>NC_042623.1:71764514-72074511 GCF_901001135.1 Rhinatrema bivittatum
ATTGCTAAGAATTTAAGACAGTAACTTTAAAACAGGTGTGCAGGCACATATATGCATGCATTTTCTATCTCACATCCAGAGATGTAGCCATTTTATAATATATGCATGTATATGCATGCATGTTATAAAATAGCCTGGCAGGGCGTATATGTGTGCACAGTTTTAAATGGGTGCGCACAAATGCTGCATCTACCGTGTAAGTGGTGAAATTTTAGAAGGGACGTATGCCCTTTCCATAAGTAGTTTTCCCAGTTCATTCTCAATTCATTCCCAGTTCATCCAGTTAAGGGATAGGATTTCCCAACCCCCTAGTTTAATAGACTCCCTTTTCCTCTGTTAGCCCCAACCCTCAAAACTCTGCTACCTAGTCAAGATTTTTTTATTTTATTAAGCCATCCATAGCAGTAGTAAAGTTACATGCCAGGGAACCCAAGTGCACACCTGTGCACGTAAGTATTTACGCGTACATCTCTTCCCCCGACATGGCCATGCCCATGCCTTACCCAGGTCACGCCCACACCTGCCCTATTTTAAAATGTTTTGATTTCTGCACGTAATGGGAGACATACGCGTATACGGAAAGCTTATAAAATCTGCTTAGCACGCGCCAGCCTGGCTTGTCGCATATCTCCTGGCTTTGACATGCGCAGAGCTTTTAAAATTCCCCTTTCAGTGAACATGCTACCTTTTAGATTATAATAAAAGGAATTTCGATGCAGATCCAATGAAGCATACTTTCCGGGGCCTGCACATGCATGTGTAAGTGGATCCATAAAAAATACTTATGAAAAGTAGGCTAAAAAGTGCATTGCAAATATGTAAACTAAACTTTATAGGCTCTGTTACATTTCACTTGCTATACAAAATGTTGATGCTGCCAAACATCAGCTTAGTTTTGACTATTTTGATGATACAAGTAAACATAGC
Organism: Rhinatrema bivittatum; assembly: GCF_901001135.1. NCBI lineage: Eukaryota > Metazoa > Chordata > Amphibia > Gymnophiona > Rhinatrematidae > Rhinatrema > Rhinatrema bivittatum. Next base: position 71,765,442 of record NC_042623.1, read on the forward strand.
TGAGCTCTTAAAAGATGCATAACAGAGGTTGCAGGTATAGTATTAAGATTGCTTCTTGGATGGAGGGGGTTAAGGAATAAAAGCTGCCAACAGCAAGTTAGAATATATAATTCAAGATACGGTGCACTTTTGTAATATTTTGAGAGAGGAAGGAATTGGTATCCTATTACAAACTGATGCTCCAAGATACATTTTTCTATTTGCCAAAAATGTCAAATGGTCAGTTTTGACATTTTGAGTATAATCTTTTAGCCACACTATGATTACATTTCTTTCCGAGGTAATTTTGGAATGGTGGTTATAGAAATAGGCAATTTTTAAGCATGGCCACCTTGCATGAACAGGTGATACCAATTTATTATGTATAGTGTACACAGAAATAGAAATGTAGGCATGTTTATAGGAATATGTGGACAGAGAACACATTTGTGATATTGAAAATGCAATAGCATAGTTTATCCTGTTTAGATGCCACACTTCCTACATGTACAAACTAAGATAAAGGAGACAATGTCTGCTAAAGGTATGTTGATGTCAGCCTTAAGTTATATAGGATAAATTTCATTTCTTTGATTTTATACATACAGAGAATCCCCTACAGAGATAACCCAGTTACCAAGTGCAATATTACAGAGGGAACATTATAAAGCAGTGAAAGAACAAAGAGGAAGAAAAATTCCTCCTGGAGTATATCTTCAAATCATCATTTCCCAAACTAGAATTAACTACAATGTGAATTTGCATCACTATGGGCCAAAACGGAGTTCACACAATATTGGCTAAATTGCAGAAATCCCCTATGAGGGGTTTCTGATGATTGGAGCCCAGTTTAAATCGTGTGCACAGGGCCCATGCTAGCTTTCTTGCTGCCCTGAGCAAACAATTATTGTGCTGCCTCCCCCCCCCCCCACATTTAGCCTCTGTTTCAAACCTGCCAAAAAAGCCCAGCTCCTTCCAGCAACCTAAACTATAAAAACTGTCAGCTTCCAGCTCTTCACCCCTTCCCCTGGATCCCATAGCCAGTGCAAGATTATTAGATGCCCTAGGCGAACCTTATACCCTTGCACCCCCCAACTCCACCCCACCCTCTCCACTCACACAGTTATGAATTATGCATTTATAATAACATGAAAAAGAATATTCAAAGTATAGTCTTCTTTTTTATTAGCAGAATCCTTTTTATTAAGAAGATATGCAGCTCATAGGCAGAACAGTAGCATAGAAATACAAGGCAAAACCAGAGACAGTGAATAGTCATTGAGATAATTCCCCGGGACTCCTTGTGGCGGCCTGGACGCCGCCACCACCCACATCGTCTTCAGGCCTTCCTAGGCGCGCGCATGCCTCCGGGCCTGCCTTTGAAGTCTCTTCGGTGGGAACCTCGGGGGCATCCCTGTTTGATGATGTCATCGGACAGTGTAATTAAGTTTCACCTTTGCCCTCATCTAGCCGACTTGGCAACAAGTTCCGTGCGTCTCTACAACTCCTGCTCTCGTGTTCCTGTGGATACGCTATCGGCTCGTGGACTTGGACTCTGTCTTGTACCCACTCCTCGGGGGCCAGTGTGCGCACCTATGGGTACTTGCTCTCCTGGCCTACTCTGCTCCTTGAGCTGGCTCTGAGCATCCTCAGTCCTATCCTGCAAGGTCTCCCGCTCCTTGGGACTATCCCTGGAACACCTCTGCAATCCGTTAGTTCTACAACAGGGCTTCCCCACTCCTCGGTGTTGAACCTGTGTCCTGCACAAGACTGTCTATGCCTCCCCGCTCCTTGGGGACATGCCTACGTATTACTCAAGAGACTGCCAGAACTTTCCCTCTCCTCGGGACACCGCTCCTGTGCTTCACTGACTGTCAATGCTTCTCCGCTCCTTGGGGTCACGTCTACATGCTATACTGAGACTGCCTGCACTCCTCCACTCCTCGGGGCTGTGCATATGTCAACAGTAGAGGTCTGGCTTGGTCTTTCCTATGCTGCAGGTTGGCCTACGTCATTTCATCAACATCCTCTACACTGCACAGCTCTGACTCTTGGGGTTGCTTCTCCGGAGTTCCTCCTGCACAGCCAGTCTCCTGCCTCCCGCTCTGCGGTCTGTCTGGTGCCTTTCTCTTCGGGGTCTCCACCTATGTATTGTCTCTAGCCTGCCTCCCTAATGGTGTACTCTCCTGGCTCCTCGGGACCTCTCTACAGCTTTGCCCAGAGCTCCCTGCTGTGCCTGAACTCGCCTCCTGACGGTACGGACCTGTGGGGCTCCTCCCCACAGGTGTCAACATCTCTCACCTCAGGCCAAGGGCCCACATACCTACAAATCAATAACATTAGGTCTTACAGAATAAGGTAAGGGGTCCGGGTCAACTAGGGGGTGTGCAGGATGAAGAACTAGTGGGGTCTGGAAGACCTCGATATTGACTGGGCAAACTGATGGACTAATCATAAAAACTGAGAATGTGCCTCACGAAAGCATGTTTTAAAATCCGCTTTCACATACACATTAAAGCTGGCAAAGTCCTATAGAAGATACGCAAAGTAGGTTTGCTGGAGTGACCTATTAAAATTAGGAGCATACTTATGCATGGAAGATGCATTTTAATCATATGCACACAAGTGGGAGCGGGATTTAAATTTCCAGCATGTCTCTGCTCATGCGCCAATATGCTCATCTATGGGTGCACGCACGCTCATTTTAAAATAGCCTTTAAAGTAAAAATAGAAACATGCAGGCAAAAAACAAACTGGAAACCACAACAAATCAGACTGTATGCAGAGCAACAATGGAAAAACAGAACTGTTACCAATTCTCAGATCTTAAACAATAAAATCAAGATATATAGTAAATACATAATCATAATAGTATAAACATACTAATAAAGAATATTTCAAAACAGCTAATGAATGGAAGATCCAATAATTAAAAACTCACATATAATTTTTTTAAATTTCCCAAACACCAATAAAATATTTCAAAACAACAGACACATCAATTAACACTCCAACATTAATACTAATAAAGATTAAAATAATTTATGCTCTCCATATCTGGAAACTAGATTTTCTATCATCCTGAGATTGTCATGGATTAGTGGGGGAGAGATGCAGAAACTTTCTCCTCCTTTTCTCATAGATATAGATTTGTATCTGTATATAAACACACATGCTCCTTCTTATACACACACACACACACACACATAGACACACACACACATACACATACATTTTCTTTCTCATATACACACATGCTCCCTCTTACATAAACATGCTCACATACACATGTTCCCTCTCATACAATCATGCTCCCTCTTACATACACATACACACACCCACAAAAGATTCCTCTCTCTCTTTCACACAAACATATTCAGAGACACACAGACACACACGAAGAGAAGTGTCAGACCTGGACTCCCAACCCACTCAGAGAAAACCCTGTGCTTTGTCATAGCCCTTCCTGATAAACAATGCAGAATTTACTGCTCAAAAAAAAATCTTACAACTATTTAGAACTCTTATCCCATCATCTTCAGAGCTTGATCACTCCATCTGTCTCAGTGTTCCTTCTTACACACATGCGCTCACACATATACACATATGATCAGACACTCACACAAAGGTTCCACCTGCTGATGGACACACATATCATCTCTCTCTCTCTCTCTCTCTCTCTCTCATACACACCAAGGCCTCTCCCAGCAGACCCGGGCTCACCTCTTCTTCACTTCCACCATGGGGCAGGTTGGGAACCGCCTCACAGCATTTTTTCTTCTGGCTGCCTGGCAGGTTGTAATGCCCTAGGTGGCCAACAAGCAGCTCCCTAATCTTGGCCACCCAGCAGGTTGGGAATGCTGGATGGCCCCACAGCTCCCTTTTTATGGTTATTCAGCTCCCATTTTCTCAGGTGTGTACCCTGGAATCAATCAGACAGCCTTGTGGCATTGTCTTCTTCTGGCCACCTGGTGCATTTGGATCTGCTAGGTGCACAGTGGCTGCCTCTTCCTCATCTCAGCCTTCTGGTGGATTGGAGTCTGGTGGCATTACCTTCATCTTGATTGTCAGCCCTACAACCTCTTCAGGCTACCTCCCTGTGCAAGTACATGGTTTGCAGAGTGAGTTGCGCTGCTCCTGCTAATAGACAGTAGGGATGTGAATCGTGTGATCAATCGTCTTAACGATCGATTTTGGCTGGGGGGGGGAGGGAAATCTGATCGTCATGTTTGTTTGTTTTTAAAAATCGTTAAAATCGTAAATCGGGGGAGGGCGGGAAAACCGGCACACCAAAACAACCCTAAAACCCACCCCGACCCTTTAAAACAAATCCCCCACCCTCCTGAACCCCCCCAAAATGTTTTAAATTACCTGGGGTCCAGTGGGGGGGTCCAGGCGCGATCTCCCGTGATCTCCTGCTCTCGGGCCACGGCTGCGTTAATAGAAATGGTGCCGGTGGCCCTTTGCCCTTACCATATGACAGGGCAAAGGTAGCGCCGGCGCCATTTTGGTTCCTGACACCCGGTGTCACGAGTGCAGGAGATCACTCTCGGACCCCCGCTGGACCCCCAGGGACTTTTGGCCAGCTTGGGGGGGCCTCCTGACCCCCACAAGACTTGCCAATAGTCCAGCGGGGGTCCGGGAGCGACCTCCTGCACTCGCGCCGTATTGCCAATATTCAAAATGGCGCCGGCGCCATTTCTATTAATGCAGCCATGGCCCGAAAGCAGGAGATCGCAGGAGATCGCGCCGGGACCCCCCCCACTGGACCCCAGGTAATTTAAAACATTTGGGGGGGTTCGGGAGGGTGGGTGATTTGTTTTAAAGGGTCGGGGTGGGTTTAGGGTTGTTTTGGTGTTCCGGTTTTCCCGCCCTCCCCCTTCCCCCGATTTACGATTTTTTGACGATAAATCGGGGGAATTGTTATTGTATCGTGGCTCTAATGATTTTTGACGATTTAAAATATATCTGACGATTGTTTTAAATCGTCAAAAAACGATTCACATCCCTAATAGACAGTGCTTGATGATGGGTGGGTGCTTATGTTTTCTTTGTGCGTAGACAGCTGTGATACTCTATGAGTTGCATCCTAATCTTACATTGTGTGCATCCATCATAGATTAATGGGCAAGCGCACTGAATAATGTATATGATATTCTTGGATGTGCAATTAGTATTGTGTGTTCTGTTAATAATGAAACCATAATGCGGATGTTTCCACTGATACCCTTCAATTAAGGTGATACACAAATCATATTTACCACATGAAGATAGTGTTCAATTAATTCAGGAGTTCAATGCTGCAACAGTGAGAGATTGCAACACTATTTGTAGGTACATTGAACTTTTGGAAAATAACATGAAAAATGTAAACCTATGCATCCTGAATTTCCCCAAAGTGGCAGGGGAAATTCCATTTGTCACCTTAAAAAAATATTTTCAGGAGGTATTAGGGTTTGATCCAGAGCTAATGTCTGTGTGTTAACAATTGTTATTTTCTTCCCAAAAGAACTCCTGCGGTTTCAATTATGGACTTTCAAGCTAATTTGACCAATTGTCTTTAAAATTCTACTCTTGATGTCTTGGATAGTACTCTTTCAGTCTTCTTTATTTCCTCAGTTGATGTAAGCAATGTTATGCGGAACTATTTTCATAAGTTCTCTGTTTCTTTTCATAGTCAGATTGTTAAGATATTTCCAGATCTTGCTCAAGTAAAGAGAAAAGGCTTTCTTACCATTAGACAAGATGTTGTATCCTTAGGCTTCTATTGTGTACTTCGATTTCCTTGCAAATGCATTATCAAGAAAGGTAATGAAAGTATTTTTTTTTTTTTTGTCTGAGCAATTGAAAATTTTCTTAGATGTCCATAGGCTGGTAACCTCTTCCCTTGTCCCCCAATAATATTTCAATCATGACTGTTAATTTAACTGCTGCCTAGACTTTGCTAAGCCCTTTTTTGTGTAATGCTTATTTGATTATCTCCATTTATTCTTATCCATCTTGTATCAGCTTGGAAGAAGTAGCTCTCATTGTATATTGTTTCTTATATTTTTTTCCCTTTTGTCATTATCAGTATTGGACTCTATGGGGTAGATTTTCAAAGGGTTATGCGCGTAACCCCCCAAAACCTACCCCAACCCCCCCTGCATGCGCAGTTTATTTTGCATAGGCTCGGCAGCGCGCGCAAGCCCCAGGATGCGCGTAAGTCCCGGGGCTTTCCTGGGGGGGCGTGTTGGGGGTGTGTCATGGCCACGCTTCATCCAGGGGCGTTCCGGGGGCATGGCCGTGGGCATGGTTCCGGCCCGGGGGCATTCTGGGGGGCATGGCCGCAGCCTCCAGTCCAGCCCCCGAACCGGAACCTGATGCGGCGGGAATAAAGGTAGGGGGGTGTAGAGAGGGTTGGGGGGGGTGGGTTAGGTAGGGGAAGGGGTTGGAAGGTGGGGAGAGGTGGAAGGAAAGTTCCCTCCGAGGCTGCTCTAATTTTGGAGCGGCCTCAGAGGGAACGGGCAGCGCACACAGGGCTTGGCGCATGCAAGGTGCACAAATGTGCACCCCCTTGCATGCGCTGACCGCGTAGCCATGCGTATCTTATAAAATCCAGTGTGCTTTTGTTTGCGTCTGGTGCGCGACAAAAGTACGCGCTCGTGCTTTTTTAATAAAATTTACCCCTATGTGTTTCTTCCACAAAGAATTTTGTCTTTGTTATGAATTTAAAAATTCAATACATAAATAATTTTAAAAAATGGCCTGCATCAGATTGTTTACTTCTAAAAATGGCAAAGCTGAACATACAATACATTCCCTTATATTAGTATCTCTTTTGTAATAAATGCAAGGGAGTGATGTGAAAACTGAATACATTGACAAAATGTGCCAGTGCTTTTTAATCACTGCTGTTATCTTATCGTGTGCCCTATCGTCTTAACGATCAAAATCGTCTGGCAGGAGAAGAAAATCGTGTTTGGCACGATTATTTTAGTTAAAAAAATTGTTTTTTCCGATTAGTGCGCACTAACGGGAGTTAGTGCGCACTAACAGAAAATGATTCAATTTGACACTTTTCAGGTCAGTTTAGGAATGAATATGTATTCCTATTGGCTGCCCTCTTATTTATTCATGTTACCAAGGTTCCCACTGACAATATATGGGGGATGGAAAATGGAAACAGTTGGTAGCTTGACAAAAAAAGTAATGTGATCAGTCAATGTGACTAGAACTTGTGCCCTAACCCTGATACCAGGGGTGTTGTGATCTTCCTGCACACAGTGCCCTATCCCTGATACCAGGGGTGTTGTGATCTTCCTCCACTCAGTGCCATATCCCTATTAATACCAGGAGTGTTGTGATCTTCCTGCACACAGTGCCCTAACCCTGATACCAGGAGTGCTGTGATCTTTCTACACAAAGTGCCCTATCCCTAATACCAGGAGTGCTGTGATCTTCCTGCACACAGTGCTCTAACCCTGATACCAGGGGTGCTGTGATCTTCCTGCGCACAGTGCCCTAACCCTGATACCAGGGTTGTTTTGATCTTCCTGCATGCAGTGCCCTATCCCTATTAATACCAGGAGTGTTGTGATCTTCCTGCACACAGTGCCCTAACCCTGATACCAGGGTTGTTTTGATCTTCCTGCATGCAGTGCCCTATCCCTATTAATACCAGGAGTGTTGTGATCTTCCTGCACACAGTGCCCTAACCCTGATACCAGCGGTGTTGTGATCTTCCTGCATGCAGTGCCCTAACCCTGATACCAGGAGTGCTGTGATCTTCCGGCACAAAGTGCCCTATCCCTAATTCCAGGAGTGCTGTGATCTTCCTGCATGCAGTGCCCTATCCCTATTAATACCAGGAGTGTTGTGATCTTCCTGCACACATTGCCCTAACCCTGATACCAGGAGTGCTGTGATCTTCCTGCACAAAGTGCCCTAACCCTGATACCAGGAGTGCTGTGATCTTCCTGCACACAGTGCCCTAACCCTGATACCAGGGGTGCTGTGATCTTCCTGCACACAGTGCCCTAACCCTGATACCAGGGGTGTTGTGATCTTCCTGCATGCAGTGCCCTAACCCTGATACCAGGGGTGTTGTGATCTTCCTGCACAAAGTGCCCTAACCCTGATACCAGGAGTGCTGTGATCTTCCTGTATACAGTGCCCTAACCCTGACACCAGGGGTGTTGTGATCTTCTTGCACACATCCCGGTATCAGGGATAGGGCACTGCATGCAGGAAGATGACAACACCCCTGGTATCAGGGATAGGGCACAAGTTCTAGTCACCTCTGGCAGGCATAAATCTGCACGTGCCAGCGGGCTGCTGGCGCGCCACCACCCAATCCGGGGGCTGGTCTGCAGGCCTCGACCACACCCCCGGGCCGGTGTCACTCCCCCGACACGCCTCCCGCTCCACCTCGAAATTTGCGCCGCTCACCCAACACGCCCGTTTCGCAAAGCCCCGGGACTTACGCGCGTCCCGGGGCTTGTGCGTGCCACCAAGCCTATGCAAAATAGGCTCGGCGCGCGCAGGGGCCTTTTAAGAGGGTTGCGCGCATAACTTATGCACGTAACCCTTTTAAAATCCGGCCCATTTTGTTTATATTTTGTAAGTATTTTAAAAGCATTATTAATGGATGTTGTGAATAAATAAAAAATATATATAAATGATATTGTGGAAATATACATTATAGCATATATATTATACATATTGTATCAGTCCCATGATTATGTTGGTATTACTGATTGGATATATTCAGAGGGGTTGCACACATTTTCTATTAAATATATATGAACATTTTCACTGAAATGTGAAGTAATGTTATTTAAATTTTATATTGACAGTAGCAGACATTCATGTTGTCTTTGGTTAGTTAGGTTACATATATATTAAGCAGGTTGAATATCAAAGTATCACAGACATTTTCTATTTTTCTTTATACCTCATGAGGCTTTTGGATCTTATTATCTTTAATTTGGAGATTGTATTTTGGCTCTGTTTCTTATCCATTCCTTGCAATATCTCGTGGGTACTCTGGAATCTCTCTATTGCAAGTAGTCATGTTCTCAGGCTCAGCAATTCAATCAGTAAACTAATAAGCACAGATGTTGCCTTGTAAAATCTGTTTCCACCTTTCTTGAGCAGCTGTAATGTGTTCATCAATGTCTTTGGGTAATGTAATATTGATTTTTTTTTTTAATACTGGGAAAGGTATGAACTTTAAATCCACTTTCTTAACATTTTCATATATACTATCATGATCCAAGTTGCAGGTAACTGGCTTATTTGTCTTGTACTCAAAATCTGTAATGTTTTCATACATTTTTGCAAATGTATAATTGTAAAACAGAAATAAATGAACAGTACTTTTATCTTAATGTATCTTAATATTTTCTGATGGTTTATCTCATCATTGGAATGAATGCATAGCTCTGAGATATTTGCTTATTATTAAAGTCTTCTACCTCTTACGTCTTATTTACTCCTCATGCCATATCTATACCAAACAGACCACTTGGTGATTACACACTGCCAAATCTTCTGAACTCCAACAGCTGGCACTGCAATAAGATGTCCATGATCTGACGTTCTCTTTCATAGTCTCAGGAACATGGACCGCTGGCCAGTTTCCACTTGATTGTTGCATTATTACAATAATTAAATTTAATATAGAACACAGTGATTAAGTAACTTAGGGCTGGATTCATCGCGGAATGATGAATCCCGCGAAAAAGGGGGCGGGGTGAATGGGTGGTGGGCCTGCGAAAGGCTGTAGCCACAGTGTGGCCAGCTGCAGCCTTTCACACAAATAGCACCACCATGAAAGGTGGTGCTCTTCGCCATGCTACTACCGGAGATAATGTTCCTCACATTATCGCCGTCAGCGGTGCTGCGGCCGACACCTCCTCCTTCCCGCCCCGACTCCTCCCCTCCAGCTAATTTGCATTATATCGCATGCAAAAAGGCACTTTGAAAAATAACCCCCTTAAATAGCAAAAGATAGGTTAAATCATAAAATGTGGACAAAAATATATATTCACTAATCTGATCTTGATTTATGCACCCCAATTTGAATTGCAATCATAATGCTGGATCAAAAATATGTCAACAAACAGGAGAACACTAGACAAAGTTTTTTGTGTCCTAGATTGGTCATGATTGATCAAATTCAATTCAGCACTATTCTAGTAAATGAACAGGAAATACTTAGCTGTGAAATAGAAAAGGCAATTTTAAAAGCTATTTCTGCAGATAAAACATTATTTTACCTGTGGAAATGGTTTTTTTGAAAATTGTTCACACTATATGCAGGTAAACGTGTGCTCAAAGGGCCCCTATGTATGTAGTTTTACCTGCAGTAGGGTTAGGCAGGGTTGGGAATTATGAGCATACTTTTCAATTTACAAATGTGTATAGCGTTTGCTGGAACAAGTATCTGCATAAGTTAGCAAGGTCAAATATGCACTGGCAATTTTCCTGGAGTAACTGTTAAAACAAAAAAATGCACATACATGGAAAATTAATGCAGCACCACTGAAAAAAGTATCCAATATGCAGATAATTAAAATTACACCCACAATATCATATAGAGAGGCAGATTTTATAAATTTGCGCGAGCGTGTACTTTTGTTCGCGCACCAGGCGCGAACAAAAGTACGCTGGATTTTATAAGATATGCGCGTAGCCGCGCGTATCTTATAAAATCCGGGGTTGGCGCGCGCAAGGGGGTGCACATTTGTGCAACCTGCGTGCGCCGAGACCGGCGCGCGCTGCCTGTTCCCTCTGAGGCCGCTCCAAAATTGGAGCGACCTCGGAGGGAACTTTCTTTCCACCCTCCTGCACCTTCCCCTCCCTTCCCCTACCTAACCCACCCCCCCGGCCCTATCTAAACCCCCCCCTACCTTTTTTTGGCAGATTTACGCCTGCTGAAAGCAGACGTAAATCTGCGAGCGCCAGCGGGCTGCTGGCGCGCCATCACCCGACCCGGGGGCTGATCCAGAGGCCTCGACAACGCCCCCGGGCCAGCACCATGCCCCCGGTCCCGCCCCGAATGCCCCCTGACCCCGTACACGCCCCCTCCCCGCCCCTTTTACGAAGTCCAGGGACTTACGCGCGTCCCGGGTCTGTGCGCGTGCCGGCGGCCTATGCAAAATAGGCGTGCCGGCGCGCAGGGCATTTAAAATCTGGCCCAGAATTATTAAGGGCTTGACTCATCCCCAATTGTGATTTAGAAAAATTTACATCCAAAAGTTATTTGTCAGGATGGGTAGATGGATCTATTTGTATCTTCCATCTGAAAAGTCCTGTATATCTTAGAAAAACTGAATGACCCCCTCCTTTTCAATCACCTCTTCTGAAAACCATATTGTTCCCTTTTTTTCTCTTTTATTTATGTTCTTAACATAACAATTTGCTGCTTGTATTATAGCTCCATTTAGTTTAGTTAGCTGTTTCACTTCAATTATCCCCTCCCATCCTGTGACTACTTATCTAGTTTACCAAAGTTGATACTTTTGAAATCCTGAATTTTTACTTTTGTGTGACTCCTCTCCCCCTGGGCTGTTTTAGTATATCAAACCATACTGTCTGATGATGTCTGGTGCTTAGGTGGACATCTGCTTGATATTTGAAATGTTTTCTCTGTACCAGCTTTAAGATTCGTCTTTCTCTTGTGGGTTCCATTACCCTTTGTCTGAGGAAAGCCCCATGAATTGAGCACAGGATCACTATATTGACTGATTAAATATAACTAGACAAAGGGCATTCTCAGTAGCGGGACCCATAATGTGGAATAGTTTGCCTGATCCCTTAAGACAAATACATAACAGGAAAGAATTTTAAAAAGCCCTAAAAACTTACTTCTTTAATGAAGCTTTTCGGGAACTCTGACTCAACTTAAAATCAGACAGGCCTAGATATGAAGGTTAGCCATTCGTAGTCACACAAAGCTACTTTAAATTCTATTAGTTTATATGTTTTTTCTCTTATTTATAAGAAAACGGTTAAAGTTTTTTTTCTATCTTAGTATATTTTGTTTATATTGATCAAGATGTTAATGTATTTTTTAGCTTTTTATCATTTATTTTATATTTTCTTTTATTCAAATTAGTTTTTAAATAGTTTATTTTTTTTAGATAATTTTGTAAACCACTTCGGTCATTCATGTAATGGTGAAACGGTATAGAAATGTTATAAATAAATAAATAAATAAATAAAATTATTTGTCTCTGATCAGATCCTCATCCAGTTCTTCCACTTGGGTCAGAGATCTTTAGAACAGACTGTTAAAGATGAATTTGCCATTTCTCTTTTCCAAGATATTTTATAGGGATGTGCAGCAGGGACGGATTCATCCCATTCGGTATTCGTATTCATGGGGAGCCAAATCCGTTGCATCCATTCTCGGGGGACCCCGATCCATTCATTAGTTATGTATGTATTCATTTCCCAAAAAAAAAACCCCAAACCAACCCTTTAAATTTAATTAACTACAACCCCCCACTCTCCTGAACCCCCCCCCAAGACTTACCAAAAGTCCCTGGTGGTCCAGCGGGGGTCCTAGCGCGATCTCCTGCACTCGGGCTGTCGGCATTCAAAATGGCGCTGATAGCCTTTGCCCTCACTATGTCTCAGGGGCTACCGGTGCCATTGGTCGGTCCCTGTCACACCACCAGGGACTTTTGGTAAGTCTTGGGGGGGTCAGGAGGGTGGGGGGTTTATTCATTAGACACGTTGTATTCGTGGGGGTTCGCCATACGTTTCGTGACCCTACGAATACAACGAATAGGGACATATACATTGCGGATTGCCAATACGTCGAAAAAGAATGTACACCCCTAATGTTTTACAGTTCATCCTCCTTATCCCATAGAGATGGGAAGAGGGACGCCATACATTGCATTCAGAATTCGTATTCGTCGGGGGGCAGATACATTGCATTCAGCAAGGGGGGCCCCCGATACATTAATGCGTTCATTCTTATTCTTTTCCCAGCTAAAATTGAATTAACTACAACCCCCCCACCCTCCTGACCTCCAAAAAACTTACCAAAACTCCCTGGTGGTCCAGCGGGGGGTCCGGGAGCCATCTCCTGCACTCACGCCCTCGGCTGCTGGTATTCAAAATGGCACCGATAGCCTTACTATATCACAGGGGCTACAGGTGCCATTGGTCGGCCCCTGTCACATGGTAGGAGCAATGGATAACTGGTGCCATCTTGTGCTCCTGCCATGTGACAGGGGCGACCAATGGCACCGGTAGCCCCTGTGACATAGTAAGGGCAAAGGCTATTGGCGCCGTTTTGAATACTGGCAGCCGACGGCCTGAGTGCAGGAGGTCGCTCCCGGACCCCTGCTGGACCACCACGTTTGGCAAGTCTTGTGGGGGGTCAGGAGGGTGGGGGGCAAGTCTTGTGGGGGTTCATAGATTTCCAGTTATTTTGCCTCTTTTTGTCTGCTCTTTGTATTGTCTCATACCTGGTCCCCTTATCCACTCTGCTGGTCAAGTGTAGTCTTATGACATCCTTACTTTTTTTTTTTTTCCCCCTCACAAAGGGAGTTTCCTTTCAAAAGCATACATAATACTTATTTTTAAAAGGATTGGGAACTATGAGCATACTTTTTAATTTTCAAACATATGTGTATAGTATTTCCTGGAAATTGTACCTGCAGAAATTAGCAAGTTCTTGGGCTCCTTTACAAGCACAAAAAAGGGAAGTTTCGGGGTATGAAAATGCAAACATGAAAAATAATTTACAGTATGTTAAAAGTGACGTACATGTTTACATTGACACACGTATATGGACATTTGCTACAGATTATTTATGCATATTGGGCCAGATTTTAAAAGCCCTACTCGTGCCGAGCCTATTTTAAAAAGCCTGGCGATGCACGTAAAGCCCCGGGATGCGTGTAAGTCCCAGGGCTTTACTAAAAGGGCGGTCCGGGGGTGGGGCCAGTGGCCTCCAACACAGCGGCCATTGCCACTGTGTTGGAGGACCGCGTGCCGGCAGGCTGCCGGCACAAGCAACTTGCACCTGCCTGGAGGCAGGCGCAAAAGGTAACATAAAAGTCAGGGGGGGGTTAGAGTAGGGATGGGGGTGGAACAGTTAGGGGAAGGACTGGGAAGGTCAGGCTAAGGGAAGGGAAGTTTCCTCACAGTCCGTTCCGATTTCAGAGTGGCCTGGGAGGGAACGTGAGAAGGCACGAGCAAGGTGCACAATTGTGCACCCCCTTCTGTGCGCCGACCCCCAATTTTATAACATGAGCGAGCCTGCACGCACATGTTATAGAATTGTGTGTCCATGTGCGCGCCGGGTAGCGCGCGCACATGGATGCGCTTGCACAGCTTTTAAAATCTACCCCACTATTGCTAACTTTCATTTTGATTAGTGACTTGGCAATTCATGGCTTGGCTTCTTTGCATGCCAGAGAGTGTGAGGGTAGGTGTCTGGGACAGACAGGACCAATTGGAGGACACTGGGAAACTGAAGGGCATACAGAAGAGTTTCACTGCTGTGGGCTCTTGCCCCATCATTCTCTCTCTATGGGGTCTTCTCTATCTCCTTTTGCCATTGGGTCCTTCCAGAGCAACTTTCTCCTCTCAGAGTACTTCATATACATCAGTCATGCTCTGTTCGACTTCTAGAGAAAGTTGTGATGTTGTGTATGAGGCAGTTGCTGGAAGCTTGCCTCTCTGGAATTACTGGTGATTCCATTTAATAACTTCAAATTCAAACTCTGCCTTTCCCCTCTACAGCTAAAGGACTCTTCAGGTGGGATTGTTCCCATTAATAAAGTGCCCCAAAAGAAAGGAGGGCATTTCTACTTCAACCCCTTTTGAGAAAACCCAGTGACACCAAGCTTAGAACATTATATACAATAATTATAACTTGGCCACCAAAAGTGGGATGGTAGTCATACTTCAAGAGAGAGGGGTATTAGACTTTAATTTCAACAATTTTTTATTAGCAAAATTAACAACATCATACCAAGGGACTTGGAATCTTAGTCCCACATGGAGCACATCAACACAGGAATCATTTTTTGTTTGCATTGACAATACACACAGTAACATAGAAATCAATTCCCACTCCTTCCTTCTCCCCCTCGCCAGCCCCCCCTAAAACTACAACTCGTGGATCAGTGTCTGTGTGTCCTAAGTGGTGCCTGCATCATACCTTGATGCATTCAATCATTCAGGACGAAACTCCTGGCTCGCAGTGAAAACATTTGGATGTAGCTGTTCCATGTCAATAAGAATTTCCGTTGCAAGTGTGGAGAATTCCTGGAATTTTATCCATTTGCAGCATATGATGAAGGCCATTCCACCATTGCCAGAAAGAAGGAGCGGCCGCTACTGACCAATGGGAAAGTATAAGCTGCCTTCCAACCATACTTGCCTTTTTTATGAAGAGAATCTGTCCATGATCCTTAACTAGTGTGTTGGAGAAACAATGGAATAATAGCAACGTGAGTATAGGAGAGATTGGGACCTTGGTTATCGTGGTTAAGTAAGCAACAATTCTATTCCTGGGCATGTCCTGCTTTATCTCAGCACTACACAACATACATAAGAAGAGGAATACAATGAATTGCATCAATATTTTATTTGCATTTTATAAGCCTATCTAACATTAAAAAACTATCTAACACACTCATACTATACTCATGCACTCACATTTAAAAACAAACATCTTCAAAAAACATGAAAATCAGAAATATTATCAAATAATTCAATTATAATATAAAGTGCAAATGCTCACATCATTTTTTAAACATTATACAATAAATCAACCAATGGAGTCAGTCCTCAAAATGTCCAATTGACTCCATTGGTTGATTTATTGTATAATGTTTAAAAAATGATGTGAGCATTTGCACTTTATATTATAATTGAATTATTTGATAATATTTCTGATTTTCATGTTTTTTGAAGATGTTTGTTTTTAAATGTGAGTGCATGAGTATAGTATGAGTGTGTTAGATAGTTTTTTAATGTTAGATAGGCTTATAAAATGCAAATAAAATATTGATGCAATTCATTGTATTCCTCTTCTTATGTATGTTGTGTAGTATTGTGGTGAAGAGGTTCTTTCCTTGTGTTGACCCTTGTGTGATTATACCACTGCTTTATCTCAGGACATGCCCAGAACAAATGAGATAGAGGCCCCATGTCAGCATGGCATTTAACACAACAGGCAGAGTCTGAAAGTCTAGTTATATATAGAATCTGTGGGGAAACAAAGGCCCGACATATGAATTTATATTGCATCTCTTTAAAGTACATATTAATAGAGGTGGACGACATCTGACCAAAACCAGCTTGAATGACTGCTGGGGTCACTGTGAATATCCCATCCTTATTCCATCGGTCTGCTAAAATCGAACAAGCTTCAGAGATCCCCAACTGCCCCAATCACCTATAATAGACCAACAAGGAGGGACATCTGGAGGCTTCCAGTAGTAACAGAGCATTTAATGTATTGAAAATGCTGGGGGAGCATGAAGCCCAGAGACCAAGCTCTACCTCACCCACAACTGCTGGATTTCCATCACCCCACCACATGAATCCAAACTATTATTCGCAGACAGAAACAATATAATTAAGCTCGAAGCTCTGCTAATAAAGGGCTCCCCTACGCCCATTATATCCAGATGGTCTCTCACCCTCGATGTTATTTACAAATGCAAGAACATACATAAGTAAGTTACAAATGTCTCAGTCATTTCCTCAGTTTCTCTATTAATTCATATTCACACCTTTCTTTTAATTTCTTTAATTGTAACTTTAAGCTAAATTAAGTTATAATGTTTAAGTTTAATTTCAACTAAGTTATCATGTTTAAATCCTCAAGCCACCAAGTTACTATGACACTTTGTAAAAATTAGTTCCATGTTAAGTTTCTAAGTTATTCTGTAAAAATAAGCAGCCCATGTCTTATTTTCCCTTTCATTTTTCATGTAAACCAATGTGATATCTCGATCGAATGTCGGTATATAAAAACAAACAAGCAAATAAATAAATATAATGTCGTATTTGCAGATAGGGGAAGACTTGTGACTTGTGCAGCCCATACATATCTACCAGTTCCTGAAATGTAAGAATTTTCCTTCCCCATCCAAGAACCTGGCATTTACCCAAACACTAAGAAGAACCCATGCTACTGATGCAATTAATAGCAGTGGCTATTCCCTAAGTATAATTGATTAATAGCCATTAATGGACTTCTCCTCCAAGAACTTATCCAAACCTTTTTTGAACCCAGCTACACTAACTGCACTAACTACCTTCTCTGGCAACAAATTCCAGAGCTTTATTGTGCGTTGAGTGAAAAAGAATTTTATCCGATTAGTCTTAAATGTGTTACTTGCTAACTTCATGGAATGCCCCCTAGTCCTTCTATTATTCGAAAGTGTAAATAACAGAGTCACATCTACTCGTTCAAGACCTCTCATGATCTTAAAGACCTCTATCATATCCCCCCTCAGCCGTCTCTTCTCCAACCTGAACAGCCCTAACCTCTTCAGCCTTTCCTCATAGGGGAGCTGTTCCATCCCCTTTATCATTTTGGTTGCCCTTCTCTGTACCTTCTCCATCGCAACTATATCTTTTTTGAGATGTGGCGACCAGAATTGTACACAGTATTCAAGGTGCGGTCTCACCATGGAGCGATACAGAGGCATTATGACATTTTCCGTTCTATTAACCATTCCCTTCCTAATAATTCCTAACATTCTATTTGCTTTTTTGACTGCTGCAGCACACTGAGCCGACAATTTTAAAGTATTATCCACTATGATGTATATGTGTGCATTTTACTTGCATACGGGGGTCCCACCAAGGGGATCAGGTGTGGATATTGCAGAAGAGGGATAAGTATACAATGCACAGTGGCATTGTTATTATGGTTCTTGTGTACATCTTTGAGAATTTCATGATAACCTGATTGCCTAGCTGGGATACCAAGACAGGTTTGAGAGTGCCATGAAACTTGCTGCTATTCCACAACTACATGTTAGCTCTTTTAATGTAGGACACTTGAGGTGTGCTTGAAATAAAATCATCATCTCTATGTAATCATACTATTGTCACCTTGTCCTGATTCCCTCTGAACTTTTATTTCTCTACTTCTGCAAATGGACAATTCTTTCAGTCTCCTATTCAGGTATATGAGGTGGCCCTCTACATTTCAGACCAACATTTTCTAGTATGTTACTATCTTTTCATGTTTCCTTCCATCCCTTTACCCTCTTTAATCAGTATGAATGTGAAAGAGCTACTGACAATTACACTTCACATCAACTGTCTGGTGTGAGGTGAGGCAACATCTCAGGATTACCTTCAGTCTGTTCACGCTTCTAATCCTTAGTGTTTACCATAGACAGAAGAGATTGAGATGGAGTGACTGATTGCTCTCAACTGGGAACTTGGGTGTCAGAGTGCTTCAAAAGCCCATGATTTTGCAAGTCCTTCTTTTCCATCATTCTGCAGCCTTTACAAAGGTAGATCACAGAGAGCAAAGGTATGTTGTGGTCTTTGAAAAAATGTCCTCATGTGATTTCTCTGCCGAATAATAGGGGCTTTCCAGTAAGGCTAGTCCTTGTGAGCATGGAGAGTGCTATGCAAATCACAACTCAATAATCAAACAGCTGTTTTAAGACTGGTAGGCATTGCATCTCTTTAGAAACTGAACTTTAACATGTATTTCTGTCACGTATCTTAAGTCCTTGGGTCATTATTTATTTTTATTTATTTAACTCTTTTCTATACCGACATTCATGATCTTGATCATATCATATCGGTTTACAAGGAACAAGGGGTTGAAACATTAACATAAACATTAACCTTATCATAGAAGAATAAGCAAAGTTTCAATAAAACAGGGTCGTGGGAACTTGGGGTTGAAGTAGCTAGAGGCTATGGCTAGACGAAGAGAACTTGTTAAACTTAACAAAGGTAAATTGGAAATGCCTTGAGTCATATATGGAGAGATCTATCTCACTGGCATTTATAAATGAAATGCACTGAACTGAAACAAGCTGAGGCAAGGGATTGCGAAAGGAGGGGGGAAGAGAGGGAGGGACAGGGAGATTGGCAGGGGGTAGGTGGGAGGAGAGGGGGGGCTGAGTTAAGGGAAGGCTTGTTGAAACAGCCAGGTCTTGAGATTTTTCCTGAATGTCAACCAGCAGAGTTTCATTCTGAGATCCAGAGGAATAGCATTCCAGATGGCTGGTCCCGCTGTCGAGAAGGCCCGTTCTCTGGTGGCTGTACGAAGGGTGGATTTGGTTGTGGGGGTGTGCAGAGTTCCTTTGTAAGCTTCTCTTATGGGTCTTGTAGTGGTGTGGAGTCTAAACAGGATCTGAAGGTCGAGAGAGAGCTGATTGTGAATGGTTTTATGGATGATGGTGAGGGCCTTGTGCAGGATTCTATAACTTATTGGGAGCCAATGCAAGTTCCTGAGGATGGGTATGATATGATCTCTATGGTTGGTGTTTGTCAGGATTCTGGCTGCTGCATTTTGGAGCATCTGAAGTGGTTTGGTGGTGGAGGCGGGGAGACCCAGTAGGAGGGCGATACAGTAGTCTATCTTGGTGAAAAGCGTGGCTTGGAGGACTGTCCTGAAATCATGGAAATGGAGGAGTGGTTTGAGTCCCTTTAGAACTTGTAATTTGTAGAAGCAATCTTTGGTTGTGTGGTTGATTAATTTTTTTAAGTTCAGACGGTTATCGAGTATCACTCTGAGGTCTCTTACTTGAGTGACCATGGTGTTGGGAAGGGACTGCGGAGGCTGGTCGGTGTGGTCAGAAGAGATGAGGAGGAGTTCCGTCTTGGCTGAATTGAGGACAAGGTTTAGACTGGTGAGGAGGAGGTTGATAGATTGGAGGCAGTTTTCCCAGACCTTGAGTGTTTTCGTTAAGGATTCTGTTATGGGGATCAGAATATGTACGTTGTCGGTGTAGAGATAATGTTTTAATTTTAGGTTTGTTAGCAGCTGGCATAGGGGTAGGAGGTAGATATTGAAGAGGGTGGGAGACAGTGATAAGCCTTGGGGTACTCCTAATGATGATTTGATGTTCGGGGATTCTCTGTTCTTAATTTTAACTTTGTAGCTTCTATTGCTGAGGAAAGACTTGAACCATCTGAAGACCGTTTCTGATATACCGATGTCAGATAGGCGATTTAGAAGGATGGAGTGATTCACAGTGTCAAACACAGTTGAGATGTCGAGAAGTACTAGTAGGAATAAGTGTCCTTTGTCTAGGCCCATGATGATATGGTCCGTGAGGGAGATAAGGAGTGTTTCTGTGCTTAGTGATTTGCGGAAGCCGTATTGAGTGGGATAGAGAATTTTGTGGTCTTCTAGGTAGTCTGAAAGTTGAGTGTTGACCAATTTCTCCATGAGTTTGGCAATAAAAGGGAGGTTGGAGATCGAATGGAAGTTGGTGAGTTCTCCCCGGTCAAGGTTCGGTTTTAACAGAGGTTTGAGGGTGGCGAGTTTTAGCATGTCTGGGTAGATTCCTTGCGATAAGGAGCAGTTTATGATATCTGCCAAAGGTTTGGAGATAGTGTTCGGGATCAATAAGAGTAGTTTTGTCGGGATGTGGTCAGAAGGGTGGGTAGAAGGCTTCAATCTCTTTAGTAAGGACTCGATCTCCAAAGTGGACATAAGTTCGAAGGAGTCGAGGTTAGCTCCAGCATAAGATGAGGTGGCAAAAGGGATAGGAGGAGAGGTTGTGTTGGTGGGGAGGAGTGTTAGAAGGTTGGAGATTTTTTTCTGAAAGTAGGTTGCGAGGTCGTTGGCCTTCGTTTGTGCTTGGTCGTCTGGGATGGCTGGGGCGGTGAGTTTCGTGAGTTTGGAAACATAAAGAACAGAGCCCTGGCATCGAATCGGAGGTTGTGAATTCTGCGGGCGTAGAAGTCTCTTTTTGTACGTAAGATGGAGCTCCTGTAGCAGTGGAGGGCGCATTTGTAGGCAGACAAGATAATATTGCAAGGGGCCTTGGGCCATTTGCTTTCCTTGTGTCTAAGGTCTTGTTTCAGCTTCTGAAGTTCAGGGGAGAATCAAGGTTGTTTTCTGTTCAGGGTCTGGTTGATTTTTTTGACTAACGGGGGGCATAATTTGTTGGCTATCGATTCTGTGATATTGTGCCAGGAGGATAGGGTGGAGTTAGGGTTTGAGACATCCAGGTTAGGAAGTTCTTTGAATAGGTGATCACTGAGAACATCTGAGGCACATGTTTTCCTAAAGTGTATGGTAGATTGGGGGAGGGGAGAGGTCGGACGATCTTTCACCATGAGGGTGGAGGATATCAACGAATGATCTGACCAAGGGACTGGAATGCAGTCAGGAGCGGTAGAATGCGATAGGCTGGAGTTTATGAAGATGAGGTCTAGGGTATGGCCCACTTCGTGGGTGGGCTTGTTTATGATTTGTTTAAAGCCTATGGTCATGAGGGAGGTGAGGAAGGCTTCACAGTTGGAGGAGGGCGGCATTGCATCGACGTGGAGGTTGAAATCCCCCAAGATCATAGCTGGGGAGTCTGTGTTTATGTATTTTACTATGGCTTCTATGAGGGGGGAGGCATCTGTGTCTAGAAGCCCGGGGGGGGGGGGGCTTATATGAACAGAATTTGTAGCTGATTGGATTTGAAGAGGCCTAACTCAAGTTTAGTAGAAGTCTTGACGGGCTGTAGGGATAGCCTAATCTCTTTTTTGGCTGCTAGAAGGAGGCCGCCTCCTCGTTTTTTTTGTCTAGGAAGTGAGAAAATATCATAAAGGTGTATTTGTAGTTGATTTATCAGGGCTATGTCTGAGTTTTTGAGCCAGGTATCCGTGATAGCACAGATGTCTGGCTTTGCGTCTAGAAGAAAGTCATTGAGGATTGTAGTTTTCTTTGTGAGAGACTGTGCGTTGAAGAGGGTTAGTGAGAATAGCGTTAGTCCCAGGAGTTGAGTAAGGGGGGAGGCATGATGGGGATGAGTGTTCTAGTTGAGTAGATAGGGGATTGTAAAAGAGGTTTTTTGGAAAGAGGTGATGGTGATATAAGATGGGGATTGGGTATGCTTGCATCATGCTTCTCATGTTGTAGTGCCTGTTTGCGAAGGGTAAGGTGGTTTCAAAGCTCCGAAGTGGAGGCTGCGGATGAAAGGGCAGCTTTGATGGTTTTGGAGGGAAAGATGGTGAGTCTTATCTGGACGATGCAGAAATCCGGGGTATAGAGAATAGACAATCAATCGTGTGAGGTCCAAACACCGGTGACGGCAGTGACAGCAGGCAACTTGAAATCATCCAAAGACTTGTAGCTCTGTTTATCTTACTGAGTTGTAGATTACCTACTTCTGTAGTATTCTGTGTTATGGGAGGTGGATAGGAATAGGCTGCGGTCTAGATGAGAATAGCACTGGCTGGAAGATTGCAAAGAGGTTTCACCAGGAGGCTGCCGTCAGCACCGGATCGCACGAAGGGGCGCACAAAGGGGCAGGCCCCTTTGTCGCGCTCCTTAGGTGCACGATGCCTGGCGCCATCTTCAGCCCTTTAAAGGGCTCTGGGTCGTGCCTTTGCTGATGTCGGGTAGGTGGGCGGGCATACCGCCGTTCGGTGGGGCACGGACTGTAGGCCTTGGGAGAGGCCTCAGTGGGTTCCTCTGCCCCTGACCCTGATGGGTCAGCACCGATCATGCAGGGCTGGCCGTCCGGGAAAGGGCTGGCCTGGCGCCATCGTCGGTCCTTTAAAGGGTTCCAGGTTGCGCAATGATTTCAACGAAATTGCCTAATTCATCCTGGTTTGGGGGACCTGAACCCTGAAACGGATTTTCCCCGAACTACGAGGAAAATTCATCGTTTGGGTTAGCGCGAGGGGGAGGGGCAGCTTTATTTAAAAAAAAAAATCCACCCAACCTTTACAATTTACTTTATTTCAATCCCCCCACCCTCCTGACCCCCCCAAAACTTGCCTAAAATCCATGGTGGTGCAGCGAGGTTCCTGGGAACGAGCTCCCATGCTTGGGCCATCGGCTGCCAGGAAACAAAATGGCGCTGGTGGCCCTTTGCCCTTACCATGTGACAGGGGCTACCCGTGCCATTGGTCGGCCCCTGTCACATGGAGGGAGCAATGGACGGCTGGTGCCATCTTGTGCTCCTACCATGTGACAGGGGCCGACTAATGGCACCGGAGCCCCTGTGACATAGTAAGGGCAAAGGCTATCGGTGCCATTTTGTTTCCTGGCAGCCGATGGCCCAAGCACAGGAGATCGCTCCTGGGACCGCTGCTGGACCACCACGGATTTTAGGCAAGTTTTGGGGGGGTCCGGAAGGTTGGCGGTTGTAAGGGTTGGGGTGGGTTTTTCATTTTTGAAGAAAATCGCTAAACAAAAAAAAATGACCCATTGGAAAATGAAGTTTTCCACAGGTCGCCAGAGCCAACGCCTGAGCCGACATGCAAAAACTAAACACATCTCTAGTGTGATATCACCTGCACCAAAAGTATATCTGAACAGGTAACCTCTATGAAGGGCCATGATACCCCAGTCAATAGTAAGGTTGCTGGGCAGTGCAACCTGTGGGAATAAATTTGTGGAGTACCAAGAACCATTTTATAGACCGCAATCTATTCCTCTTGAATGGAAATAATAGGTTTGCAGTCCTATAGATATCACCATGAAATGGTTTACGTGTCCCAGAGAAATTAACAACTTTTCCTTACCCCATTATTATACTTTTGACTATAAGTTTCGGTCATTCTTTGTAAATCTTGCTTACTATTTCTGTTATCTGGTAATAACCTGGCAACAAATGTACATTCATATTATTAATGGAATATACAAAGAGTATTGTCTTCATACATACCTATTTATTCTAGCACTAAATGCTGGCCACTTTAGGCCACCCCCATGCACAACCATACCTACTCCCACCCTCTAGTGCCCCCACCACCACTACCCATATTCTACCTACTCCATATGTGAATTTGGAGGATGCTCCTCCAAATCCACAGCATCTCTTGCAGGTTTCTCTTCTAGTACAGATTGGGAAAAGGAGGGACTCATTACCCACCACCAGAGATGCAGATAGACGACATCCTTGGTAGTAAATTAGGCTATCGGGCTGGTGAAGGAATTTTCAGTCTCCACACCCATGAAAAACCAGAAGTGCCACCCTTGCAGAAGCATGCGCATGTGCATTCACACTCATACAATATACACACTCCCGTGTACACAGGACATGCACATGTTATGCACAAATGTGTGTGTGCACAATGCTTACAAAACTTGTGTGTATTTTATATCATGTGCATACATTTGCGTTCATTATACAAAATATACGTGAATGCACAAGTGTACCAAAATACATGCATTTATGGGCTCACATGTCATATAAATAACCATGTTTTATAAATCACTATTCTACTTTTAATTCACTTCCATTGGTTCCATGTTGATGAAAATATTTCATGGATCACTATGCATTTCAGGACAAGAGTCTGATTCTTCCAGATACTGAAATTTAAGACTATACTGAAAACATTTGTAAAAATAGTTTAGGTAATGGTACTTTGTATAGATAAATGAAGTTTGCTCAGTAGGTGCCTTTGGTGACAGACATGAGGAATGGTTTAAAAATATAAATTTGATTGTTAGTCTATTAACTCTTCAGTCTGCTGTTTCAAATAAAATTACTAGATATACATTTCTATAGTACCATTTCTTTTTTTTATTTTTAACTGTAGTACATTTGTGGACTTAATGCATTTTCTGACTAAGAACCCATGTTGCTACTCTTGATTTATGATACCTTACATGCCATCCCCTCAAAGATTATTGGATTCCTGTCTAGCCACTAGGTGTATTAATTCAGAATCATTCTTTTCTGTTCCAGAGTTTAGCTCATAACAGTAAAACTCAGTGCTTACAGATTGCCACCTTTACTAAAATCTGAAAGAAAAAATAGTAGGTGCCCAATATACTATGAGGTACACATTCAAAAGCCATTTTTATGGATAACGGGAAAAGTATCTATCTAGCCAGAATTATCTGACTAGAATTTAGCCAGGTAAGTTGGGGGCATTCCTGGAGTGGGAGGTAGGTGTTCCAGGAAGGAGGTGAGTTAGTCGATTAAGTTAATCGGCTATCTCTTATATTTGGAGTTAGCCAGTTAACTTGACTGGCTAACTCTAGATGTACCATAGGGCAGGTCTAAAGTTATCCGGATACCACATATCTGGCTAACTGTAACTTATCTGAGTATATTCAGTGGCACAGTGCTTATTTATTTTTTATTTTTTTATTTATTTACAGATTTCTGTATACAGCCTATAGCAGAGATACTATTCTAAGCGGTGAACAATGGATAAGCAAAACAATTCATGATATAAAAACAAAAAATAAGACAAACAGAGCATAATTAAAATTGTTTGTTTCCTTGAGCTCTAGAACTGTCAAAAAAGCAACAGTAATTATTGGCAGGGATCATCTAGATCTCCTTCTGTATTTCCAAGATATGGGACAATGCATTTTTCTAGTTTAAATAATAGTATAAAATCTCAAAGATATTGTGGTATGTTGCTTTTGAAGAAAACATGAATACCTGCTATATATTAGGGATGTGCATTTGTTTCAAATAAATTTTAAAAACATGATGAATAGAGCAATTCAATTCATTCAGGGGGCCCTGAAATGAATCAGTGTCCCCCTGAATGAAATGAATCTTACTGGTTGCATTTATTTGAAATTAATGCATCGGGCCTAAGTGTAAGGCCCAAAGCTGGTGCTTTGCCTACAGTGTACGCCGAGACCAAAAGTAGGGACCACAGCCTATGCCTTAGCACGACACTGGCATCTCAGCCTAGACCTAGGCCTAGGCCCAAGCTGGGGCCTTGCCTAGGACACAGACCAAGGTCCAAAGTAGGGGCCATGGCCTAGGCCTAGCGCAATGCCTGATCTGTCAGGGGTATCTAATGGCAAGGCTGGGCCTTGGGTCCCAAAGTCTGGGACTAGGCCAGAACCCGGATCCAGGCCTGATACCATGACCCAGCCCAGACTGCAGGTCCTGACGCCTGAGCCTCGGCCTATGCCGGCCGATGAAAGTTAATGTGGATAAGTGCAAGGTGATGCATATAGGGAAAAATAACTCATGCTATAATTACACAATGTTGGGTTCCATATTAGGTGCTACAACCCAAGAAAGAGATCTAGGCGTCATAGTGGATAGCACATTTAAATCGTCGGTTCAGTGTGCTGCGGCAGT
Source organism: Rhinatrema bivittatum (assembly GCF_901001135.1). Lineage (NCBI taxonomy): Eukaryota > Metazoa > Chordata > Amphibia > Gymnophiona > Rhinatrematidae > Rhinatrema > Rhinatrema bivittatum. The sequence continues at coordinate 71,791,658 of NC_042623.1, forward strand.
CAAAAAAGCAAACAGAATGTTGGGAATTATTAGAAAGGGAATGGTGAATAAAACGGAAAATGTCATAATGCCGCTGTATCGCTCCATGGTGAGACCGCACCTTGAATACTGTGTACAATTCTGGTCGCCGCATCTCAAAAAACATATAATTGCGATGGAGAAGGTACAGAGAAGGGCTACCAAAATGATAAGGGAAACGTAACAGCTCCCCTATGAGGAAAGACTAAAGAGGTTAGGACTTTTCAGCTTGGAGAAGAGACGGCTGAGGGGGGATATGATAGAAATGTTTAAAATCATGAGAGGTCTAAAACGAGTAGATGTGAATCGGTTTTACTCTTTCGGATAATAAAAAGACTAGGGGGCACTCCATGAAGTTAGCATGGGGCATATTTAAAACTAATAGGAGAAAGTTGTTTTTTACTCAACGCACAATTAAACTCTGGAATTTGTTGCCAGAGGATGTGGTTAGTGCAGTTAGTATAGCTGTGTTTAAAAAAGGATTGGATAAGTTCTTGGAGGAGAAGTCCATTACCTGCTATTAAGTTCACTTAGGGGTAGATTTTAAAAGAAGCGCGATCAGCCTACTTTTGCTTGCGCATCAGACTCAAGCAAAAGTACGCTGGATTTTAGTAGATACGCGCGGAGCCGCGCGTATCCACTAAAATCCTGGATCGGCGCGCGCAAGGCTATCGATTTTGTATAGCCTGCGCGCGCCGAGCCGCGCTGCCTCCCCCCGTTCCCTCCAAGGCCGCTCCAAAATCGGAGCGGCCTCGGAGGGAACTTTCCTTTGCCCTCCCCTCACCTTACCCTCCCTTCCCCTACCTAACCCACCCACCCGGCCCTGTCTACACCCCCCCCTTACCTTTGTCGGGGGATTTACGCCTCCCGGAGGGAGACATAAATCCCCGCGCGCCAGCGGGCCTGCTGCGCGCCGGGCCGCGACCTGGGGGCGGGTACGGAGGGCGCGGCCACGCCCCCGGGCCGTAGCCACGCCCCCGTACCGGCCCCCAAAACGCTGCCGACACGCCCCCAGAACGCCGCGACGACCGGGCCCGCCCCCGACACGCCCCCGACACGCCCCCCCTCCGAGAACCCCGGGACTTACGCGAGTCCCGGGGCTCTGCGCGCGCCGGGAGGCCTATGTAAAATAGGCTTCCCGGCGCGCAGGGCCCTGCTCGCGTAAATCCGCCCGGTTTTGGGCGGATTTACGCGAGCAGGGCTCTGAAAATCCGCCCCTTAGAGAATAGCCACTGCCATTAGCAATGGTTACATGGAATAGATTTAGTTTTTGGGTACTTGCCAGGTTCTTATGGCCTGGATTGGCCACTGTTGGAAACAGGATGCTGGGCTTGATGGACCCTTGGTCTGACCCAGTATGGCATTTTCTTATGTTCTTATGTTCTTATGTTCATAGCACAGACCCAGGTCTGACACCATGACCGGGCCTGAAAGCTGGATCCTGATACCGGGATCTCTGCTCAGACCCAGGCTCAATACCATGACCCAACCCAGAGATTTGTCCTGACTCCAGGGCCTCAGCTAGATCCAAGCCTGATGCTGGAGGCCAGGTCCCAAGCCCAATGCCGGAAGCCAGGTTCCAATGCCTGGGCCTCTGCCTTGGCCGAGGCCCAGATACAGGGCCCATGCCACTACCTGACCCAGAAGCTGGTTCTGAATGCCTTGGCCTAGGCCTAGGCCAGAGCACAGACCCAGGCCTGATGCTATGATCTGGCCCGGAGGTCATGTCTTGATCCTGGGGCCTTGGCCCATACCCAGGCCTGATGCCACGAACTGACCTGGAGGCCAGGTCATGATGGCTGGTCCTAGGCCTAGGCTGGAACCTGGACCCAGGCCTGATGCTGAGACCCAGCCCAGAGGTCATGTCCAGATGCCAGGGCCTAGGCCTAAAGCTAGGCCCAATGCCAGATCCTAGCCTGGAGGCTAGGTCCTGATGCCTGAGCCTCGGCTTCAGGTCAGGCCCAGCTCTGGAACCCAGGCCTCACGCTACTTCCTCATTGTCCTCTTCTTTCTTCCAATGCCATCCGCTGATATTGCACTGGAGTTAATTAACTACAGTGCATTCACCTCACTGGACAGCACCATTTTTATGTATGGCATTGAAACTTTCAAGAAATATTTGGCAGCAGGGCAATGTGGCTGAATATCCGCAATGAAATTGTCAATTAGCTGGATAAATCTTATCTGGCTAACTTTGGAGCTGCTATTAAGCAGGTCGAACTTAACCGCCAGTAAAACCAGATAAGTTTGAATACTGTTATTTATCCTGCTATGTTATCTGGATAAGTAGTTCTTTCACAGAATGCCCATAACCTGGTACTATTTATCCTGCTAACAATTTTCCGGATATGTATTTATCTGGCTAAGTGGCTGCTGCTGAACGGGACTAGATATTCAGCCACTGCCACTTAGCCAGATAAGTCCATAGTTATCTGGCTAAGTAGCACTGGATATTGGTCTCAGAACGTATTGTAGGGATAATTTAGACCAACATTTTCTGAGTATATCATGAAGGAACTCATGCTCTCTGAACCAAATAAAATAGAAGATGACAGCAAAACATCATGCCATTTTTCTGTTTGTGCTGAGACTGAGAAATGCAGACTTTACATGAGGAATGCATAGATTGTAAAACCTATCCTGGCATGGGCACTAATTTGCCTACTGTTATTTCTGCTGAAACAAAGGGCTTAAATATTCATTGAAGGACACTTATCTTTACTGTCATTTGAGACTATGCAGGTCTGTAGGCTAACATGAACTCTTCATGTTTATAAAAAGAGTGTGAAACTCCCTGTCAGAGAGCTTCCCTTGGACCTTATCCATATGCATTGACTATGTATGCATTATGCAGATAGACTGCTATAAAGTAGGTAAAACTAGAGGTTCCTGCCATCCAAGAGAACATGCCACTCAAGAGCTCTCCTCTATCAACAGACTACAAGCCAAGGGACTAGAAGAAGTCTGCCTATACTTCAGCCTTATTGTTGGGATGAAGAGAAGCTTATCCAAATGCCTGTGCCCAGTTTCTGAGTCTCTGTTATAATTAGTGAGGTTTGGGTGGACCCTTGGACACTGTGGTAGCTGACCATGCCCACGGGGGGAAGTCCCATGAGGGGCCACAGGTCAGGCTCAGCTCCAGACAAACAAACAGAGATTATATCTTTATTTAGAGAGTTTGAGAAGCCACCAGAGTTGGCAGTAGTGAGTAGAAGATGTAGCCCAGCTGGGCTAGCATTCCCCAGGGCGCTGGAACAGCGGTTCCTCCGGTAGTAGTGCTGTAGTGGAGAGAACTGAGAAAATGAGTACAATAGAACATTCACAGAGTCCCAAAAGTGGAGAAGCCCTGAGATAGGGAGAGCTGGCCCTCGAGGAGCGAGTATCAGATCGCTGGGAGCAGAGAGATTTGTTGGCAAAGTACTCACACAGCGGTTCCACGTAGGAGACGGCACTGGTGCTGGAACAGAGGCAGGCCCTCGAGCAGCGAGTACCTGGTTCCAGGGAGACAGCTCTGAGGAGTGGATGATAGCAGTACTCACTGATGGTGTCTGTAGCAAATTCTTCCAAATAGAAGAGGAGATAGAAGCAGGCAGCGGGTCAGGGAACATGGGCCCTCGAGGAGTGAGTATCTGTTACCTGATAGCGACCTGAAAGAAGCAAAAGAGGCCCCCAAGGAGCGGGTACCCCATTAGCAGAATGAGTCCAATGGAAGTTGGAAAGGCAGAGTCGCTGGGTACGGAGAGAGAATCCCATCCGTAAGAATCCCCCTGCTAACTCAACAGCTAGCAATAAACTGAAGGCTTAAATATCCAGGCAGCATGATGTCATCACAGGGGGACGCCCCTGAGGAACGCGCCAATGATGAATTAAGAATGAGGGCCGCGCAGCGCGCACACCCTAAGGTACCTGTAGAACATGGTGGGAAGCACCGCCCAAGCTAGTCCGGGGACACTGGAGAGGGTGGCAGGCAGACGCCGCAGCAGCCAGGCATCCGTGAAGAGCAGGAAGAGCCGCAAAAAAGGAAAGGTAGGCGGAGTGAAGCCTTCGGGAAGTGACGGTCGCAACAGTCTCCAGACCAGCACACTGAAGAATACAGATTTAGATACCTTCACAGAGAGAAACTATCTCTCTCCTTTAGCTGTGCTTGCCAGCTTGATAAGCATATAAGTTTTAAATTTTAATTAAGAAGTCTGAAGTTACCTTTTGTTTGGGTAGCTAGATATGATTAATCTGAATTAAATTTGTGCTAAGTAGAGGACTAGAAGCTGTAATCTTGCTTAATAAATCTGTTAGTACCTTTAACTTTCTAAATCTCTTAAATGATCATTATATCCATCAATTATATTTTAGTTGATAAAAACTCTCAATAAATGTCTGTTAGATAAACTGAATGAGTTCTTGTTTAGATTAAAATGAACCCTAAAAACCATAGATGGAGTAATTAATAAATGTTTCAATTTTTCGGGGCGTATCGGGAGCGTTCCGGGGGCGGGCCCGGGGGCGTGGCTACGGCCCGGGGAGGCCCGGGGGCGTGGCCGCGCCCTCCGGACCCGCCCCCAGGTCGCGTCCTGGCGCGCAGGAAGCCCGCTGACGCGCGGGGATTTACGCCTTCCGGAGGGAGGCGTAAATCCCCCGACAAAGGTAAGGGGGGGGCTTAGACAGGGCCAGGTGGGTGGGTTAGGTAGGGGAAGGGAGGGGAAGGTGAGGGGAGGGCAAAAGGAAGTTCCCTCCGAGGCCGCTCCGATTTCGGAGCGGCCTTGGAGGGAACGGGGGTAGGCTGCGCAGCTCGGCGCGCGCCGGCTATACAAAATCGATAGCCTTGCGCGCGCCGATCCAGGTTTTTAGCAGATACGCGCGGCTCCGCGCGTATCTACTAAAATCCAGCGTACTTTTGTTTGCGCCTGGAGCGCAAACAAAAGTAAGCCTATTCGCGGAGTATGAAAATCTGCCCCTATATCTTTATTTAGAGAGTTTGAGAAGCCACCAGAGTTGGCAGTAGTGAGTAGAAGATGTAGCCCAGCTGGGCTAGCATTCCCCAGGGCGCTGGAACAGCGGTTCCTCCGGTAGCAGTGCTGTAGTGGAGAGAACTGAGAAAATGAGTACAAGAGAACATTCACAGAGTCCCAAATATGGAGAAGCCCCGAGATAGGGAGAGATGACCCTCAAGGAGCGAGTACCAGATACCTAGGAGCAGAGAGACTCGTTGGCAAAGTACTCACACAGCGGTTCCACATAGGAGATGGCACTGGTGCTGGAACGGAGGCAGGCCCTCGAGGAATGAGTACCTGGTTCCAGGAAGACAGCTCTGAGGAGTGGATGATAGTAGTAGTACTCACTGATGGTGTCTGTAGCAAATTCTTCCAAGTAGAAGAGGAGAAAGATGCAGGCAGCGGGTCAGGGAACATGGGCCCTTGAGGAGCGAGTACCTGTTACCTGATAGCAACCTGAAAGAAGCAAAAGAGGCCCCCGAGGAGTGGATACCCTATTAGCAGAGAGTTCAATGGAAGTTGGAAAGGCAGCGTAGCTGGGTGCAGAGAGTGAATCCCATCCGTAAGAATCCTCCTGCTAACTCAACAGCTAACAATAAACTGTAGGCTTAAATATCCGGGCAGCGTGGCATCATCACAAGGGGACACCCTTGAGGAACGTGCCAATGAGGAAATAAGAATGAGGGCCATGCGGTGTGCACGCCCTAAGGTACCTGTGGAACAAGGCGGGAGGCACCGCCCAAGCCGGTCTGGGGACGCCAGAGAGGACGGCAGGTGGATGCCGCAGCAGCCTGACGTTCATGAAGAGCAGGAGGAGCCACAAAAAAGGAAAGGTAGGTGGAGTGAAGCCATCAGGAAGTGACGGTCGTAACAGTACCCCCCTTCAAAGGGTGGTCTCCTCTGTGGGTACCAGGTTTTGGTTTCCAAGGATGCGAGAGATGAAACTGATGGAGCATCTCTTTGTAAAGGATATTAGCCAGAGGCTCCCAAGAATTTTCTTAGGGGCCAAAACCTTCCCATGAAAGAAGGTATTCCCAAGTCTTGCCACGTCTTTGGACATCAAGGGCAGCTTTGACCTTGTATTCTAGGTCATCTTCTGCATTGATGGAAGATGGTTCCTGAGATTTGGAAGAAAACTCACTGAGAATGAGTGGTTTCAAAAGTGAAACATGGAAAGTGTTGTGGATGTTTAATAAAGGTGGTAGCTTCAGACTGTAAGTGATGTTGCCAAAACATTGGAGGATTGCAAAATGGTTCAACGTAGCGTGGAGCAAATCAAGTGGAGGGTAACTTCAGTCTAAGGTGCTTAGTGGATAGCCAGACCTTGTCACCAGGTTGAAAGACAGGCACTATGTAATGTGAGCATCATAAAACCTAATGGCTCGATAACTCTCTTTGAGTAGCATTTCTTTCATCTTAGTCCATAATTGATGGATATCATCAGCAGTGGATTGAGCTGCTAGGGACGTCACTGAGAGCTTCAGTGGAAGTGAGGTGATGGTGAACGTTCATATACCACTTCAAAAGGTGTTGATCCAGTGGATGATGCTGGATGAGAATTAATGGCAAATTCAGCCCATGGTAACAGTTCGGCCCAGTTATCCTGACAGCAACTCACATAGGCCGGAATGAACTGTTTCAGGGTCCTATTCATCCGTTCTGTTTGGCCATTTGATTGAGGATGATAGGCTGATATATAATCTAGAGAGATGTCGAAAAGCTTGCACAAAGCCTTCCAGAATCTTGCCGTGTACTGTGATCCTCAATCTGAGACTATATGCTTCAGTACTCGGTTATTTTCACTTTTGAATAATAGAAGGACTAGGGGGCATTCCATGAAGTTAGCAAGTAGCACATTTAAGACTAATCAGAGAAAATTCTTTTTTGCTCAACGCACAATAAAGCTCTGGAATTTGTTGCCAGAGGATGTGGTTAGTGCAGTTAGTGTAGCTGGGTTCAAAAAAGGTTTGGATAAATTCTTGCAGGAGAAGTCAATTAATGGCTATTAATCAATTTTACTTAGGGAATAGCCACTGCTATTAATTGCATCAGTAGCATGGGATCTTCTTAGTGTTTGGGTAATTGCCAGGTTCTTGTGGCCTGGTTTTGGCCTCTGTTGGAAACAGGATGTTGGGCTTGATGGACCCTTGGTCTGACCCAGCATGGCAATTTCTTATGTTCTTATGTTCTTAAGTAGGCTGTGAAGGCGAAAGATGTGGGTTATGAAGAGCTTCGCAAGCTCCAAGGCTGAAGGTAAGCCAGGCAGTGCCACAAAATGGGCCATCTTGCTGAAGCGGTCGAATGTGACCCAAATGGTAGTCATACCTCCAGAGAGGGGAAGATCGACTATAAAGTCAGTAGCGATGTGCGTCCAGGGCTGTTCCAGAGCTGGAAGAGGTTGCAGTAATCCCCACAGTTGGGCAGAAGGAGGTTTGTGCTTGGCACAGTTGGCACAAGATGCTACGTAGGAAAGTGTATCTTCCTTGATAGTTGGCCACCAATAATACTTCTGTAGCTTCAGCAGGGTATGGCGTTGACCAGGATGGCCAGCCAGCTTGGAATCGTGTGCCCAATAGAGATGTTTCTTCCTGAGATGTTTAGGCATTATGGTTTTACCAGCGAGCACAGTATGAGTAGCCGCCAAGATGACTTTCTTCAGGTCGATAATATGCTGAGGTTCTTCTGGAACATCCACCGAGAGAAAGGAGTGTGACAGGGTATCAGCTCTGGTATTCCTGTCTCCAGGGCGATATTTGAGCATGAAGTCAAAATGGTTAAAAAATAAGGACCAGGAGGGAGAGAGAGAGGAGGACCGGGAAAGCAGCGTTTTGTTACCAACACCCCTGGCTGTGAAGCAGCCCTGCTCCCAGACCAGCTGGAACCGAGAGCTGCCTCTGACGTCGTCGAGGGGGCGGACCCGGAAGCGGCTTTAAGAACAGCCCTGCTGCATTTACCCTTGAGGGAGAGAGAGAGGAGGACCGGGAAAGCAGCGTTTTGTTACCAACACCCCTGGCTGTGAAGCAGCCCTGCTCCCAGACCAGCTGGAACCGAGAGCTGCCTCTGACGTCGTCGAGGGGGCGGACCCGGAAGCGGCTTTAAGAACAATCCTACTGCGGCGCGTAGCAGAGCCGGCGCGCGCTGAAGCCGTGCACGCTAAAGGGGCGTGCGCAGACAAAGGACTTTGCCGGACTTCGCCGGAATCGCCGGACTCTCTGGAACAAGTAAGCCTTATTTTCCAATACTCTTCTCCTTGAGTCAGCAGTTCGATTATAGATTGTTTGGCATATATAGAGTCTTAGTTGGTTTGTTCACTATTTGTTAATATGCCTCCGAAACGCAAAGGCAGAGTCAGAGTGTTCCCTACGCTACCGACTCTGCCAAGTATTCAACAAGAAATAACCAACTATATGCTCTCACCTATACCAAGAACAAGGGATACTGAGGACTTTGATGTATCAAGGGGTCAGGGAGGACTCCTTGATCTTGCAGAGGAGGCGTCCCTTAGCCCTAATTCAGGGCTACCGCCAATACACAGGGCGTTAGAGACCACTATGGGATCATCAGTTAGTGGGATTGCTGATGGAGATCTACGACCCAGAGTGGGGAATATTCGAGCCCTCACTCCGAGTCCAGTTAGGGAGAATGTTACGCAGAGTTCTCCCCTGGTAACTCCAGTAAATGGAGGAGAAAATACGATGCCAAATGTCCAAACAGCAGGAGGATTGACTCGCCCTGATACGGTAACGCTGGAAACGCTGTGGGAAATGATGGCAGCTATGACTACTAATATTAAGACATTGGAAGGGAAGATAGATATGGTTTATAAAAAAAATGAACAAGATTTTCAAAAAATTCAATCACAAATTAAAGAAACCAATGATAGGGTGGTATATCTGGAAAATCAGGAAAATAAATCTTTGGACTTCAATATGGCAGTGGTAAAAGACAGAGAGGCTTTGACAAGGCGTATAGAAATGTTGGAAAATAGTTCTAAAAAATTAAATTTAAGATTTTTAAATTTTCCAAGAGTTGTGGGAGAAGAACCTTTGATAACTCTGAAAAAAATGCTTGTGGAGAAATTTGGGTTTACCCTGGAACAGACTCCTGTAATAAATAATTGCTTTTTTCTTCCTATGAGAAGGGATTTACCAGAGACGGAGTTGTTTCAGGGGGACCTCACAAATTTTTTGGAGGACTCCTCAAACAACGTAATAAGTTGGGGAACTTTGTTGGTCTCTCTTCATTCTACTGCCGATGTTAATATAGTGATGAAAACATACTTTAGTAAATTTCCAATTTCTTACCAACAAAAACAAATTAAGGTTTTTCCAAATCTAGCTTATTCTACTCAGGTGAGACGGAAAGCCTTCTTGGCATTCCGTCCAGATGTGATATCATTAGGTTTATCATTTCAGTTACGGTATCCCTGTAAATGTATAATTAAAAGACAGGATGATGTTTTTATCTTTTTTGTTCCCGACCAACTAAAGAATTTTTTGAACCAGATTAGACAGCCCTCACTGACCCCAGCTACCAGTTAAGAAGAGAATGAGAAGGTATAGGATATGCTAATTGTGTTCTAGAATTAGATTACTTGAGAAATTCTCCCATTTGTTTAGAACTAAAAAAACCCTCCATTTGATTGATAGTTAATGGATCTCCTTTTTTCTTTAATGTGTGTAATATGTTTATTAACTTACTGATATTTCAATTATACAATTTGATGGATGTATAAATAATGAAACTGATAAATAAAGAATAAAAAAAAAAAAATAAGGACCATCTGGCTTGTCTATGGTTAAGACGTTGCACATGGTAGAGATACTCTAGATTCTTATGGTCCGTAAACACGGTAATTTGATGTTGAGCAGCTTTGAGCCAAGGCCACCATTTCTCGAATGCCAACTTAATAGCCAGGAGCTCTTTATCTCCGATCCCATAGTTCTTGTCTGCCGCAAAGAAACATCGCAAGAAGAAGGAGCAGGGATGTAAGAATTTGGAGTCTGCGGTTTGGCTCAATACAGCCCCCACACCGGCATCAGAAGCATCGACCTCCATGATGAATGGCTTGTCGGGGTCTGGATGATGCAGGCATGGTTCGGTGGAAAAGGCAGTCTTTAAATCCTTGAATGCGGAAATGGCCTCCACAGACCATTTAGAAGAGTTGGCCCCTTTCCAGGTCATTGCAGTCAAGAGCACAATTAAAGAAGAATAATTCTTTATAAAGCTTCTATAGTAATTAGTGAACCCCAAAATTCATCTCAGGGCCTTCAGGATGGTAGGTTGGGACCAATTTTTAATACTCTCTAAATTTTGGGGATCTATCTGGAAGCCATCTTTAGACACAATATAGCCAAGAAAAGGCACAGAGTCCTTATGGAATTCACACTTGGATAGCTTGGCATAGAGCTGATATTCTCAAAGTCTTCATAGTACTTGTTTGACGTCCTCTAGATGAGTAGACAAGTCCTGAGAAAATATCAGGATGTCATCTAGGTACACTACGACACTCTTGTACAAGTCTTGTACAACAAGTCCCGCAAGATGTCGTTCATCATGTTCTGGAACACAGCGGGTGTGTTGCACAGGCCGAAGGGCATTACTAAGCATTCAAAATGACCATCTTGAGTGTTGAAGCCTGTTTTCCATTCGTTGCCACTGCGAATGCGAACTAAGTTATAGGCTCCCTTCAGGTCAAGTTTCGAGAATATCTTGGCACCTTGAAGCTGGTCGAACATCTCTGAGATTAAAGGCAGGGGATATTGGTCTTTGATTGTGATCTCATTCAGACCTCGATAGTCGATACAAGGACATAAAGTACTGTCCTCTTCCCCACAAAGAAGAAGCCTGCACCGGCTGGAGACTTTAATGGTCTAATGAATCCTTTCTGTAAATTCTCTCCAGAGAAACGAACTGGAGCAGCCAGAGGTACCGTAGTCTTTATAGTTAATTCAGGTAACTGACCTTCATTATTGGAAACAGCGTTTGATTCTTCTGTGCGTGCAGCTTATGGAACGCAGAAGTGAGTTTCTCCAATGCGTCTTGTTGTTCAGCAATGCGCAGGGCCAGGCCCAGAATGGCCTGCAGGGCATTGAGCTGTACCGGATCCATGGAGTTAGCAATCTGTTATAATTAGTGAGGTTTGGGTGGACCCTTGGACACTGTGGCAGCTGACCATACCCTTGGGGGAAAATCCTGTTAGGGGCCATAGGTCAGGCTCAGCTCCAGAAACATAGAGATTATGGGGCGGATTTTCAGAGCCCTGCTCGCCTAAATCCGCCCAAAACCGGGCGGATTTAGGCGAGCAGGGCCCTGCGCGCCGGTAAGCCTATTTTACATAGGCCTACCGGCGCGCGCAGAGCCCCGGGACTCGCGTAAGTCCCGGGGTTTTCAGAGGGGGCGTGTCGGGGGGCGTGTTGGGGGCGGGCCCGAACCGTGCGGCGTTTTCGGGGCGTATCGGGAGCGTTCCGGGGGCGGGCCCGGGGGCGTGGCTACGGCCCGGGGAGGCCCGGGGGCGTGGCCGCGCCCTCCGGACCCACCCCCAGGTCGCGTCCCGGCACGCAGGAGGCCCGCTGACGCGCGGGGATTTACGCCTTCCGGAGGGAGGCGTAAATCCCCCGACAAAGGTAAGGGGGGGGCTTAGACAGGGCCGGGTGGGTGGGTTAGGTAGGGGAAGGGAGGGGAAGGTGAGGGGAGGGCAAAAGGAAGTTCCCTCCGAGGCCGCTCCGATTTCGGAGCGGCCTTGGAGGGAACGGGGGTAGGCTGCGCGGCTCGGCGCGCGCCGGCTATACAAAATCGATAGCCTTGCGCGCGCCGATCCAGGTTTTTAGCAGATACGTGCGGCTCCGCGCGTATCTACTAAAATCCAGCGTACTTTTGTTTGCGCCTGGAGCGCAAACAAAAGTAGGCCTATTCGCGGAGTATGAAAATCCGCCCCTATATCTTTATTTAAAGAGTTTGAGAAGCCACCAGAGTTGGCAGTAGTGAGTAGAAGATGTAGCCCAGCTGGGCTAGTATTCCCCAGGGCGCTGGAACAGCGGTTCCTCCGGTAGCAGTGCTGTAGTGGAGAGAACTTAGAAAATGAGTACAATAGAACATTCACAGAGTCCCAAATATGGAGAAGTCCTGAGATAGGGAGAGCTGGCCCTCAAGGAGCGAGTATCAGATCCCTGGGAGCAGAGAGATTTGTTGGCAAAGTACTCACACAGTGGTTCCACGTAGGAGACGGCACTGGCGCTGGAACAGAGGCAGGCCCTCGAGCAGCGAGTACCTGGTTCCAGGGAGACAGCTCTGAGGAGTGGATGATAGTAGTACTCACTGATGGTGTCTGTAGCAAATTCTTCCAAGTAGAAGAGGAGATAGAAGCAGGCAGCGGGTCAGGGAACATGGGCCCTCGAGGAGTGAGTATCTGTTACCTGATAGCGACCTGAAAGAAGCAAAAGAGGCCCCCAAGGAGCGGGTACCCCATTAGCAGAATGAGTCCAATGGAAGTTGGAAAGGCAGAGTCGCTGGGTACGGAGAGAGAATCCCATCCGTAAGAATCCCCCTGCTAACTCAACAGCTAGCAATAAACTGAAGGCTTAAATATCCAGGCAGCATGATGTCATCACAGGGGGACGCCCCTGAGGAACGCGCCAATGATGAAATAAGAATGAGGGCCGCGCAGCGCGCGCACCCTAAGGTACCTGTAGAACATGGTGGGAAGCACCGCCCAAGCTAGTCCGGGGACACTGGAGAGGGTGGCAGGCAGACGCCGCGGCAGCCAGGCATCCGTGAAGAGCAGGAAGAGCCGCAAAAAAGGAAAGGTAGGCGGAGTGAAGCCTTCGGGAAGTGACGGTCGCAACAGTCTCCAGACCAGCACACTGAAGAATACAGATTTAGATACCTTCACAGAGAGAAACTATCTCTCTCCTTTAGCTGTGCTTGCCAGCTTGATAAGCATATAAGTTTTAAATTTTAATTAAGAAGTCTGAAGTTACCTTTTGTTTGGGTAGCTAGATATGATTAATCTGAATTAAATTTGTGCTAAGTAGAGGACTAGAAGCTGTAATCTTGCTTAATAAATCTGTTAGTACCTTTAACTTTCTAAATCTCTTAAATGATCATTATATCCATCAATTATATTTTAGTTGATAAAAACTCTCAATAAATGTCTGTTAGATAAACTGAATGAGTTCTTGTTTAGATTAAAATGAATCCTAAAAACCATAGATGGAGTAATTAATAAATGTTTCAATTCTGGGCTTGGCACAGTGGAGATTTCAATATAATAATAACTCTATATTTTGTAGTGTGCCATTTTCCTTACAGTATATGAACACTTTCAGTTAATTTAAAAGTAATATACAAGAAGCAAGCTATACATGTCATAAAAATATGGACCCATATGTTAATATTTTAGTTCCACTCTGTTCAATGGTTTTGCAGAAAGATAATGTATGCCATATAATATATCATTTCTAAAACCTTGTAAATGAAAGAATTTTATATTATTAAGATCTATGTTTCAGTGTTTAGCCTGCATACAATTTATAGCTCAACTATGCTCTGTATATAAAAATATATATTCTGCCTTTGTAATAACTGAAAGCTAATATATACATATGACTCAATTCACCCAAATTCAAGACCTTGCAAAATTTACAGTCAAAAGCTATTCACTGTATTTTGGAGAATAGAATTAATCAAATCCAATGTTTGAAAAGTGGTTCCAAAGTCTTGCATTTGTCAGAAAACCTTTTGATTCCATATCATATTCAGTATGTCTTTTAGATTTATCGCACTGAATCTCTCACATACACAGGGATAATCATTTTCAAATTTACCCTGTTAAATAGTTATTTACTTGGTTAAACTAGCTTAGCTGAAAATTGCCCTTGCCTTTACTGTCTGGTTAACAGTTAAGCATGGGGTTCCATAGTTTGCATACTTTTAGCTGGGTTAATAAAAGACATCCCCATAGGTGTATTAAGGTCGGAGAAGTTAAATAGCAGAAGTACCTGATGTTATTAATAATACACTTAAGCGGTAACTTTCAAAGCAATGTGCATCTGAACATGTACGTGCATTTGATGGCGTGTGCACATGGATGCACTGATTTTATAACACGTGCATGTTTATGTGCGCATGTTATAAAATTGGTTACCCACTTGTACAAGTGAAAGCGAATGCCGTCTGGAGCTCATAAGTGGGAGGCATTTTAGTAGATGCGCGCAGTGACACATTAGGCCTATTTCCCAGTTCCTTCCCAGTTTGCCTTAGTAAAAAAGAGGACTTCCTAAACCCCCTACCAAACTAGCCTCCCTTTCATCCTACTAACCCCGACCCTTAAAACCCTACTAACTGCCTTTTTTAAAATGTATCTGCTTACACACAGCCCATAGCAAAAGCAAGTTAACGCTTGTGGGATTCTGGCGTGCTAGTGATTGTAACTGACTGCATGCTGCAGTCCCAGCCCATCCATGACCCGCCCGTGTCCCTCCCAGACCACGCCCTCATCCCACCCCTTTTTCCGCAAACCTTTTTTATCCACTTACCGGGAGATACATGTATGGTCGTGGACCTTTTAAAATCCATGTGGCACACGGGCGTGTGCGAGTCACACACATACCTTTTAAAATCTACCTCATATGTTATTACCCCATCTCAGATGGCTACAGATATAACAGGTGCAAAGTATGCACTAACAGACACTTTTAGCATGCATGCTTCCCACTTGCTAATTTTCAAAAGGAATAATGAAGCTGATGAGTTAAGAAAGTAAAACTGCAACAACACCTGCACGTGTAAAAGTCCAAAATGGAATGCAGCATGCTGTTTGAGAATATTATTTTGTCTCCATGGTGAAAAACATCTAAAGCTTCATTTTCCACTGGTAAAATTTTATTCAAATGAATAGTTAGAAGTAGATTTTAAAAGTGTTCCTCATGTAAAAATGCCCACATATGAGCATATGTAGGCTGCACGCAGTCCCTTGGATTTTAAAAAGCTGCAAAGTATGTGCGTATATACCGGTGCGTACATAAAAAATAAGAGGGCAGAAAAGGAGCAGGGCATAGGTAGAACATAGGCATTCTGGATGGGCAGACAGATCTAGTGTCTGTCTGCTCATAGTAATATGGTGCCAGGCTCGCTTCGGTGGCAGGCCTGGTTTGGCAGGGATGGGGGAGAGGGGGAGGGGCTTGGGTGAATGGATCCTCAATCGGTTAGGATAGGAGTTAGTGGTTTGAATTCAAACCACAGGGGAAGCAGGGAACGGATCGGTTCCCTGGGGCTGGGGTAGTCGGGTAGGTGGGAGGAGTTTGGGTCTCGTTGGGCATCAGGATCAGCAGCGCAAGCATTACTTGCCTGCCGTAGCCACCGCCGCTGCATCCCACCCACCCGTCCCTAATTTTCTTGTTGTATTTGGGTTTGGATTGTATTGTCGCAGTGGGGGAGGGAGCGAATAGCCCGAGCCGACTGGAATTCTGCATGGTATTGGTCGGCTGACTGACTTGACGGTTGTCATGTCAGGGATTCCTGGGGGAACAACTGGTGCAGTTGTTCCGTATTCGGCTCCTTGCTGGGTGGTGGACTGGGCCCCAGCATCGGGCCTGTAAGCAAGGCTCCATCTTTGGGCCTGAGCCTAGGCCCGATATACCACTTTTTTGTTTTCAAAACTAAACGTGATAACCAATGAAACTTCATCAAATTTTAAATCTTTTCACTTTGAGAATGTAATTAAATTAAATATGAAATTTCATTTCATTTTCTATTTTGTTTCTGCAAAATGCCCATCCCTATTCCAGATAAGAAGTTATGAATAGTTCTCAAAGGATTTAAAATCCATGGTCCTTTTTTATATCCTAATTCATTTTCTTTTCAGACCATACACTCTTGATCTTCCTTCCTGTCTTCTCTGGAGACTCAATTACCATATATGTGGTGAATTACAGCATTTTTTGTTACATGCTGTTGTCAGTTCTTGCTCACAGAGTTGGGTTCTTGAGTTTGAGCCCAGGATATGTACTATCAGGAACTGAATTTACACAATGATCCTTGTACTAAAGAAACAGTCCAAGTTGTAGCTTTTGTTATGAAGGATGCAGAGCTAGCTAAGTTTAGGAATTCCAGGTCCTGTTCAGACGATCTTCAAGAATGACTAGATAGGAGCACAAAGTGATTCTAAAAGATTAGGCATGTGGGAGAAATCTATTTGCAAGGATATAAGGTCTTTGGGTACAGGGGTTCCAGTGTCATTTATTCAATTAAGGGCCTTATTCCCTAAGCTGCATTAGGCCATTTATCATGTGAAAAACTCTTATTTTAACATGGTAACTGTTGCGCTGCGATGGGAGAGACTCTCCAGCATGGGACAAGAGTTGTGTGCTCTTGCGGAGAGACAGTCCTTCTCTGGGAACTGGAGAACTGGGGACTTCCACTGGACCTGCATGCTTCCATGAGGCTACCAATGCAAGCAATGGTGGTCTTTGAGTGGTCCTCCGACCATTCCAAGCCCTTTCAGACCTGCTGCTGGGTAACAGCAAGAAGCGGCAGGTCGGACAGAGGTCAAGGGCGGATGGAGACATCTGGCACAGTACAAGACTCAGGCATTGAGGAAGACAAAGACTCAGACAAGGCAAGGCATGGTCAGGCAAGGCAAGGCAAGGCAAGGCATGGCATGACAAGACATGGCATGGCAAAGCAAGGCAAGGTTAAAATCCAATAGTTGAAAATCTGGAACCTCCAGGCAAGCAATGTCTCTCTGGTGCCCTACACAGCCCAGCTGGGCTGGTCGCGGACCACACAAGAAGGCATCAGAACCACAGAAATCCAGAGACAGGATGGAGCTGAAAGGCAGCCAAAGTCCCTAAGGCGCCCTACACAGTCCAGCCAGGCTGGTCATGGACCATACTGAAGGATGGACCTGCCCAGAGAAGAAAGACATCAGGCTTATGGACATCAAAGCAAGGCAGACATCGGATATCAGGACATCAGGAACATCGGACATCAGGAACAGGCAGGTCTGACGAGGGATGAGAAGACTCCTTGGTGCTATCAGATGGAAAGACCCACCAGTACCCCCAGCGGGGGTGGTCGCAGACCACGAGGGATGGGTCAGAGTGTAGCTGAGGACATCTGGACAAAGACATATGGGACATCAAAGACAAAGGATATCGGGAATGCTGCGACATCAAGAAAATCTGGAACACTGGAAAAATCAGGAAAGATCAGAACATGGAACATCCAGAGAAGAGACCAGGAATGAAGAGGGATCCCAAGAAGAAGATGAATGCCAGAAGGAGCAGAGACCTGGAGTCCTCAGGAGACCAGCTCCAGGAGGTCAAGTTCCAGGGAGGAACTTGCTCCTTGCGAAGGCGGTGATGGAATGACGGCAGAGCCCTTTTGTAGGGCTGAAGGAAGGAGATGCCCAGGGAGGAGTCAGCAGGATCACTCCCTCACTGGCCCTTTAAGAAGGGCAGAAAGGCGCGACCCCACGCTTAGCTAGGAAGCAGGAAGAGGATGCAGGACCCTGGACAATGGCATCCTGCCGGCTCAGTGCAGGAGCAGGAGAAGGGCTGCAGGACAGGCCCTGACGTTAGCGGTGGCATCCGGCCACAAAGAGGAGGACTGAGGAGTTGCTCCAAGCTGCAGTGACTGTGGCCTCCAGACCGCAGTGAAGAGGAAGTCAGCGGTGACGTCTGAAGCAGGAAGCAAGCCTCGGGGTGAGCGGCATCTGCAGCCTCCTGCCGCATTGGAACCACGGCTCGGCTCCTGCCGTGCTGGCAAGATGACGGCCTCCAGCTGCGGATGGGAAGCCTGGCACAGCTTCTGCTGCGCCGGCACGATGGCGGCCCGGCCGTGAAGCTAAGAGCCCACTTGCGGCCCTGCTGCATGCAGGGTTACAACAGTTAGCTACAACTGAAGAGTTGTATCTAACTTCTACCGGGTGGATCAGGACATTAACGCAAGCCCAGATGCATCCAGGGCCCTGTCTTAAAGGGTCTGCTTAGCCCCTTGAAAGACCTCACAAAAGTAGTAAAAAAAACCCAGGGGTCTGCATTGACCCTTTGTCCCACACACTCCTCTCTGCTGCTGTGGTTTGGCTGTTGTAGCCAAAAAAAAGCCCTGCTCCCATATCCTTAACCTTTCCCCTTTACAATGTTCTCTCAACCTAGCTTGATGTTACCCAGGTAGAGAGTCCATCAAGCTAGTTTGAGAGAACATTGTACAAATCTCATCTTTGTGTGAGTTTCCTCACTCCGAAGGACATCAAATCTTCACAAGAGTGTACTATCCTGTTTGTACATCTCACTCTGAATGTCAAAGTGGCCCCTAACCCCTATACTACTACCTAAACCTCACCTCAATTTACTAGGTGAGCCTCATATAGAGGCATAAATACCTAACTACTAGCAGGGCCTTAGTGACTGACTGACTCTCTTTCTCTCTCTCTCTAAAATGCTATTTGTGAAAAGATTGCAAGCTATGATAAAGCCATATCACACAGCTTAATGAAAAAGGTATAGTTAAAACTGTGATATGGCTTTGTGAAGCCATCCCATTTGGACAGAACTCCACCCCCTTTTCCAAAATAGCATCGCACCATGCGTTATGGTGCTTTTTGCATGTAAAAAGCCTATAACGCGGCTTAGAAAATAACCCCCCTAGTTTGGTTTCTCCTATTGACATGTTGAAAACATTTTATACAGAAGTTTTGAATGTGCCCATTGAATCTTTTCCACCTATTGCCAAGATTTGTTATCTTCCTTAGGCTGTTTTTCAGGTCACTAACAAAAATTCAGAGAAGCTAGATATATCTTCCAAAAGTCTAGACTTAACTTTATAAGATTCTCATTTAGAGCTATTTGTGCAACCTTATTTGTTAGCTATGCTTTAGCACCAGACAAAGAATGAACTCTCAAATTGTTTTTTTCTTATTAAAAGTTGCATTTTTCTTGGATATAAAGTAGTGATTTTTCCTGATGTGGCAAAAGCCACTCAACAGAGATAAAAGTTATTTTTGTTGAAAAGGCTGAGAGTCTTTGCCCTTGTAGACAGTTTGTTCTCAGATTTCCCTGTAAGTATCAAGTTAACCTGACCAGCTTGAGATTTTTTTTGCAGAATAGAGAATTGCCCTTAGCTTTAAGCCATGAGTAATGACATATTACTGAATATGGTTACAGTATAAGCCATGTTACATTGACAATGTTTCTTTCTATCCCACCAATATTATGGTCTAAATGTATTGTATTTTTGTTTTCTCTTTATATTTTATTTCTTATAAACATTTACTGGTTTTCAATAGACTCTCTGGCTTGTATTTTTAAAAACTTAAGAACAATAAAACTAAAAAAAAGAATGGAAATAAGTGGCCTCATAAAACTCTTGAACCACAAAATAGTTGGTCCAATTAAAGGTATTACAAACTCTATGAACAATACAGCTACTAGGATGCTCTACTACAAGTTTCTTTAAACAGACTGATATTGCTTTCTTTCAAAATGCATACTCTGAAATTATGACTGATTGTCCAAATGGATGATGCATTCATGTGTCATGGTAGTGAGCTTTTCTTTAATTATGGTTTCAGTAATCAAACTTTAAAAGACAGAATTTTTTTTTTAATCTATATTTATAAACCTGATCAATTTATGAATTAATCTAATGTATACACTAAATATTTTGTATTCATTATGCTCTACATATATGCTGTACAATAATAAGTTTAACATTGTTATTTTCAGAACAGATTTTAATTTCTTTTGAACGATAAAGAATTTGTTGTTCTAATATTCCAACAATCTATTGTATCCAATGAAATTGCATTGCTGCTTCTTCAGCTTGTATTCTACTTCATTAATATCAATGAAAGCACAGAACATTAATACAGCAAGCCACAGTAAATAATGTGGATTTCAGAAATATTTGCATGAGCAACAGTTTATGTTAATGTGTATACAAAAAAATATTAATAGCATTGTCTATATGCATATATTGATTTATTTTATACTATGCAAGTACATTTAAAACAAATTGTATTTGTTCACCACTATTTTATTGTATTAGTCTTATTTTCTACAGTTTTATTTAAATGAAAATAAACTTTCATAAAAACATGATTTTTATTGTCTCATTGAAACTATTAGTGAGGAGCCAGCTCAGATTATAATGGAAAACAATTATAAGACATACAATCTAAAGAAGGGTGCCTGATCTCCAATTCCCCCTTAATTCAGTCAATTTTCCTGTTTGGCACAAATAGATTTTAAGTCAACAGAAGAACCAATTATAAGTTCAAATTGTATTTACTGAAATGTCACTTGCATAAAAAAACCGTCTAGACTGCATCAAACTATTAGATAGGGAATGCCTTGGAAAAGTCAAATACATATCTGGTCTGGCAAATCCCATGGGTAACTTTAACGTACAAACAGTACTGCTGGGACTCAGTGTGCAAAATGTGTACTTGCAGGCTCACTGGTGGAGCTGAACTTGCCAGTAGTTAAGAAAAAAAAGAGGCCTAGGGGTCACTGATGGTGCCCAACCCACTAGTAGCTAAGAAAAGAAAGGGGCAGATTTTAAAACATATGCGCAGGCGTAGATTTGTTCGCGTAACCCGGCGCAAACAAATCTACACCCGATTTTATAACATGTGAGCGCTGTGGCATGCATGTTCTAAAATCCAGGCTCGGCGCGCACAAGGGGGTGCACACATGTGCACCTTGCGCACGCCAAGCCCGAGGGGAGCACCGATGGATTTCCCCGTTCCCTCCAAGGCCGCTTTTTTTTTTTTTTATTTTTTTTTTTTATTGCATTTCAATTATTTTTACACTTAAGTATAAACATAGAATAAGTTACAGCAATTGTTTTCCCAATTCAACATTGACACCTTACATTTTATAACTTCATTCTATACTTAGGGAATAAAATAAGTAAACTAGAGATTCAATTTACTGCTAAGAATCAACTTGGAGCGATCCAAAAGGAATAACTTAAAGAAATACTTATTGCTTGTCCGCATATTTCCCTGCAAGGAGAGGGTCATTGTTCGAGGCCCAGTTTTCCTATTATTTTCTTACCTCGTGGAGCCGGGACGTTGTTTGGAGGCCGGGGCATCTTGCAGCGATCGCTTCCTGCATCCGGGGCCAGCCAGGTGACGTCAGGAGGAAGAGCCGGGTAGGCATAAAAATCAGCCTACGCCGGCACGATGCTGCCGGTGCGCGGCTTGTTCCGGCTTAGCCCGGTGCAGAATGGCCTGAACGGGGATCATCGGCAAAGCAGTCCTAGAGTTCAACAAAGCTAAGTATTGTCTCTTATTGCCCTTCTGAAGCTGATCTGTCTGGTTATTTCTTAGCTATGCCTCATACAAAGAGGAAAGCTAAGATTAGAGATGTTTCTTCTACTTCTTCACCAATAAAAACAGTACAACCCAGAATAGCTGAGTGTTTCAGAAGAGTTTCCGCATCAACCCCGGTGGGGGCCGCTAATGATTCGTTTGTGGAGCGGGAAAAGGATCAATTGGCCACAGAAACATCTTTAACCCCCGGGGCCTCAGAGAAGCCAGAGCCCCCTCCAGCAATGTTAGCTGGAATATCGCCTGTAAAAGATCGTAACACCTCTATGGGGAGGGCTTTGAACAATGT
The DNA here is from genome assembly GCF_901001135.1 of Rhinatrema bivittatum. Lineage (NCBI taxonomy): Eukaryota > Metazoa > Chordata > Amphibia > Gymnophiona > Rhinatrematidae > Rhinatrema > Rhinatrema bivittatum. Next base: position 71,813,289 of record NC_042623.1, read on the forward strand.
CAAACCTATAAGTTTGGACAGTTCTGGAAACATGGACTTACAAACCCCCCAATTGGTATCAGGCGAGGAGGGACCCTTCAATCCGCATAAACCAGAAGATCAAGCAGATGGACTTGAAGATATATCTGTTATAATACCCCAAAAGTTTTCCCTAGAAGAGCTGGGATTAATAATGTTAAAAATGCAAAAATCAATTAATTGCTTAATGAAATCAGTACAAGATGCTTTAAAAAATGATGTTAGTACTAAGGAGAAAATGACTAAAATGGAGACTAATGTAAATGAGTTGGGGAAGAAACTAGAGGGTGTACAGGAAGTACAAATTAATGTAATAAAACCTATTGAGGAACATCAAGGGAAATTAGAGAATTTGGAAAATTTAAATAGGAGAACGAATTTGAGATTTCTGAACTTTCCCAAAACTCACCTGATAACATCGGGGGAGTTAGTTAATAGTTACTTAAAAAATGTATTATGATATACAGATAACTCTTTGCCAACTATTCTAAAGAGTTATTACCTTCAGCAACCGCAAAATGGAGAGTTAGGGGAGAGTAAAGAAAATTTAGATTTGACAGAATTTATTGAGAAATCTTTTGAGTCAAAAATTAATGTAAGATCTATTTTATTAGTACAATTTCTATCTCCAGTAGAAAGAGATACAGTACTGAGACTACATTTTAAATATCAGAAAATAGATTTCTATGGATCCCCTATTAGGATCTTCCCGGATGTGGTACGCACAACTCAATTACGTAGAAGAAAATTCATTGAAATGCGACGTGAAGTCATCGAGAAAGGTGCTCAATTTGTATTAAAGTACCCTTGCAAATGTCATATTAGATCTGGGAAAGACAAATATATCTTTAATGATCCAAATCAGCTTAGGGTGTATTTGGATACACATGTATAATGATGTGATAAGATTGAAGGCGGGGAAAGTTTGAAATATGTACTTTTTTTTTTTAATCCAAAATCTCCCTAACTCCAGCCCCAGTCATGCCTCTGCTCAGCTAGGTAAATGTATGTGTAAACCACTCTGGTCTAGAATTATCTATTGCACTGTCTTTGTGAATCTGATGTTAAATAGTGTTTCCTCAAAGGTGTTCAATTCCTTAGATGTTAACCGATTGGATCCTGGATGTGTTTACAATTGAGAAAAAAATAATTTTTAAAGAAAGACACTTGTTAAACAGTTACATTTTTATTTTAGAAATTATATTTAAGAGAATTATGCTAGTATTAAGCATAAGTAAAATAAATGTAATAATTCTTTAGGAAATAGTTTTGACAATAATGTTATTGCTTAGCACATAGACTCAATTAATTTTTAGCAATATAGCAATATTTCTGTATGTTTGGTTTTTAAATAAATTCTAGAATATCCCTTAAGGAAAACAACAACAAGCAAGAGAGATCAATAAAAAAATACAAGAAAGAGCCAGTTCTTTTGAAAGATTGTTACTCAGATAAGTCATAATTACTTTTCTTTATATTAAATTACTCTGAGTTGTCAAATATAATTAACACCAATTCTTAAGGAATTGATCCTTTGTATCTTTCAGGATTTTTTAAAGAAGACTATGCAATATTAGTCCTCTGGAAAGTGTTGTTGTTTTTTTCTTTCTCTGTTTAAATATATTTCTACTTTATTTTTATTTATAAAAGTGTATATTCCTCCCTCTCATCAGATATACTGTTCAAGGCACATTATGACATAATAAAAAAACAATTGTAGATACAAACTAAAATAATATTATTATCAAAAAAATTATATGAAATCAAATAAAAGCATAATCAATCAAGAACACAATCTAATCAAAAGCCTTGCTGAACAAATGTGCCTTTAACACCTTCCTAAAACATTTATAATGTGATTGTAGCTGCAAACTTACTAAAAGACCATTCCAAAGAGAGGAGGACACAATAGAAAAAGTCCATAGACAAATACCCTTCAATTGTGTGTTGGAAACTGCCGAATGCAGAGCAACTGCTGGCCCACAGACCATAAAGATCACTGTGGTTTTTATAAAGACAAAAATAAATGTGGGGCTATTATCATAAATAACTTGGTATTCCAAAGACAAAATGTTAAATGTAGCTCTTTGTTCAACAGGCAGCCAATGAAGCTCACGCAGTATTGGCGTGTTATGGTCATGTAAAGAACACCAAACTACCAAGTGAGAAGCTGCATTATGCAAAAGTATCAAATGTAGGTAACACTTTGGCAGCCCAACATAAAAAGCATTCCCATAATCCAACACTAAAAGGACAAAAGATTGGAATAATGTCCTAAAATTATTCTTATCCAAAATGTAACGCAACCGGCATACCTTTCACAACTTAAAAAAGCCTACTTTTACAATCTGCAACAATTAATGCTGAAAAGACAATGATTCATCCAAATATATCCCTAAGTCATGAACCACCTTCCCTGGTGCAATTTCTATGCCATTGGACAAAAATCATCCATAAATGAGACAGGTAAAACCTCTGTTTTATGAATATTTAACACTAAACCATTTTGCTTAAGCCAGCAATTTATCATCTCTACAGAGGTAGCAATAAATGTACTAACGTCTTCTACAGAAGTGTGCATTAGGAATAACAATTGCAAGTCATCTGAATACAGTCGAAAAGTAATCCCCAGCCATCCAACATATGACATAGAGGGCTTAAAATATTTTTAATAAAACTAGAGGCAAGGCAGATCTCTGGGGTATCCCTAATCTAATCAGTATTCAACTTGAACTCTGGTTCCCTGCCCATACTAGTTGTGAATGACCAACTACAACTGATGTAAACCAGTGCCCAACTTTTCCTTCAATTCCATACAATCTTTGTAAAAGCAATATATCAGGAATAGAATCAAAGGCTGCTGACTCATCAAGGAACACCATTATAACTGCAGTATCCTGATCCAATTCTTTCAACACAAAGTTCGCCTCAGAACCTAACACAGTCTCAGTACTATGCCCCTGCTGAAAGCCACTTTGAAACTCATTCAGAAGGGCATGGTCAGCGACAAAATCTGACAGTTGAAACTTTCTATGTCTCATGTGTGTTTCTTTCTAGTTTGCTATGTTCTATAACAAATGTCTCTTAAGGTCATTTTTCAAATCGCGTTATGGCGTTTCTGCATGCGTTAACGTGTTTTCGCATGCAAAAAATGCCTTAACACATGCAAAAATGCCTTAACATATGCAATAAGTACCATAACGCATGGTGCGATGCACATTTTTAAATGGGGAGGGATTGGGGTGGAGTCTGGGGTGAGATTTCTGAAAAAGTGGGCTGTCTTTGCAAAGCCATGGGGTAGATTTTCAAAGGGATACTGCGTACCCCCCGAAAACCTACCCCAAACCCCCCCTGCGCGTGCCGAGCCTATTTTGCATAGGCTCGGCGGCGCACGCAAGCCCCGGGACGCGCGTAAGTCCCGGGGCTTGCATGGAGAGGTATGCCGGGGGGCGGTCGTGGGCGTGGTGGTCGTGATGCGGCGTTTCGGGGGTGTGGCGCGGGTGACGCGACGTTTCAGGGGCAGCGCCATGGGCGTGGTTTCGGCCCGGGGGCATTCCGGGGGTGTGGCCGTGCCCTCCAGAACAGCCCCCGGGTCGGGTGATGGCGCGCCAGCAGCCCGCTGGTGCGCGCAGATTTACATCTGCCTCCGGCAGGCGTAAATCCGGCGATAAAGGTGGGGGGGGGGGGGGGGGTTAGATAGGGCCGGGGGAGTGGGTTAGGTAGGGGAAGGTGAGCGGAGGGCGAAAGAAAGTTCCCTCCCAGGCCGTTCCGATTTCGGAGCGGCCTCGGAGGGAACGGAGGCAGGCTGCGCAGCTCGGCGCGCACAGGCTGCCCAAAATTGGCAGCCTTGCGCGCACCGATCCCGGATTTTAATGGATACGTGTGGCTACGCGCATATCTATTGAAATCCTGCGTACTCTTGTTCGCGCCTGGTGCGCGAACAAAAGTACACGTTCGCGCTAAATTATAAAATCTACCCCTAGTGCACAGTTTTCTTGTTCATTTTAAGTGGTTTACTTTTTTCTTTAAAACATTATTTAGGTAAATCTATGAGGTCCATATTCAAAAGCCCACTGAGTGGGTAAGATATCCAGATAAAAGTGGAGATAAATATACTGTATCTGGATAAAGTTATCTCTATAACGTTAGACCTGCTGTTTGTCTAATAAGAGGTGTCCGAGTAACTTTGATTGGATGGCATTGAATATCAGCGCTGTGTGGCTAAAGATGAAATAGGCCCTGGAAACACCTTAAGTGTCATTTCTTTTTATTCAGCTAGATTTGATATATGCAATAAAATTTAGCTTGACTGCAGGGAAGGCGAAGGAAAGGAAGAGATAATTAAAACAGCAAGCTTTGTCCTATTAACTGCTAAAGTTAGCCAAAAAAAAATTCTGAAAATCATATTCTATGCTTTGTACCCTACTGAAGACACCTCATATTTTTTTTATAGCAGTCGAAGCTTGAGAACAATTTTAAATTCCATCCTTCTCACATAGGGCTGATGTAATAAGATCCATGGTGAAATCGGTGCTAGCTGTCTGTGAGTATTTTTTTTAGGTGTCTCCTTGAGATATAATAAAATACATGTATGTTAATGAGATGCAGGCAGAAAATCCATGCTGATGTGAAACCCGTGAAGAAAAGCATGCATAAACATGCACTCACAGCCCTATTTAATATACTGTGCACAATATACAATATAATATACTGTGGAGAAGCCTTCCCCTTTCAATAAAACCATGAAGAAATTAGTGGTCAGGAGTGGAACTGAAGGTGGGTAGAGCAATGTCTATAGCTTTCAATTTCCGTCGCCAACCAGGTGCAAGCTGTTCCAGCAGAGGCCGGTAGGCATGGGCAATGCAGGAGTGAGCAGAATGAAACAAACATCTGGAAAAAGTGAAGGTAATCCATGATTATCTCAGAGCTGCACAGACAATGACAATAATGCCAGCAAAACCAGTCTCCAGACACACACTTTATTTAACTCTTGCCCTGACTCAGGTACTAAAAACCACGTACAAAAGCCCACACTAACCGATGTGCAAAGAGGTGAATAATTTGCCTTATTCCAATGCAGTAGCACTAAACCAGCTGCGTGTTTTTAAGCAGGTTTCTGCTTGTGTATTTCCTGTATTGAATATGCTATTGCCTACCCGTTTTAAGGCTAGCTTGGGACAAACACATGCAAAAACCAGCGGCAGCTTTAGCGCTGCTTATTACATTGGCCCCATAGAAAGAAGTGCATATGAATCTGAAAGGTATATCACATATTGAGACCCAATTAAAGTTTGCCTACATATAAGAAGTTAGAATTATTGTCGGTGCATGCATGTTATAAAATACGATATCCGCGCGCACATGCGCACCGTACTTTAACATCCACGCGCGTATGTGTGAGCAGCCTACAACTCACGCGCCATGGGGGGGAATATTCTAAAGTACACACGGCAACGCGTTTGGGCCTTTGCCCAGTTCCCTCCCAGTCCGCTCAAATTAAGGAGCGGACTGGGAGGGAACTTTCCTAGAACCCTACCTACCCTTTCTCCCTTTTCCGCTCTCCTCCCCAATCCCTAAACTAACCCTACCTATCCCCTCTTTTTTTATTTCAATAATTACTTCTCCTCTGGAGCAAAAGTATCTTCCGCATGCCAGCAGTTGGCAGCATGTGCTTTCCCGGCCCACTCCTGCCCCTCCCTGCCCAGACCATCCCCCCCCCGGGCCACCCCTTTCAGACAGGCCAGAAATGTGGCACGTACTGGGGGATATGCACATGGCCAGGCCTGTTCTATAATGCACATGGCGCGTGCAAGGCCCAGCAACATGTGTAACTCCCTAATTTTACACATACAGCCCTTTTAAAATCCGGGCTATACTGTATATGCTATATTTTACACTTACAACATTTTTGAAGTTCACCTTTCAGTATGTTATCTGCACAAATAAACATGATTAATGTGTATAAATCATGTTCCCTATACATAAATTCTAAATACAAGACCCCTGCACCACGAACTCCAGGTTCATTCCCATAGACTTACACTGGGCACAGAAACTATAATCCACCTCTGACAAAGATTTAAATTTTGAGAGTTAAGAAAACAACCTATCTGTATTGAGTAGTAGTAGCTAATGTCTTGATTAACAGAGGATTTGTACGTAAGAACATTATTTATTTATTTATTTATTTTTAGTTTTTATATACCGATATTCCTGTATAGTATACATATCACCTTTAAATTTTCAGCTTACCCACGGCAGCTCCAGCGCCGACCACGAGGCTGCCCCGATAAAAACCGCGCCTCTCCTCCGCCTCCTTCCTCGCCGGAACGAATCATCTGTTTCAGCCGCACAGCCAATCGGGGGACAGCCCCTTTGGCTTAAATCGTCGAGCGGCACAAAAACAAAATCCTTTTCGCTGCAAAAGGAGCTTCGGGATCGCTGAGGGCCTGCGCATTCGGCGCCGAGACCTGCCGGGGTAAGGCCTTTAAATTTTCAGCTTACCCACGGCAGCTCCAGCGCCGACCACGAGGCTGCCCCGATAAAAACCGCGCCTCTCCTCCGCCTCCTTCCTCGCCGGAACGAATCATCTGTTTCAGCCGCACAGCCAATCGGGGGACAGCCCCTTCCGCTTAAATTGATAGGCGGTAGCTAGGCGCCGTGCGCCGGGCGTCGCGCGCACGAAGGAGCGCGACAAAGGGGCCTGCCCCTTTGTTTCGCCCCTTCGGTTCACCCCGAGCAGCACCCCACTAAGCTTCCTAAACTGGTTCTAACATTTTCACTAAAGCTAAGAACACCCCACCAGAAGCAGCCGCCAGAGACAACTACCCTCACCAAGAGAACCACGATCTTCAAAGACAAGCCTCAGACCGTTTGCAAACTCAGCCCTACCAACACCTTTGACCTCACATCAAGCGCATCACACCTAACTGTGTCTCCTTCAGAAGACTTTCACATGACCTTATTGACTAAACTCATAGCGTAAAATACGTAACAGTATCTGAATATTACAAACCTCTTTATCCATATGCCAACGTACTCTGTTCTATTACTTTAAGTATGACAAACTGCATTAATCTTTTCTACTGCATTCCTCTGGTAAAGTGCTGTACCCTGTACTCTGTTAAATTGGTTATCTTCCGCTTCAATTGCATTATTCCGGTCAAGTACTCTAATGTTGTTAAACTGCATTAACCTATTCATTTGCACCACTGAAGCTACATCTGTATCAATCTGCTACAACTGCATTATTCTGTTCAATTGCTTTACTGTGTCTGCAGCTCACAATTCTCCTTCTCCACGACACTCCCCTGCTAGCCCTCTACCCAATAATGCCCCCACACGCTCACCCCTGTCCCCCCAACTATCTAATCGGACACCCCTCAAAACTTTCCCTCCCCCCTTTCTCCCACCACAACACTCTAAAAAGGCGTCTGACCTCAATCCCCATTTCTCTCACCCCGCAAGCCCTCACCATCTCCCTCATCTCCCTTCTACTCATTAATGCCCAATCCCTAAGACAAAAAACTCATCTTCTCCATGATATCTTAACTGACTCCAAACCAGAAATTCTTGCTGTTACCGAAACCTGGTTCAAACCCTGTGACACCCCACTTATTAACCAACTTCCTTCTGAAACCTATGACATTTTTTCCATCCCCCGCAAAAAGAAGAGAGGAGGGGGCCTACTCCTCATAGCTAAAAAGGAATTCAAGCTTACCTCACAAACCTGCAATATTCCCAATCAATACGAAGTAGGCCTTTTCAAATCGCAATCTTTACAAATCTGCCTTATCTATACCCCCCCTGGCCTTCTAGAAAAAGACCCCTCCCCCCTCATTGAATTCCTCACCACCTCCCTCTCTCCCGACATCCCTACGATACTCCTCGGCGACTTTAACCTCCATGTTGATTCCGTTCCACAATCCCCACCATGCGAAGCCTTCATCTCTTCCTTAGACGCAATGGGCCTCACCCAACTTATCCACTCCCCAACCCACAAAGCAGGTCACACCCTCGACCTTATCTTCACCAACTCACTCATCAATGTCATCCACTCCCCCACATGCCTCCCCGTCCCCTGGTCCGACCACTCCATCATCAACGCAACTCTCTCCCTACAAACCCCATCTACACCCTCTCCCTCTCAGCCTAAATCATTCCAATTTCGTAAAACCTGTCCCCTAGAAACCCTTGCCACGGCTTGCTCCAACATCCCAAATCACATTGACCTGGAGACAGCAGATAGTGCCATATCCTCCTGGACTGAAACTACCCAAGAAATCGCTAACAAATTATGCCCAGTCATCCGAAAAACTATCACACAACCCAAATCATCCAAAAAACCCTGGTACACCCAGACACTCAAAACCCAAAAAACCAAGCTTAGAGCAGCAGAAAGACTTTGGCGCAAACATCCCACTCCTGCCTCAAAAACCAGCTATTATCAACTCATGCATGCATACAGAAATGCCATCCAAACAACAAAAAAAGAATACTATGCCAAAAAATTCACCACCTCCAATTCAACCCAAAGGCCCTATTTACCCTAGTCTCAAATCTTACTAAACCCATCGTGTCTACACCCCAAGTCCCCCCCTCACAGACACGATGCAATGAAATTGCCCTTTTCTTTAAGAACAAAATATCAAATATCACAGCCAAGTTTAACCCTAACACCAAAAATTCCTCTAACACCAATAGTATAACCCCCCCCACCCCACACACTCCCACCTCTCTCTCCTCTTTTGAACCCTCCTCTACCCTAGAAATAGAAAACATTTTAAAAAAGATGAGACCCTCTTCCCACCCCTCAGAAACTATCCCTACTAAATTACTACTCGCTATTCCTAAAACAATAGCCTCTTCACTCTCCAAAATCGTGAACTCTTCCCTGGAACACGGCCTTGTCCCTATCCCCCTGAAACAAGCCGTGGTCAAACCCATTCTAAAAAAAACCCTCCCTCGATCCCTCCAACCTATCTAACCTCCGTCCCATTTCCAACCTCCCCTTCCTCTCCAAAATCACGGAGAAACTAGTTAACTCCCGTCTCTCTGACCACCTAGAACAAGCCAACATACTCCCTCCAACACAATATGGTTTCCGAAAACACCTCAGTACAGAATCCCTTCTCCTCTCCCTCACAGACACTATCATCAAAGGTATGGATGCCGGTAACTCCTACCTTATCGCCATGCTAGATATTTCCGCCGCTTTCGATACAGTAAATCATAACATCCTCATCAACACTCTCATCAGCATAGGAATCACAGGTACCGCTCTTTCTTGGATAAAGTCCTTCCTCCAAAACCGAACTTACACAGTCCTCACCGACAATTTTACATCCCCCCCTGTTAATCTCGACTGTGGCGTTCCCCAAGGATCCTCCCTTTCTTCCACCCTTTTTAACATCTACATGCTCCCCCTCACAAACCTCCTCTCCAACCTTGGTATTACACACTTCATCTATGCCGATGATGTGCAAATCCTCATACCCTTCACAAATTCTGTACTCACTGCTCTTCAAAAATGGAACACCATTCTCACCTCCATAAACCAACTCCTCACTGACATGCACCTAGCCCTTAATCCGCAAAAAACGGAACTCCTCCTCATCTCCTCAAAACAAGCTTCCATACCCTTTCCCTCCACCCTCCACCCCCCCAACTTTCTCTCTGACACAAGAAACCTGGGGGTTATTCTCGATAACCAACTAACCTTCAAACCATACATCAAATCTATCCTTAGCAGCTGTTACTTCAAACTACAAACCCTCAAAAAACTCAAACCTCTTCTCTACTTCTCTGATTTCCGCACAGTACTTCAATCTATAATTTTCTCAAAAATTGATTACTGTAATGCACTCCTACTTGGTCTCCCTGCTACCCACATCAAACCTCTACAACTCCTTCAAAACGCCACTGCACGCATCCTAACCAATGCCAATAAGAAAGACCATATTACTCCCACCCTCATTAATCTCCATTGGCTTCCCATTCACTCACGAATTATTTACAAGACCCTTACCCTCATCCACAAAAGTATACTAACGAACATTACAATTGGCTAAACCCACCTTTCCTCCCTCGTACCTCCACAAGACCCACCCGCTCCTCTCTCCGTGGTACCCTCATTCCTCCTTCCATAAAATCCACAAGACTCATCTCCACCACCAATAGGGCCCTCTCCCTCGCAGGCCCTTCCCTCTGGAACTCCATGCCTCCTGACCTACGTACCGAAACCTCCACACCCACATTCAAAAGAAACTCAAAACCTGGCTCTTCCTCCAAGCTTACCCCCAATCATCTTCATCTCTCACTAACACCCTAACCGGATCACCACCTCTCACCAGTACTCCCCCTCAGGACCTACACCCGACACCCACCCCCTCCAAGGACCCTCAAACCTAAACAAAAAAAAAAAAAAACAAAAAACAAACCTTGTATATAACCTATGTATATATTAATTGTCCCTTGAACCCCTGTACATATCTTTTCCTTCAGTTTTCCTTTTTCACCCCTCCCCCCCTCCTTTCTGTCCCGTATATCCCTACCCTTCCCTCCCCTACTTATTTATCTAGTTAATTGCCATGTTACTGCATTATGTTAAAAACTGTTCCTTGTAAAGGCCTTGCCTATATATTACTTGTTATAAGTTATCTGTAAACCGGCACGATGTGCAAACGGTTGTCGGTATATAAAATCAAATAAATAAATAAATAAATAAATCACACTTTAATGTATTAATATGTGTGTATATGTTTACTCACATTTGTGCGCAGATTTTTGGCGTGCCAAACTCCTTGTTAAATCGGGAGTAAATTGTGCACACAAAAATATGCTCACAGCCATGTGCCGACATGTGTACATCAGCCTATATGTCAGGAAGTCATTAAAGTGCATGCCTACTGCTACCCTCTAGTTGCTAGAAGAAAAACTTCTTAAAAATAAAATGCAATTTCTAATGAATTAGCAAACCCACAGGGTCATTTATCATTTTGCGATAGGGCCTTAATGCATGTGATACATAATAAAAAAATGCCACACTGAGTATTCCAGCGGGTGGAGTTAATGGAAATGAGGGTTGTTAGCATCTGATGCGATATAGCACAGCATGTTTTAGCGCCAGAAATAACTATACCTATTTTTTCATGTATTGTGCTTGCTATACGGTGAAGATATTTAGCAAGAGAGAGAAGGAGGGAGGGAGAGAAAGAGAGAGAGTGTATAGAATCAGTCCGACACTCTCTATGTATGTACCACTTTAGAGGGGCACTTTGAACCGGGGTGGGTTTCGAATGGTGAGGGGGTTAGGGGGTGGTGTTATAGAAACAATTCTGAGATATTGTTCAAATCTTTAGTGATGTCAATCTTTACTATGAATACCTCAGATTGTGTTTATAACACCACCCCCCTAACCCCCTCCCTCACCTTCTGAAACCCACCCCGATTCAGAGTGCCCCTCTACAGTGGTACATACATAGAGAGTGTCAGACTGACTCTATATAGAGTCTCTCTCTCTCTCTCTCATTTTGATAAATCTAGGGCTAAGAAATTTATATTACAGAAATATATTGGAGGATCTGTTAAGAACATAGTTCCTATTCTCATGCCTTCTTCTTTTACTCCTGCAATCTTTCTATTGACCAAGCACATAATTCAGTATTTAAAAAAAAATGTGCATCTCTATGATTAGAGATGGAAAAAAGACATTTATAAAGCAATTTTTTCAACTGTAAGAGTCAGGTAAATGAAAATGAGTTCAACAATTTGTCAAGCATGTAAAAGACCACTTAAAAATGTCACTATAAGTATTTTAATTTTGCACTATGTATGGAACTGCTGCTGTATTCAAATGTAAAACAAAAGGTCAAAACCATATTGGCTTAAATTAACTTTATTTTTTCTACTTAACTAACCCTTTTATGTATAGCGCTTTAAGATTTATGCTCCATGGATTATGCTGCTGTAAAGAAAATCAAGATTGATTGCTCGATAACTGCAAGGTATTTTAGGAATTAAGCAGAAAGAGACTAATTCATTTGAGGGCTTTTGAACAAAATACAATGCCCCATGTTCTGCAAGTTATCATACAATAACACATATATATACTACAAAAGACAAAAGAAGGCTGATACTAGAGAAGAGTTAAAAAACTAAATAATTATTCAAAAAAGAAATCATTCTCATGAAAGAGCTGTAACATTTACACAAACAATAAAAAATGCTTCTAAGGACAAATAAAACAACAGTGCCTTCACAACAGAAGGGGGAGCATAAGCAAATGTTTTTACTCCACTGTCTGCATTTTAATCATATGCACCAAATGAATGTCTATAAGAATGCTATATTTCAAATTTTTAAATGCAGTAAAATCCAACGGGACTTGAAAATTTGAGTGTCAAAGAAATGTATCATAATTGGTTTTCAAGGAAGCATCTGACATGGGCTATGATACGAGGAAGACCTCTGCTTTGGGGAAATGTCCAACTCTTGGAAATGTTACAGTTTTCACCTAACTGATGTGCTGATTCCACTGAAAAAGAAACAAACTGTGGCAACATTTTGTACTGCATACCGAATATGCTTCCTGTTGCCGAAAATGCAACCAGCTGGGCAAAACGATAAGGAATAATTACCCTATCGGCATGAAATCTGGAGTGGCTTTTCCTATTATTATTTGAATACATTACTTTGACCAACTGGCTGCATTTCCAACACGGGAGGGTATATCCAAGACGCAATATATAATGTCAGTGAGGTGAAAGCTGTCATGTTTCCAAAAGCTGGTCATTTCTCTGAATCAGATTTGTTCCTCAAAATGTGACCCATAAGCTTCCTTAGACATCAATTATGATACATTTCTTTCACACCAGGGGTCAATTTTAAAAGCAGCTCTCGTGTGTCCATATGTGCGCGGTTCAGGCGAGCGTACATGTACGCACCGATTTTATAATATGCACGTGCCTTAATCGGAGCGGACTGGGAGGGAACTATGGGAGGCGTGCGCATATTATAAAATCGGTGCGTACATGTACGCTTGCCTGCACCGAGCAGATATGGACACACGAGAGCTCCCTCCCTGGCCCCTAAACCTAACCTAACTATCCCCAATTTTTTATTTTAGTACTTACTGCTCCTCTGGAGCAGAAGTAATCTCCATGTGCCGGCCAGCTGCTGGTGAGCGCGTTCCCAGGACAGTGTCAAATGGCACTTTCCCGGCTCGTCCCCCCCCCACATTGCCCTCTCTTCACCTAGACCCTGCCCCTGTCCCACCCCCCTGCCCACCCCTTTGGAGATGCCTAGCACTTCGGCGCATACCGTGGCTTACGTGCATGACTGGGCCCGTTGTAAAATGTGTGCAGCGCAAGCAAGGCCCAGCCACATGCGTAAACCCCGAATTTTATACACATTGCCCTATTAAAATCAGGCCGTAACTGTCAGGTCTCATTGGATTTTTCAGCATTTAAAAATCTAAATAATAACATTCTTATAGACATTCATTTGGTGCCTATAATTAAAAAGCAGATTATTGAGTAAAAACCTTTGCTTACACTCTCACGCCTGTTATGAAGTCACTATTGTTTATTTATCCATAGAAGCATTTTTTTAATTCTGTAAGCATTACAACTTGTTTCTGGGAATGCTTTTTTTATTTCAAATTATGCTAAAACATATATTAAAGAGAAACCAAAAATAGACAAAAAAATATGCAGTCAAAATGTACAATGTAGAAATATATTCTACGTAATGAAAATATTCACAATAAAATAAATTGCTAATAAAAAATTCTATTGCATATCCATTCTATATAAATACTTCATATGTTCATTTAAATACTTTGCATTTACAGTTTACCAGACCAGAGTACTCAATAAAGATATAAGTTCATCACAGAAGCATTCTAAATATGGAAAAATTATTTATAAGATATTCTGAACTAAGGGCAATTGAAGGTGAGAATGAGAGCAGTAAATATTAACTAATTATACTTTAAATTTAAAAGAGTAAAATGCATTTCTATAATAAACCATTTGGGTAAAATTAATTTAAGTATTTTCTGCATGAGCAGTAGACCATAAAAACTCATAGCTAGCTAATAAATATAAATAATGACAAAACACTTAAAAAATATAGGTCAATTAAATTATTACTAAAGACTTAAATGTTATTGAATCTATATTTTTCCCTCAACATTTATAAGACAGATGAAATGACTATAAGAGCTATTCATTAATTTACATTAAACAAGAATACCATAAGGAGAATGGACAGAACATCAAGAGAAGGGAAATATCAGAATGAAAATTAACCAAATTATTGTGAAGATTGTGGTTACAGGATCTGCTCAAATTATAGTGCAGGATCCAAGGATATTGCCCAATCTTTACTTTGTGACCAGGCAGATTACATCTCCCACGTGGAAATTCTCAGGAATTCTCAGGAGAGTTAAGAAAACAACCTATCTGCATTGAGGAGTAGTAGCTAATGTCTTGATTAACAGAGGATTTGTACGTAAGAACATTAATATGTGTGCATATGTTTACTCACATTTGTGCGCAGAGTTTTGGCATGCCAAACTCCTTGCTAAATTGGGAGTAAAATTGTGCACACAAAAATATGCTCACAGCCATGTGCCGACATGTGTACATCAGCCTATATGTCAGGAAGTCATTAAAGTGTATGCCTACTGCCCCTGCCCCATCCCCTGCCCAAGTTCTAGGTCTTTAAGACTACATTTTTCAAGAGCCATTTAGCCAGAATAAATGTTTTGCAGGATGAAAAATCCACAGAAAAAGTAGGTTCCAATCTTTGTGGGTAATTTTTTCCCTAGGTTGATTTCAAAGGGAAGGTCTATACATACTTTACCTTTGAGATATGATGCATGAACCTTGCAATTACTAGCAGGGAGTCTTATTTTCAAACCTAACCGCAGCACAGCACTTGGGCAAGTAAGTGGACATGCAAAGATTAATTTTAGTAATAAGAATGCATGTAAAATACAGTGTATTTCTGCTCTGAAAGTATGTGCATATATTTTGGTATGAATATATATTTCTAATGCAAGAAAATACATCCTTTCTCTACCAATTTTATAAACATATGCACATATATTTTATATTTTATATGCTATTGTTCTATACCAGTGTTTACAGTTTTGCTGTTAAATTACTTTAAATGTATCAGGTTGTTATAACTGTAAACCGGAGTGAAGGCAACTCTGCTATACCTCGGTATATAAAATATGCTAAATAAAATAAATAAAAAATAAAAATGCAACATAATGACACAGCATAAATAAACATCCAGAATGAAATGTGGAGGTAGATATTTTATAAGGTATACATGAATACCGTTTTGAAATACTTGCATGCATACTTGTAATCACCAGTTTTGCCTATACCTCTGTCAGTCATTTTCAAGTTCATCTAGATCCTCTAACACTGCTTCTCAACTCAAACCTCCACTAGTTCACCCAGGCTTCCCATCTGAAAACTACAGACAAGTCACTTTCACTGCATGAGTCAATTAGAAAGTGTAAAAATGTTTGAATAAGTGTGGTAATGTATTTGCATAGACCTCTTAAAAAATAGCAGCTATCGCTCTGACTTCAGAACCCCATTCTGGAAAGATCCTAGACTACCCCTGTTTTCACCAGTAAAATGCTACTTATGTGTATATGCTATTTTTATGCATAGAACCCCTCTGAAATTTCACTCCCTAATTTTTAAATTTTCCATCTATGTTGGTATTTTTTATTTTACAAAAATATATATTAATATTAGTGTATTTCATTTATGGTAGAATACCAAAAAATGGGATATTTACTAAAATGAACACCACTTATGCACTGTGGCTGGTAACGTGCATTACCAGCAACTGGGAAAGGGGTCTTTGACAGGTCATCAGCAGGATGATTAACCTGCCAATGTTCTTGGCTATACCTAAGTATACTCTTATGTGACAGATTGGCTGCTGTGTTCATTTTTTCACTGGAAGTTGTTGCATATTTACATTGATTGCCCATGTTTCATGCATGTATTATAGGAAGCATTGTGTTATTATGTTTTCTATGTGGTAATGAATTGTCATTCAGATGTTCAGTGTTGTGTTAGCATGAATTCTTTGATTGCTACTAGCTTTCTTTTCCTTATTTTACAAAATAGTCAGTTTGTTTTCAATATTGACTCTTTCAGAAATGCTGTATTTCAGTTTTTCTTCTCTTAATCTTTTATTGGTTACTTTTCCTTTTCCTGGCCTTTATCTGCATTTCTCGTTTTTCCATAGGTATGATATTTGAAGTAGTTGGTGCAAGTGGTTAGGTAGGGTTTTAAAAATCTTACTTGCAATAGCAGGTAGAAAGCCAAAGATAGGCTCAATTACCTTGATCACATACAGGGACATCCTCTGAAGTGAAGGAGAGTGAGAGAGCGCCTGCACGGGTATTCTTGTCAGCAGGTTGGTACTTGAGCAAAAAGTCAAACCATTAAAAAACAAAGACCATCGGGCTTGTCTATGATTCAGTCACTGTGCATGAAACAGATATTCCAAATTTTTGTGGTCTATGTATATATTTATCTGATGGTGTGCCCCTTGAGCCATGGTTGCCACTCTTCAAATGCTAGCTTGATAGCCAACAGCTCTTTATCTCCTATACCATAATTTCTCTCTGCTGGAGAAAAACGCTGGGGAAAAAAAGATCAAGGGTGAGGTGTATGGAAAGCACTGTTCTGGCTAAGAACGGCTCCTACTCCAACATCGGAGGCATCAACCTCGACTATAAATGGTCGTCGAGGGTCCAGGTGGCGAAGGCAAGGTTTTTGAGAAAAGCCTCTTTGAGGGTTTGAAAGGCAGTGACAGCTTCTGGAGACCACCGAGAAGGGCTGGCTCCCTTCTTTGTCATGGCAGTAAATGGTGCAGTCAAGGTAGAGTAGTGGTGGATGAATGTGTGATAATAATTGGTGAAGCCAAGAAATTGGTGAAGTGCTTTGAAACCAGTGGGTTGAGGCCAGTCCTGTATGCTTCTGGTCTTTTGTGGATCCATTTGGAAGCCCCTGCTGGTCACCATGTAGCCCAAAGAAGGAACTGACTCTTGATGGAAGACACACTTTTCAAGATTAGCGTAGAGACGGTTATCCCGAAGTCTCTGCAGGACTCTGGCAACATCTACATGATGACTCTAAATCTTGCGAGAAAATTAGTATGTCGTCTAAATAGACAACCACGCATTGGTATAGCATATCTCACAGGATCTCGTTCATCATATTTTGGAATACGGCCGGAGCATTACACTGGCCAATGGGCATGACCACTCATCCCCTTGATGAATGCAGTCCAGATTGTATGCCCCTTTTAGGTCCAGCTTTGTGAAAAGTTTGGTTCCTTGGAGTCTGTCGAATAACTCTGAAATCGAGGGTAAAGGGTATCAGTCCTTTATGGTGATTTCATTAAGTCCTCTGTAGTCTGTACATGGGCGAAGGGATCCATCTTTCTTGCCAATGAAAAGGAATCCGGCTCTGGCAGGTGACTTGGAAGGCCAGATAAATCCTTTTTGCAAATGTTCTTGAATATTTATTTATTTATTTATTTATTTATTTAAAAAAATTTGTATACTACAAATTGGGCAGGGACCTGACCGTCTAAGCGGTTTACAATAAAAACATACATAATTAAAATGACAATATAAACAATGTGCAATATACATCATAAAACTGCATTGGCTAGAGCATGAATACATGGCAGTCGAGTTCGACAAATGTTGCCATCAGCGAAATTGTTTGCACTGCGATAGGTATTGGTTAAGTGATTTTGTATGCTACGGTAAAGAGATCTGTTTTTAAAGCTTTTTTAAATTCTTTATTGTTTGCTATTAAATGAATTTCCTCTGGAATGGCATTCCAGAGGACCGGGCCTACAACCGAAAAGGCTCATTTGCGTGTCAATTCTAAATGAGCTATTTTTTACTGATGGTACTTCCAGAATGCATTTATCCATTGAGCGTAGTTGCCTGGTAGGTTTGTCAATTCTTAGAAGTGTGCAAAGCCATACTGATTTGGTGTTGTATAGAAAATTATGAATTATGTGAGAATTTTATATGTAATGCGATAGGATATTGGTAACCAATGTAAGTGTTATAAAGTTAGAGTGATGTGATCTCTTCGTGAAATGTTGTACAATGCACGAGCTGTGGCATTTTGGACAAGTTGGAGAGGGTGAATAGTGGAGATGGGTAAACCTAAATATAAAGCATTGCAGTAGTCTAGACTTGTTAAAATTAGAGCTTGGGTCACAGAGCGGAAGTCTGATGGCAATAGCAGTGGTTTTAGTTTTTTTAGCATGTAAAATTTAAAAAATGATTTCTTTATTAATGTCGATATCTGCATCAGGGGGTCCTCTTTATATATTGGAAACTCTTCTCATCTTTAGTCAGCAAGACCGCTCTCAAACAGAAGCTCCACGGACTGCTACCTATTGCATTTTTTAATTTTCACTCAAAATAACACGGTGTCAGCTCAGCATCTTCCCACGAACGGAAATAACATCACCTTCCAAAACAGCTGAAACTACTTTGTCTTAAGGAACAGGTTCCAAACATTCAATCATTTGTTATTCTACTATCAGATTAAAGAGTACCAATTGATCACCTCATTAAGCCCCTTGGGTTGCACATAGTTCAATTTGAAAATCCAAAATTGATCACGACAGTTCAAAAATGATTGAATATCCTCCCCTCTCACTGGTGGCATGACAGACTCCAAAATTGTCCATTTAAATTCCTTAAACTGATGTGTTTTCTCTAGACAATGGGTCACCATCGGAGCAGTTATTTTTTATGTTTTAATACAGCTTTTGTGTTCTATTAATCATGTTCTCATTTTCCTTTTTGTGTGTCCTACATAAATTAAATCACATGGGCACTGTAGAACATAGATCACTGAACTCGTATGCTTATTTATTTATTTATTTATTTATTAAGTTTTCTATACCGTCACTGAGACAAATCATCGTAACAGTTTACAATGCATAAAAGTGAGAAAACAACAAATATAATTCAGACAAAAATGTTTAAATAAATTACAACATTTTAAAATAGTTACAATTTAGATCAAACAATAGGTCCTAAAATATATTAATATAATCAAGTAAAACTGCTAAAACAAAATATCAGTAACTTATACTACTAAAATAGACATTAATAGTGCACATAAAAAGGACTTAAAAGCATAAAATAAGTAATAAAAGGTCATAAAATAGATAATAAAAAGGTCTCTTCTTTACTCTGTATATGCCATACCAAATAACCAGGTTTTAAGATCGTGTTTAAACCTTTTAAAATGTGTTTCTAGCCTCAACTCCTGTGGTAATGTGTTCCAGAATTTTGGTCCTGCTAGAGATACTGCTCTTTCCCTAACTTGATTCAAAAATGTTGACTGGACTGAAGGTAAAGAAAGGAGGCTCTTATTAGCAAACCGCAAGTTTCTTTGCGGAACATGAAGCCTGATGGCAATATTTAGCCAGTCTACTTGCTCCCAATATATAAATATTCTACAAATAATCCTGCATCCAACTCAGTGGGAGGTATTGATGAACTGGAAGGGAACTCAGGTTGAACAAACAAGAGGGTCTTCATGACCTAGAGAAGAACTGGGCAAACTGATGAAGTAATTGCTTATGTCCCATTGAAATGTGCAGCTCTGAGGCTGGCAACTATAGCCACCAACCATTTCCTGAATGAAGGAGCTGCCAAGCTGGTCCTGAGCAAACACTCACCTAATCTTCGTCCAGCAGCCACTCATCCACCCTTCATCCAGCAGCCACTCATCCATCCGTCATCCAGCAGCCACTCATCCATCCATCATCCAGCAGACACACTTCCGGATTTCAAACAAGGATCACAACCCCGACTCCCAATAAGGACACAACCCATCACACAAGCACCTCATCATGCACCCTATCCCTATACCTACAATACCTTACACTCCCAAACTCACATCTAACAAACCCAGGATTCTAGGTCTCCGACAACAGAGATTGATTCCAATTATGATCTCCCCCATATCTCAAATGCTAGGATTAACACTATTCATGCTCACTCTATTTAACGCCCAATCTATCACCAAAAAACTCCACCTCCTCAACGACCACCTGACAGACAACAGCCCGGATATCTGCGCCATTACGGAAACATGGCTCAAACCCACAGACACAGTTCTTTTAAACCAACTCCCCAATCACCTCTACGACTTTCATTCAATCCCCAGAATCAAAAAAAGGGGTGGAGGGATCCTGCTAGCCACAAAAAAGGGCCTCGGACTCGCACTTCAACTATCTACTACTATAAACAACACTGAAATTGCCTTTTTCAAATCGGACCATCTACAAATAGCCCTAGTCTACTCACCACCAGGAACCTTAGCCACAGACCCCTCACCTTTAATAGAATTCACAACAAAACATTTCAAGCAGGACAAACCAGCTATATTGATGGGAGATTTTAACATACAAGTAAACAGCGCTCGTCCAACCAATAACTGCGACATACTTATCACAGCACTCAATCACCTTGGCTTCAATCAAATTGTCAAAGACCCCACGCACAAAGCGGGACACACCCTAGACTTAATATTTCTCAACAACGGCATAACTTTCAATAATAACCCTAAATGCGTCCCTGTCCCATGGTCTGACCACCACCTCATCTCTGCCGAACTTCATATCAAAGATCAGCCTCGTCCCATCTACCCAACTACCACTATACGATACAGGAAACCCTGCTCCATAGACAGTCTCAATAATCTGCTCTCTAAAGAACTTGACAGACTGGAACTCACAGACGCATCCTCAGCAATCAATTCCTGGCTCAAGATTACAAACGAGGTCGCAGACCTATCCTGCCCCTCCATCTCCAAATCCTTGAAATCACCCCAAACCAACAGACGTCCATGGTACACTCCAACACTCAAAATCCTTAAACAAGAACTTCGGAAAAAAGAAAACAGTTGGCGCAAGTCCCCTTCCATCATCACAACCCTAAACTACAAATCCCACCTCAACTCATACAGACTAGCCATCCTCAAGGCCAAAAAAGACTTCTTTGCAAAAAAAATCCACAATTTCGCATTTGACTCCAAAGCCTTATTCTCATTTGTATCATCTCTAACTAAACCCTCTCCACCTATCATCCCAGACGAACAAGCAGCCAACAAAGCTTTGGAACTAGCAATCTACTTTGATAAAAAGATCACCAATCTCCTTAAGCCAATCTCCACCCAACAGCCAACACCAACACCCCTCAGCACCACACAACATAATAAGGATACAGCCTATCATCGTTCGAGACCCCATCATCACTGGAAATTGAAACCATCCTCAACAAGCTTAAACCCTCATCGCATCCACTGGATACCATACCCTCCAACCTTCTACTATCAACTCCTAACACTATATCCAAAGCACTAGCAGATATCATCAACTGCTCTTTAACTCAAGGAAAGGTCCCAGATCAACTCAAAATAGCCATTCTGAAACCCTTATTAAAAAAACCTAACCTTTCCACGGCTGACCCCGCAAACTTCCGCCCCATCGCCAACCTTCCCCTTATCTCAAGAGTGATGGAAAGATTCGTCAACAAGCAACTGTCTGAATACCTAGAGGAGAACAATATACTCTCCCCTTTCCAGTTCGGCTTTAGGAAATCGCAAAACACAGAAGCCCTACTGGCATCGTTATCTGACACCGTACTCCTCAATCTTGAAAAAAACCAACCATACCTTCTCGCTCTTCTCGACCTATCTGCCGCATTCGACACAGTCAATCATGCCATCCTTCTCGAGCGGCTATCCGATATAGGAATTCAAGGAGAGGCTCATAGCTGGTTTCAATCGTTTCTGGAGAATAGATTCTATAAAGTCAAGATCAACAACGAAGAATCACCTCCCATTAAATCAATCCGAGGAGTACCACAAGGATCATCTCTCTCCCCTACCCTTTTTAATATCTACCTGCTCCCACTCTGCCACCTACTCTCCAACCTTAAGCTAAAGCATTATATTTTCGCTGATGACATTCAGATACTCCTCCCCATCACAGAATCACTACAAAAAACATGGGCACATTGGAACAATTGCTTACAATCCATCAACACTCTGTTATCCAGCCTGAACCTCATACTCAACTCAAATAAAACAGAAATCCTCATCATCTCACCTGACGAAAAAAACCATACTCTCATCAACTCCCAAAGCGCATCTCAATTCGCAAAATCATCCATTAACCACTCCCCTTCCGTCAGAGACTTAGGGGTGCGTCTCGACAATCAATTCAACCTTAAATCCTTCGTCTCCAATACAACAAAAGAATGTTATTTTAAACTTCAAGTACTCAAAAATCTGAAACCTCTCCTCCACTTCAGTGACTTCCGTCTAGTAGTGCAGTCTATAATTCTATCCAAATTAGACTACTGCAACTCGCTCCTGTTAGGTCTACCGATCACAGCTACAAAACCCTTACAGATGGTGCAGAACGCTGCCGCGAGGTTACTCACCAACACAAATAAAAGAGCCCACATAACACCTATTCTCTACAGTCTGCACTGGCTACCCATAAAAGCCAGAATCACATTCAAGACATTATCAATGATCCACAAGGATATTACGGGCACCGCACACCTAAACCTAAACTCGCAACTCCGACCTCACACATCACAAAGACCTATCAGATTCAACTACAAAGGTTCCTTATACGCTCCCCCGATCAAAACTTCACGATCTAAACGAGCACTTTCCTCAGCTGGGCCCACCCTCTGGAACTCATTACCACCGGATCTACGCCAAGAAAACCTGTCATATAACTTTTAAGAAAAATTTAAAAACATGGCTCTTCCGGCAAGCATTTCCAGAATCGCAGGAAACACTCTGACACGGGCCAAAGAGCAAAAGAGTAAAATTAGTTCACTACAAGTTCCATGACCACACCTCAAGTTCCACGACCGCCCACACCTCTTCAAGGCCCGATTACACCTCATCTGGACAACCCACTTACAACCCACTTGTAGTGAAAGCCACCTCATCTGGACAACCCACTTACAACACACCTGTAGGGAAAGCCTCCCGCATGGATGCACTAATTCTTTAGTTCATGCATTACTGATATCTAAACATAAACATTGGTCACTGTTCAGCTCATCATTTATTTTTAGTTATCTCCACTGTTTTTTTAGTTATCTCCACTGTTCAGCTCATCATTTATTTTTAGTTATCTCCACATGAATCCATGTTATTTGACAGCCCACCTGTTTGATTGTTCCACTTGTGGATGCATTAATTCTTTAGCCCATGCATTACTCATAACCAGGCACATAAACATTGGTCCCTGATACCTGTATATCCCAAATTAACACATCATTTATTCTTAGTTATTCTCTACATGTTTCACGTATCATAACGAGTTACTGTTGTCTTTACATATATATTTTATACTATTCTATTTATTATTTATTTTATTTCAAGTTAGTTATTTACACCATTATCTATTTTATTACGTTATTTACTATATAGATTCTCGTCATTTGATGAGTCACTGTTGTTTATTTAATATTTATTCTCATGTTCTGAAACTCCGTTTATTGTAACGCCTCACCGCGATTGTTTTGTTTTATGTAAACCGACCTGATTTGATATTTGTATCGAGAACGTCGGTATATAAAAATGCTAAATAAATAAATAAATAAATAATAACAAAAAATAAATATAAAAAGAATAAGATTGGTGCATACAATCAATGGTATAAATTTTACTGGGTGACTTGCAGTTGGAATTGTGGTGTTATCATGCAACTATGCACATTTGGCTGGATTTTAAATTCCCTGCGCGCGCCCCGGTATGCGCGTATGTCCCAGGGCTTCGTAAAAGGGGCATGTCAGGGGCGTGTCACGGGCGTGTCAGGGGCGTTTCGAAAATGACGCGGCATTTCGGGGGCGTGACGCGGCGTTTTGTGGGTGGGCCAGGGGGCATGGTCGAGGCCTCTGGACCAGCCTCCGGGTCGGGTGATGGCACGCCAGCAGCCCGCTGGTGCGCGCAGATTTATGCCTGCTTTCAGCAGGCGTAAATCTGCCAACAAAGGTAAGGGGGGGGTTTAGATAGGGCCAGAGAGGTGGGTTAGGTAGGGGAAGGGAGGGGAAGGTAGGGGGACGGCGAAGGAAAGTTCCCTCTGAGGCCGCTCCGAAATCAGAGCGGCCTCGGAGGGAACAGGCAGCGCGCGCTGGGCTCGGCACGTGCAGGTTGCACAAATGTGCACCCCCTTGCGCACGCCGACCCCGGCTACACGCGTATCTTATAAAATCCAGTGTACATTTGTTCGCGCCTGGTGCGCGAACAAAAGTACGTGCTCACGCAAAATTATAAAATCTACCCCTTTGTTGATTACTCCCCGCATGCAGTGCTCCATCAATGCAGAGGCAGCCATGATGGACGATATGTCTGGGGGAATCCTGGTTCCATCACAGCCTCAGTTCCACTCCCAACACCCCCAATGAGTCCTGAAAAAAGGAGGGGGCAGAAATCCATTGTCCTTTCCTTTCACCCCCACCCTGCACCAATTCCAGTGGCCTGTAGTGTTGATCTCCACGAAGAGTTTAGCCTTCAAACTCCCTCCTCCCCCTAGCTTGAGTTCACGAACAAGGGGGCTGCCTGATGAGGCCTTGCCACTGCCTATGGGGAGGTGGGGGGAGGGGGAAGGATGGGCTTCCCATTACTGGTGGCTCCTGCCCAATCTACCAGTAGTCTATTTGGGGATAGAAGCCTCCCATAATAACAAAGGTCAACATATTGTAGTTGAAACATATTGTAGTTGAATTTGAAAAGAAGTTGGCTGTAGAGGCAAAAACTCACAGTAAAAACTTTTTTAAATATATCCGAAGCAGAAAGCCTGTGAGGGAATCAGTTGGACCGTTAGATGATTGAGGGGTTAAAGGGGCACTTAGAGAAGATAAGGCCATCGCGGAAAGATTAAATGATTTCTTTGCTTCGGTGTTTACTGAAGAGGATGTTGGGGAGGTACCCGTAATGGAGAAGGTTTTCATGGGTAATGATTCAGATGGACTGAATCAAATCACAGTGAACCTAGAAGATGTGGTAGGCCTGATTGCCAAACTGAAGAGTAGTAAATCACCCGGACTGGATGGTATACACCCCAGAGTTCTGAAGGAACTAAAAAATGAAATTTCAGACCTATTAGTAAAAATGTGTAACTTATCATTAAAATCATCCATTGTATCTGAAGACTAGAGGATAGCAAATGTAACCCCAATATTTAAAAAGGGCTCCAGGGGCGATCCGGGAAACTACAGACCGGTTAGCCTGACTTCAGTGCCAGGGAAAATAGTGGAAAGTGTTCTAAACATCAAAATCACAGAACATATAGAAAGACATGGTTAATGGAACAAAGTCAGCATGGCTTTACCCAAGGCAAGTCTTGCCTCACAAATCTGCTTCACTTTTTTGAAGGAGTTAATAAACATGTGGATAAAGCTGAACCGGTAGATGTAGTATACTTGGATTTTCAGAAGGCGTTTGACAAATTTCCTCATGAGAGGCTTCTAGGAAAAGTAAAAATTCATGGGATAGGTGGCGATGTCCTTTTGTGGATTGCAAACTGGCTAAAAGACAGGAAACAGAGAGTAGGATTAAATGGACAATTTTCTCAGTGGAAGGGAGTGGACAGTGGAGTGCCTCAGGGATCAGTATTGGGACCCTTACTTTTCAATATATTTATAAATGATCTGGAAAGAAATACGACGAGTGAGATAATCAAATTTGCAGATGACAAAAAATTGTTCAGAGTAGTTTAAATCACAAGCAGATTGTGATAAATTGCAGGAAGACCTTGTGAGACTGGAAAATTGGGCATCCAAATGGCAGATGAAATTTAATGTGGATAAGTGCAAGGTGATGCATATAGGGAAAAATAACCCATGCTATAATTACACAATGTTGGGTTCCATATTAGGTGCTACAACCCAAGAAAGAGATCTAGGTGTCATAGTGGATAACACATTGAAATTGTCGGTTCAGTGTGCTGCAGCAGTCAAAAAAGCAAACAGAATGTTGGGAATTATTAGAAAGGGAATGGTGAATAAAATGGAAAATGTCATAATTCCTCTGTATTGCTCCATGGTGAGACCACACCTTGAATACTGTGTACAATTCTGGTCACCGCATCTCAAAAAAGATATAATTGCGATGGAGAAGGTACAGAGAAGGGCTACCAAAATGATAAGGGGAATGGAACAGCTCCCCTATGAGGAAAGACTAAAGAGGTTAGGACTTTTCAGCTTGGAGAAGAGATGGCTGAGGGGGGATATGATAGAGATGTTTAAAATTATGAGAGGTCTAGAACGGGTAGATAGGAATCGGTTATGTACTCTTTCGGATAGTAGAAAGACTAGGGGGCACTCCATGAAGTTAGCATTGGGCACATTTAAAACTAATCGGAGAAATTTCTTTTTTACTCAACGCACAATTAAACTCTGGAATTTGTTGCCAGAGGATGTGGTTAGTGCAGTTAGTATAGCTGTGTTTAAAAAAGGATTGGATAAGTTCTTGGAGGAGAAGTCCATTACCTGCTATTAGGTTCACTTAGGGAATAGCCACTGCCATTAGCAATGGTAACATGGAATGGACTTAGCTTCTGGGTACTTGCCAGGTTCTTATGGCCTGGATTGGCCACTGTTGGAAACAGAATGCTGGGCTTAATGGACCCTTGGTCTGACCCACTATGGCATTTTCTTATGTTCTTATGTTCTTATGATACTAGGGATGTGTAGAAGGAAAACTTTTGTTTCGTTTCATTTTTTTGTTTCGCTGGGACCCAAATTTGTTTCATAGGGGGGAAAGCCAATTCATTTATTAGTTTTATTTGTTTTTCGTTTTGCCATTAAAGTCAATGGGGGAAGTATTTGCAGCCTATTTTTGGCTGCAGAATTGGGGTTTTCTTATCAATTTTAATGAAACTTCTGGGGAGCAATCATCAGTACGAGAAAAGAGCTCCAAGGTACTTAGACTGTGGCAAAGTGGCACCAAAGTGGCATGAATAGCCTAAGGCACTGTAAAGGGGCAAAGGGGTACCAGGAATGGTAAGAGTGCTTTAACAGAGGTGCAAATCTGCAGCGAGAGTGTCAAAAACACACCACAGCTTCAAAAGAGAGCACTGATAGTTGCATGAACCCTCGAAGGCGGCACGACAGGCAAAGTGGCAAGCAAGTGGCATCAACATCCTACAGCACAATGAAGGGGGAACATAGCAAGCAAAAAGGGTGTCAGAAAAAAACACAAGGTGCCGATAAAGGGACAAAGCAGCAGAAAGACTATCAACAACACACTGAGGAACCATGATAGTGGCAAGAACACAACAAGGAGTAGAATCGTTTGGTGTATGGCAGCAAGACAGAGTGGCAGAAAGTTGATAGGTACAAGACGGGATGGCAGACTGGAGGTAGTCTGGTCCCTGTGGTTTTGATAGGGGCAATCACAAAAAATGCCCAGTAACTAATGTATTAGGGATGTGAATCGTTTTAGGACGATTAAAATTATCGTCCGATAATTTTAATATTGTCTTAAACCGTTATGGAACACAATACAATAGAGATTCTAACGATTTATCGTTATAAATCGTTAGAATCGTGAGCCGGCACACTAAAACCCCCTAAAACCCACCCCCGACCCTTTAAATTAAATCCCCCACCCTCCCGAACCCTCCCCAAATGAGTTAAATAACCTGCGGGTCCAGCGGCGGTCCGGAACGGCAGCGGTCCGGAACGGGCTCCTGCTCCTGAATCTTGTTGTCTTCAGCCGGCGCCATTTTCCAAAATGGCGCCGAAAAATGGCGGCGGCCATAGACGAACACGATTGGACGGCAGGAGGTCCTTCCGGACCCCCGCTGGACTTTTGGCAAGTCTCGTGGGGGTCAGGAGGCCCCCCACAAGCTGGCCAAAAGTTCCTGGAGGTCCAGCGGGGGTCAGGGAGCGATTTCCCGCCGCGAATCGTTTTCGTACGGAAAATGGCGCCGGCAGGAGATCGACTGCAGGAGGTCGTTCAGCGAGGCGCCGGAACCCTCGCTGAACGACCTCCTGCAGTCGATCTCCTGCCGGCGCCATTTTCCGTACGAAAACGATTCGCGGCGGGAAATCGCTCCCTGACCC
Organism: Rhinatrema bivittatum; assembly: GCF_901001135.1. Classification (NCBI taxonomy): domain Eukaryota; kingdom Metazoa; phylum Chordata; class Amphibia; order Gymnophiona; family Rhinatrematidae; genus Rhinatrema; species Rhinatrema bivittatum. The sequence continues at coordinate 71,841,502 of NC_042623.1, forward strand.
CCGCTGGACCTCCAGGAACTTTTGGCCAGCTTGTGGGGGGGCCTCCTGACCCCCACGAGACTTGCCAAAAGGCCAGCGGGGGTCCGGAAGGACCTCCTGCCGTCCAATCGTGTTCGTCTATGGCCGCCGCCATTTTTCGGCGCCATTTTGGAAAATGGCGCCGGCTGAAGACAACAAGATTCAGGAGCAGGAGCCCGTTCCAGACCGCTGCCGTTCCGGACCGCCGCTGGACCCGCAGGTTATTTAACTCATTTGGGGGGGGGGGTTCGGGAGGGTGGGGGATTTAATTTAAAGGGTCGGGGGTGGGTTTTAGGGGGTTTTAATGTGCCGGTTTTGCGATTTTTAGATTTTTAGATTTTTCACGATTTTTCACGATTTTTTACGATATTTTACCCCCCAAATGGCAACAATACGATTCCCTCCCCCTCCCAGCTGAAATCGATCGTTAAGACGATCGAGGACACGATTCACATCCCTATAATGTATTCCAGAAACCCTCACAAAGTGAAATCCACTCATAAAGCACAATAGGTTTCACTGGTCAAAATTATTCCATTTAAGTTATGACCACATTTACAGCAATACTCAGGTATTCTTTGTAGGACCTACACTCAATGAGTTTGTTTATGGATCAAACTCAAGATAATGGTTATCGGTCCATTTGCTTTATTTAATTAATAACTACTTTTTTAGTTTAGTTTTCTAATACAAAAAATATTCATAAAAACAGACCAACTGAAGCTAACGTGCTGCAATATTAGGGCCTCATTTTCCAAGTGTGATAAATTTGTGCTAACAGCTGTTAATGCAAATTTGGTATTCAGGGGGCAGAGCATATGTAAAGTGGGAACCAGTTTATTGTGGCTGCTAACTACAACCCTTTGATTTGCAGGCCCTGGAGAGAGAGAGAGAGAGAGAGAGAGAGAGAGAGAGAGAGAGAGAGAGAGAGAACCTTCCTATAATGCCTATGCCCTAGACAATTATTTGTATCCCTACGGGAGGGCCACCTAGTAACTCGAGGTGGGGATTAGGTATGAGCGTCGGGGGTTGGGGGCCACTTTCGCATTCCACATGAGACGTACGGAAAGAACAGTGGTCTCTAGTGAAGATTTTGCTGGCCGTCGGAGTGAGGAAACTCACTCCAAGAGGAGATTTGGGCAACGTTCTCTCCACCTAGCTTGATGGACACTCTACCTGGGCAACAACAAGCTAGGTGGAGAGAATGTAGCCCAAATCTCCTCTTGGAGTGAGTTTCCTCACTCCGACGGCCAGCAAATCTTCACTAGAGACCACTGTTCTTTCCGTACGTCTCATGTGGAATGCGAAAGTGGCCCCCAACCCCCGACACTCATACCTAATCCCCACCTCGAGTTACTAGGTGGCCCTCCCGTAGGGATACAAATACTTGTCTAGGGCACAGGCATTATAGGAAGGTTCTCTCTCTCTCTCTCTCTCTCTCTCTCTCTCTCTCTCTCTCTCTCTCTCTCTCTCTCTCTCTCTCTCTCTCTCTCTCTCTCTCTCTCTCTCTCTCTCCTGACACAGGCCACGATAAAACAACCAATGAATCATCACGGTGCACAATGTTTTCACAATTTGCAACTCCAGTTCCACAAATGGCAAAAACATCACGTGTGGTGATGTGTCCCCACTGCACAAAAAACTGCCTTATTTGCATAGGACACACCCCCTCATGCGTTAGTGCTGCGATATTGGAAAATGAGGCCCTTAGTCCCCAAACGGATTAATGGTTGCAGAACAATCCATGGAGAAAAGTACTTGAGATACTCAGCAAAACATCAATATTTTGAGAACAATTGCATATAGATAGTCGAATATAAATTTAAAATTAGTTTTTTGAGCTCTTCAAGTTACGACCGGTTGAGGACTGAGGTGTGATGTATGCACTTCCGGTTTCTAGATAAAAAGCCGGAGGGTTCGCCATGTTTTTGTGAAATGGCAGTACTGAATGCAGACCATGAAGACAAATTGTGGATTTAGCCATGGATAAACATCTTCAAAATGAATGGTGCTCAACTGAATGCGTCACTTGATATGGAGTTCAGCTTTTGAAGAGCGGTTTCCCTTGAAGCAGGACCAAATGCTCCAAAACACAATCGTGTTGGGACTTTTTGTGTGAACAGTACAGATGAGTATTACTACAAAGATTTATATTCGACTATCTATATGGGATTGTTCTCAAAATATTGATAAGTTTTGCTGAGTATCTCAAGTACTTTTCTCCATTGATTGTTCTGCAACCATATATCCGTTTGGGGACTAATATTGCAGCGTGTTAGCTTCAGTTGGTCTGTTTTTAAGAAAATTTTGCATTAGAAAACTAAACTAAAAAATTACAAATAGTAGTTATTAATGAAATAAAGCAAATGGACCGATAACCATTATCTTGAGTTTGATCCATAAACAAACTCATTGAGTGTGGGTCCTACAAAGAATGCATGAGTATTGCTGTACATGTGGTTATAACTTAAATGGTATAATTTTGACCAGTGACACCTATTGTGCTTTATGAGTGGATTTCACTTTGATAGGGGCAAGACAGGCTGGCAGAGCTGAGGTAGTCTAGTAAACAACCTTCTCAAATAGAACCCAAGAAGAAAGTACACTGTGTGCTGTGCTTGCTTAAGTTAGAAATACAGTGGACCATTGACTTACAAGCTCAATTGATTCCAGAGGGCTGTTTGTAACTCAAGTTGGTTGTAAGTCAAGACTATTTTTTCCATTGGAAATAATGGAAATATTCATAATGTGTTCCAAACCTCCCAAAAGTACCCCTTATCTAACCATCAGCTATATAATTGAGCGGTGACTGACGTGCAACGAATGTGCAGTAGAGAGCAGCACTCACTGATGTGCCGTGCTTGCGTGGATGAGACAGCTCTCACCGATGTGCCGCGTCTGCGCCGCAAATGCGCAGAAGAGAGCTCTGACCGACGTGCCATGAACATCCAGAACTCTGACCAATGTGCTGCAAACATCTGGCCCATTTTAATGGGCCCATGAGCAGCTGTGACTGCATGGAATAGACAGCTTAATGGCTTGTTTCTATAATAAAAAATGGTTGTATAATGTCTGTAATTACCAAAAACACCAATAATTTCCTAGTGTACTCACCAAAAAGTTATAAAATGTGCCTAGTCTACCAGAAACAACAATTTCACATTCTCCATAATATTAATTTTTTTTATTTAGATTTATATTCTACTTTTCACAGCACTTCAATCTGGATTACATTCAGGTACTGTAGGTATTTCCCAGCCCCAGAGGGCTTACAATCTAAGGCCTGGATTTATCAAAATGTGAATTGCATGTGATAGCAAAAGGGGTGTGTTTTATGCTAATAGACAGTTTATCACAATTTGTGCTAATTATGTATGTGAAGAGCTAAGTTAGTGCAAATTGCAATGATGTTTTCACCCTTTGTGATAAGTGCCAGATCTGCATATAACCACTAGGGGACCATTTTAATGTCTCCCTAGATAGGTATTTATATCCCTATGGGAGGCCCCCCTATTAACTCGAGGTGAGGTTTAGGTATTAGTGTAGGGGGTTAGGGGCCACTTTGACATTCAAAATGAGATCTACGAACAGAACAGTGGTCTCTTGTGAAGATTTGATGACCTTTGGAGTGAGGAAACTCACTCAAAGATGAGATTTGTGCAATGTTTAATAGTTTATTAGGTTTTATATACCGACACATCGGACAAGCCTTCACATCGGTTTATAATGTTCTCTCCACCTAGCTTGATGTTACCCAGGTAGAGAGTCCATCAAGCTAGGTGGAGAGAACAGTGCCCAAATCTCATCTTGGAGTGAGTTCCCTCTCTCCAAAGGTCATCAAATCTTTACAAGAGACCACTGTTCTGTTTGTACATCTCCTTTTGAATGGCAAAGTGGCCCCTAACCCCCTACACTAATACCTAAACCTCACCTCGAGTAACTAGGTGGGCCTTATATAGGGGTATAATTACCTACCTAGTATAAAGGAGCTTTAGTTAGTCTGTCTGTCTGTCTGTCTCTCTCAACAAATAGGTTCATATTGATTGCACATCCCTAGTTGATACCTTTTTATTGGAGAAATTACATTCATTTGTGATTAGCTTTTAAGATCTATATTCTATTCCTCAAGTCAATAAAAATTACAAAATGTAGCTAAGGATATATTGCTTGAATGTACAAATTGTTTACAAAGCTGTAAAAAGTGGGGAGGGGGAGGAGGTGATATCATGCCTTACCTCTCTTTACAGCTTTGTAAACAAGCACTGATTTTATAATCTAATCTACAATTTACTTCTACATTCAGGCAGCATCACTGATTTTGCACTGACCTGATGAAGAAAGCATAGCACTTAAAAGCTAGGCATAAATGTGTTAAGTTACTATGGTTAAAAAGTTAACACCTACTTATTAGTTGACCTTTCCTGCTACTACCTATCTAGGTGGACTTTCATGACAACCACATTTATTCATCAATTAAAACCAAGCCTTGATTTATTTTGATCACAACCATTCCTTAATTGTTTAATGTTTGTAGATTATAATGTGTGCAGTCTTAATGACCCTAATTTCAGCAGGTAATAAGAATGATTGTTAGCTAGACATCAATAAACTCTTAAAACAAATTAGTTTTGGATCACTGATTGCATTTAAACACACAAAGAGTATCACATCTACTAACATATTAGGATGCTTTTGACTATGCTATATTATTCGCAAGACCTACAGGTCAAGGTGATTGAACTACAGCAATATGCATCATGTAGAAACCCTACATATCTTTGACAACTTTTCTGCAGGATTTATTTTTAATTATAATTAAGGTGCAATGATTCATTTTTCAAATGGAACTGGTAAATATTGCTTTGCATTGTCTGATATTGTCTTGCGTTTTACCCAGACACTGTTATTTATGCATATAAACAACAGTAGTACTGTTCTATAGACATTTGTTTCCCCATCAATTTTTTAGTTATTTATAAGTGAAAGGTATGTATGCACCATAATTAAGGCATCATGAGACAAATGTACCAAGATATGACCAAATGGGCTGTCATCATGCATGAAATAATGCATAATTGTGACTCATGAATATGTCATGCCAATGAGATTTTATTACACAATATTCACAATAAAACATACTGAATGCATTTAGTGCATGCTACTTGCAAAGCTGGATATTTGTTTAGAGAAGATATCTAGCACTGCTCCATACTACTAACCATTTTGAAAGCACTCCTAGACATACACAGCAGTGTACAGATATATGTAAACAATAATCCCTGCTACATGCACCTTAAAATCTAGTACAGTATTTCCCAACTCTCTCCTGGAGGCACACCTATCCATTCAAGTTTTCAGAATATCCATAGGGGGTAATTTTCAAAAGGAGTTACATGCGTAAATGTAGCTACTATTGTAGCAATTTTCAAAAGCCATTTACTCAAGTAAAGTGCACTTATGTGAGTAAATCCTATAGACAAGTCAATGGCATATATTGTAGCAATTTTCAAAAACCCACTTACTCAAGTAAAGTGAATTTACTCCAGTAAACCTGGTTTTTACTCGAGTAAATGCTTTTTAAAATCAGGCCCATAATGAATATACATGAGAGAGATTTGCATACATTGGAGACCCATTTTATGTAAGTCATGCTTATTCATTGTGGCAATTATGAAAATCCAACTGGATAGGTGTGCCTACAGGAGAGGAATGGAAAACACTGATCTAGTCAAGACAAACATGCATGACAAGCGTCTGTGGGAAGTGCTTTTATTATAGAGAAGTGTTTAAGATTTAAAAGCAGCTTCAAAAAGGTTACAGAATTTTCAAAAGGATTTACATGTATAAATGTAACTACTATCATAGCAATTTTCAAAATCCTTTTACATGTGTAAAGTGCACTTACGTGAGAAAATCCTATGGACAATTCAATGGTATATATTGAAGCAATTTTCAAAAGCCAACTTACTAAAGTGCATTTGATTGAGTAAAAATCAGTTTTACACATGTAAATGCTTTCTAAAGGATAGCCACTTAACCGGATATTTTTTGAAGATATCCGGTTAAGTCGCAAGCTATCCGGCCAAAAAAGGCTAGATAACTTTAGACCTGCTCTGAAGCAGGTCTAACATTATTCAGCTAACAGCCAGATAGAGTTTAAAATAGGCTAAGTTAGCTGGAGAGCTTAATTCTTCCATGGAACACATCATTTTATCCAGCTAAATTATAGCATTTAGATCTGCTCACAGACTTATACATGCTTATATTCTGCCACACACATTTGTTTGAAATGTATCCTTTCTTTGTACAACAGTGGACATGTGGATATCTATGCAAACATATTATAAATTTTGCAGTACCCAAAATTGTTTGAAGTTAATTTTTTTTATCTCAAGAACAATCTGATTTTTCATTTTCTAGACATATAAAGTCTTCATTGAGATATCTCAAAGACTGTATTTTTTAACCTATTCTACATTGTCAAAAACAAAAATAAAAAAAAATTTCAAAAGTGTTGAAGTATGGTGGTATAATATGTTTTCAGTGGAAAGATATTTTTGTGCTGAGTTACTGAAAAAGCAACTACAGGCCACCAGATAGAACATTATTCGATTACAGCAAATTGGTTTTTTCCGCAGTCCCATAAGTCATGTCTGAACTGTAGTTATAAAAGCAAATTCAATGCAAAGCCATGATTATAAATACAACTGTAAATATGACAAATTCTGAAAAATATACTGTACTTAATCTTTGTAATACTGAGTTTTTGACTTGTACCTTCGACCAAATGCAGTTCTCTGAAACACATAGGGCTGTATTTTAAAAAGGTTACGCATGTAACCTGTCTTACGCACGCCGGGCCTATTTTAAAAAGGCCCGGCGATGCGCGTAAAGCCCTGAGTGGCATGTAAGTCCCGGGGCTTGCAAAAAGGGGTGGGAGGGGGTGGGGCAGCGGTGGTCCTGGGGCAGGATAGGGGCAGGGCCAGAGGCTCCAGGCATAGCCCCAAGGTACGCCCGTGCACACCCTTTTAAAATCTACCCCATATTCTATAGTAATAAAGTTTAATGTTTGCTTCTGGCTGATCACATTTTATATGTTACTTGCAGATCTTATGAGAAAAAAATGTTAACACATTGGTCTTGATTGGGGTCCAGCAAAATAAAATCCATAAAGAAAATAATGTAGCAATTATTAATATTCATCAGAAAAATACCTAATGAAATCAAATTCAAAACTGTGTACATTTTTTAAACACGTTAAAGATTCTCTGTGTCCAAGTGCATTTGAAAAGCTTCTGTGTATTTACAATCCCATTTCCATACCTGGACAAGATAGTTGGACAATAGGGCACACCTAGGAACTGTTGGGCTATTATACAAACCATGGGGCTCTCTGGAGTTTCTCCAGCAGTAGAGGGAGGAAGGAGAAACTTGCCTCAGGGCCCTTAGGGCTAGGGACACCCTCATGTTGTTTAAAAATAAAGAGAGATCTCTACACCAGAATGAGTTCTTACAAAAATAAAACAAAATCATTGAGAAACTTGCTGAATAATAATCTGCCATCAAAATACATGTCTTTATGGTGATGACTTCAGAGTTCCTGTGCCTGCTAGATGAAAGAAGCCTGCTGGGCCCGTCTGGACTACAGAGTTCCTGTGCAAGTTAGATGGAAGAAATCTGCTGGGCCATCAAGACTACAGAGTTCATATGCCAGCTAGATGGAAGAAGCCTGCAGGGCCCATCTGAACTACAGAGCTCCTGGATTTGCTTGATGATGGGTATAGTCTATTGTGAGCCACTGTTGTACTCCAGGCAACTTCTAATGCCCTCCTCGATGGTCTACCCATAATCCAGTCTCCTTGAAGCCATCTCCAGTCATGGCCCAGCTGCTGTCTCTTCTCATCATGTCTCATTTCCTGCTCCAGATGCTGGTGTCTCATCTCACCTCAGCCTGCTGCCACCTCCATGCTGGTGTCTCATCTCATCTCAACTCATCTCATCTCTGCTTGTTACCGCCTCCATTCTGGTGTCTCATTTCATTTCATCTCATCTCATCTCACCCTGCTGCCGCATCCTTGCTGAAGTGTCTTCTCCTGGAGCTTCTGCCTTCATGCTGCTGTGTCTTCTCCTGGTGCTCCTGCCTCCATGCTGTTTTCTCTTGCTCCAGTCCTCAGCCACCATAAAGTGCTCTTTGGTCATGGCCTGCTGCTTCTTGCTGAGCTCTACTGCCAAGGCCCTTAGTGACCCTTAAGAACACTCTATCTACATGGACTGTCTGGACCTTTACTTGAACTCTGCTGCCTTTGTTCTTAGGCTGTACCCCCTGAGTAAACTCTTTCTACATGGACTGTCTTGGGCCATTATCTTGCTATCACATTGTTACTGTAGCTATTGGGGTGCCTCTTCATTTTCTGTGGTCTTTGCTGTAATCGTGATTGTGCAAAAAGCATAAGATGTTAAGCCCTCCCTCACTCCTCCTCAGTTGTCACACAACAGCTGACACCATCTTCCAGCAGCCTGCAACTAAACAGTAGTGCATAATGCAAAGATTGGTTACTGCACAAGTTAAATGCCAAAATGTTTAAGCCAAACCTGTACTCTAGATTCTACAACAGATAGTGCCACCACTTCTATATATGCACAGTAAACATATTGAGCTACATATGTGTTAATCCAGGTAGGCCTACCCTGCTAGTATATACCGACAGCAGAGTAAGTATGAAATGATATGCCCTGGTGTGTCAGCCTTGATGAAGACTGTTCATGATAAGATCTACAGAGAGGAGACTAAGGAGGCCACTGTCATGAAAAAGGAAAACATAAAATTGGAGTGCTGGCAGGCCTCAGGCCCCTGCCCCCCCACCCCCACAACCCCCCCTACATATTGGCAACATGCTGGAACTACACCCCTCCCCCAGTGAATTTCTCTGAATAAGCCCAACATCGATGGCATGAGAGGGCCATTCTCACTCCTCTTCCCTGCCATCCCTACATCCACTTATTCAGTGGACAACTTCTTTACACCCAACTCCCTACCTCTAGAAACTGCTAGGCCTCCCTGGCAGCTGAACTTCAGAAAAACATGCACACCTCCAATTTGCAGGACTATTAGGCCCACTCCAGGTACTAGGTTTAAGAGCCTCATGGATATGGGGGGGGGGGGGGGGGGAGGGTAGCTGTCCACTAGAGGCTGATATCAGCTCATCCCAAAATGTGAGACTGCATATTGGTGATCTGATGTGGGCAACTGCCACACCCTAGCCCACCCCCTCTCAATGCAAAGTATTAACAGTGAGAGGCCTAGGTGGAATGTATTGTACTGCACATAGGCCCATTCATATAACAGCCCATACTATCATATCTCTGAGGCGCTCCATGCTTGTAACAAAACCTCTCAGTTCTTTAAGTGAAGATCAACTTAATGGTGGTTGAAGAGGATTGGTAAGTATAGCTTTGGTAATTCTTAGGACTTAAAAAAGTTTGGAGAGAGGTTTAATAGTGGAATATATTCTTTAGAGTTTGTATGTTTCTGAGATAATAAGCAAGCCAGAGGGAGTTAATTCTAGGGTATGTCTTTTCCTCCCACCCACCTGTAGCTCAATCCTTGATTTTTAGGCAAGAGATACTTTCTCAGTAAAAATCAATCAGGCACTTTTCTAAATCATACTGTTGCACCAGCCCTTATTGAGAGTTTAATCATCCCCTTGTAGGTCACTAGCAGATTAATTAGTGAAAGCACCTATAAATTTAAAGTACCCTAATTCCAATTCCTTTAGCAACCTAAACTTAACTAGGAACTCAACAAAATTAGGATGAAGGCAGAAGTCAAGCAGCAAGAGGGGAGCTTTCCAGTTTTTTGTATCAAATGTCACTTGTATGATTTTTTTACCCGCCGGAGAGAGATTGTATATGTGTACCCGATACAAAGAGCTCCTGGCTCTCAGAGAACAAGTTCGACATAGTAGCCAAGTCCCAAATCCAATTTGGCAGCCCTGGTGCTGTCTTGGATCATAAAAATCTCCCAGTTGGAGAGTATTATCCTGGTGTAGCAAGGACCTGGTCTCCAGGTGATGTGTTGTCCTGTCGCACTAAGGACAAGTCTCTTAGGGCTACTGGCCAGGAAGAAAGGGCTGGGTCGGCCATCAAGGCTGGTGATTCGATTATTAGAAATTCAGAAAGCTGGGTGGCTGGTGGACATGAGGACCACCTGATAACTTGCCTGCATGATGCGAAGGTGGAGGACTTCACGCATCACCTAGGTAGGATTATAGACAGTGCTGTGGAGGAGTCAGCTGTCATGGTACATGTGGGCACCAACGACATAGGAAAATGTGGGAGGGAGGTTTTGGAAGCAAAATTTAGGATTTTAGGTAGAAAGCTGAAATCCAGAACCTCAAGGGTGGCATTCTCTGAAATTCTCCCTGTTCCACATGCAGGTCCCCAAAGGCAGGCAGAGCTCTGGATTCTCAATGTGTGGATGAGATGATAGTGCAGGGAAGAGGTTCAGTTTTGTAAGAAACTGGAAAACCTTTTGGGGAAGGGGAGACTTTTCCAAAAGGACATGATCCACCTTAACCAGAATGTAACCAGGCTGCTGGTGCTGACCTTCTAAAAGGAGATAGAACAGCTTACACTAGAACAAGGGGGAAAGCTGACAATCACTCAGCAGTGCATGGTTTGGAGGAATGTATCTTTGAAGAATACTAATGAAACAAGACAGTTAGAAAATCCCAACAGAGAGGTTCCAATAAAAGCAAAATGTAGCCCATGTGCCTATAAGTAAAGAATCACCTGAGCTAAAGAATTCCAAATTAGCCATATCAACTGAAAATAAAGCTGTTAATACAACATAAGAAAACATAAGAAAACATAAGAAAATGCCATACTGGGTCAGACCAAGGGTCCATCAAGCCCAGCATCCTGTTTCCAACAGTGGCCAATCCAGGCCATTAGAACCTGGCAATTACCCAAAAACTAAGTCTATTCCATGTTACCATTGCTAATGGCAGTGGCTATACTAAGTGAACTTAATAGCAGGTAATGGACTTCTCCTCCAAGAACTCATCCAATCCTTTTTTAAACACAGCTATACTAACTGCACTAACCACATTCTCTGGCAACAAATTCCAGAGTTTAATTGTGCGTTGAGTAAAAAAGAACTTTCTCCGATTAGTTTTAAATGTGCCCCATGCTAACTTCATGGAGTGCCCCCTATTCTTTCTAATATCCGAAAGAGTAAATAACTGATTCACATCTACCCGTTCTAGACCTCTCATGATTTTAAACACCTCTATCATATCCCCCCTCAGTCGTCTCTTCTCCAAGCTGAAAAGTCCTAACCTCTTTAGTCTTTCCTCATAGGGGAGCTGTTCCATTCCCCTTATCATTTTGGTAGCCCTTCTCTGAACCTTCTCCATCGCAATTATATCTTTTTTTGAGATGCGGCGACCAGAATTGTACACAGTATTCAAGGTGCGGTCTCACCATGGAGCGATACAGAGGCATTATGACATTTTCCGTTTTATTCACCATTCCCTTTCTAATAATTCCCAACATTCTGTTTGCTTTTTTGACTGCCGCAGCACACTGTACCGACGATTTCAATGTGTTATCCACTATGACACCTAGATCTCTTTCTTGGGTTGTAGCACCTAATATGGAACCCAACATTGTGTAATTATAGCATGGGTTATTTTTCCCTATATGCATCACCTTGCACTTATCCACATTAAATTTCATCTGCCATTTGGATGCCCAATTTTCCAGTCTCACAAGGTCTTCCTGCAATTTATCACAATCTGCTTGTGATTTAACTACTCTGAACAATTTTGTGTCATCTGCAAATTTGTTTATCTCACGCGTCGTATTTCTTTCCAGATCTTTTATAAATATATTGAAAAGTAAGGGTCCCAATACAGATCCCTGAGGCACTCCGCTGTCCACTCCCTTCCACTGAGAAAATTGCCCATTTAATCCTACTCTCTGTTTCCTGTCTTTTAGCCAGTTTGCAATCCACGAAATGACATCGCCACCTATCCCATGACTTTTTACTTTTTCTAGAAGCCTCTCATGAAGAACTTTGTCAAACGCCTTCTGAAAATCCAAGTATACTATATCTACCGGTTCACCTTTATCCACATGTTTATTAACTCCTTCAAAAAAGTGAAGCAGATTTGTGAGGCAAGACTTGCCCTGGGTAAAGCCATGCTGACTTTGTTCCATTAAACCATGTCTTTCTATATGTTCTGTGATTTTGATGTTTAGAACACTTTCCACTATTTTTCCTGACACTGAAGTCAGGCTAACTGGTCTGTAGTTTCCCGGATCACCCCTGGAGCCCTTTTTAAATATTGGGGTTACATTTGCTATCCTCCAGTCTTCAGGTACAATGGATGATTTTAATGATAAGTTACAAATTTTTACTAATAGGTCTGAAATTTCATTTTTTAGTTCCTTCAGAACTCTGGGGTGTATACCATCCGGTCCAGGTGATTTACTACTCTTCAGTTTGTCAATCAGGCCTACCACATCTTCTAGGTTCACCATGATTTGATTCAGTCCATCTGAATCATTGCCCATGAAAACCTTCTCCATTACGGGTACCTCCCCAACATCCTCTTCAGTAAACACCGAAGCAAAGAAATCATTTAATCTTTCCGCGATGGCCTTATCTTCTCTAAGTGCCCTTTTAACCCCTCGATCAGGGGAAAAGCCTGTGAGGGAGTCAGTTGGACCTCGAACGGTCCAACTGACTCCCTCACAGGCTTTCTGCTTCGGATATATTTAAAAATGTTTTTACTGTGAGTTTTTGCCTCTACAGCCAACTTCTTTTCAAATTCTCTCTTAGCCTGTCTTATCAATGTCTTACATTTAACTTGCCAATGTTTATGCTTTATACTATTTTCTTCTGTTGGATCCTTCTTCCAATTTTTGAATGAAGATCTTTTGGCTAAAATAGCTTCTTTCACCTCCCTTTTTAACCATGCCGGTAATTGTTTTGCCATCTTTCCACCTTTCTTAATGTGTGGAATACATCTGGACTGTGCTTCTAGAATGGTATTTTTTAACAATGACCATGCCTCTTGGACATTTTTTACTTTTGTAGCTGCTCCTTTCAGTTTTTTTCTAACAATTTTTCTCATTTTATCAAAGTTTCCCTTTTGAAAGTTTAGCATGAGAGCCTTGGATTTGCAAACTGTTCCTTTTCCAGTCATTAAATCAAATTTGATCATATTATGATCACTATTGCCAAGCAGCCCCACCACCGTTACCTCTCTCACCAAGTCCTGTGCTCCACTGAGAATTAGATCTAAAAATGCTCCGTCTCTCGTTGGTTCCTGAACCAATTGCTCCATAAAGCTATCATTTATTCCATCCAGGAACGTTGTCTCTCTAGCGTGACCCGATGATACATTTACCCAGTCTATATTGGGGTAATTGAAGTCTCCCATTATTACCGCACTACCAATGTGGTTAGCTTCCCTAATTTCTCTTAGCATTTCACTGTCCGTCTCACCATCTTGACCAGGTGGACGGTAGTATACCCCTATCACTATAGTCTTCCCCGACACACAAGGGATTTCTACCCATAAAGATTCAATTTTGTATTTAGTCTCATGCAGGATGTTTATCCTGTTGGACTCTATGCCATCCCGTACATAAAGTGCCACACCTCCTCCCGAGTGCTCCTCTCTGTCATTGCGATATAATTTGTACCCCGGTCTAGCAGTGTCCCATTGGTTATCCTCTTTCCACCATGTCTCTGAGATGCCAATTAAGTCTATGACATCATTTACTGCTATACATTCTAATTCTCCCATCTTACTTCTTAGACTTCTGGCATTAGCATACAAACATTTCAAAGTTTGTGTTTTGTTTGTATTTTCATTCTGCTTTTTAATTGATAGGGATAAGTTAGAATTTTTTAGCTCAGGTGAGTTTTTAGTTACAGGCACTTGGACTACTTTTCTAATTATTGGAACCTCACTGTTGGGATGCTCTAATTCTAATGCATCATTAGTATCCTTTAAAGATACCTCTCTCCGAACCATACGCTGCTGAGCGACTGTCGGCTTTCCCCTTTGTTCTAGTTTAAAAGCTGCTCTATCTCCTTTTTAAAGGTTAGCGCCAGCAGTCTGGTTCCACCCTGGTTAAGGTTCAGCCAATCCCTTCGGAAGAGACTCCCCCTTCCCCAAAAGGTTCCCCAGTTCCTTACAAAACTGAATCCCTCTTCCTTGCACCATCGTCTCATCCACACATTGAGACTCCGGAGCTCTGCCTGCCTCTGGTGACCTGCGCGAGGAACAGGGAGCATTTCAGAGAATGCTACCATGGAGGTTTTGGATTTAAGCTTTCTACCTAAGAGCCTAAATTTGGCTTCCAGAACCTCCCTCCCACATTTTCCTATGGCGTTGGTGCCCACATGTACCACGACAGCCGGCTCCTCCCCAGCACTGTCTAAAATCCTATCTAGGTGACGCGTGAGGTCCGCCACCTTCGCACCAGGTAGGCATGTTACCAGGCGATGCTCATGCCCACCAGCCACCCAGCTATCTACATTCCTAATAATCGAATCACCAGCTATGATGGCCGACCTAACCCTTCCCTCCTGGGCAGTAGGCCTTGGGGAGATATCCTCAGTGTGAAAGGATAATGCATCACCTGGAGAGCAGGTCCTTGCTACAGGATCCTTTCCTGCTACACCTGGTTGGTGCTCTCCCATCATGAGACCTTCTTCCTCCAAGGCAGCACCAGGGCTGCTAGTCTGAAGTTGGGACTTGACTACTATGTCCCTGAAGGTCTCATCTATATACCTCTCTGTCTGCCTCAGCTCCTCCAGGTCTGCCACTCTAGCCTCCAGAGATTGGACTCATTCTCTGAGAGCCAGGAGCTCTTTGCATCGCATGCACATGTACAACTTCTCACCATTGGGTAAAAAAATCATACATGTGACACTCGATGCAAAAGACTGGGAAGCCCCCCTCTTGCTGCTGGACTGCTGCCTTCATCTCAATTTTGATCAGTTCCTAGTTAAGTTTTAGGTTGCTATGGGAGTAGGAACAATCTGACAAACCGATAGCTAAAGCCAGAAGAATGCTTGGCTGCATAGAGAGAGGAATATTGAGTAAGAAAAGAGAAGTGATTATCCTTGTACAGGTCCTTGGTGAGACCTCACCTGGAGTACTGTGCTCAGTTCTGGAGACCATATCTCCGAAGGGACAGAGAGAGGATGGAGGCAGTCCAGAGAAGGGTGACCAAAAAGGTGGATGGTCTTCATCGAATGACTTATGAGGAAAGATTTAAGAAACTAAATGTATACACCCTGGAGGAAAGGAGGGGCAGAGGTGATATGATACAGACTTTCAGATACTTGAAAGGTTTTATTGATCCAAAGATAATGACAAACCTTTTCCGTTGGAAAAAAATCAGCAGAACCAGGGGTAACGATTTAAAACTCCAGGGAGGAAGACTCAGAACCAATGTCAGGAAGTATTTCTTCACGGTGAGGGTGGTGGATGCCTGGAATGCCCTTCCGGAAGAAGTGGTGAAGACCAGAACTGTGAAGGACTTCAAAGGGGCATGGGATAAACACTGTGGATCCATAAGTCTAGAGGATGTGAATGAAGAGTGGATGGCTCGTGGGAATTACGGCTACTACCTGGAGATAATACCATTATTCAATAAACATACACATGGTTAATGCGACTCCAACATTGCTCTAAGCTTCAACAGCAAGAGGAAATGTGGAAAAAAGGATTTGCATTCACAAAAAAGCGGGGAATAGCTTGCTTTACGGCGGTTACTATCCCAAACCAAATGAGCCCGATACTTCACTTTTAATGCATATCAAGCATAGCTCTCTGCTTCAATGGCAGGGGAGAAAGACTGATACTTCACTTTCAATGCATATCCAACATAGCTCTCTGCTTCAACGGCAGGGGGGAATGAAGAAAAGGGGATCTATACAGACAACAACCAAGGACTGAATTCCATAGTCTGGGTAAACAAATAAGCTTGGGTGTAGCTTGCTTATTGTGGCGGTTAATACCCCTAACTAATTAAGCTATTTCACTTAGATGCAGTTCCAACACTGCTCTCTACATTAATAGCGGGGGTAGAAGGGAAATAGAACCAAAAGGTTACTAAGGCCAAGATTAACAGATAAGTATGAGGAAAAAAAAAGTGTGAAACCTTGCTGGGAAGACTGGATGGGCCGTTTGGTCTTCTTCTGCCATCATATCTATGTTTCTATTTAATATAAACACTGGAGAATGTTAGCTTTGCTATAGCACAGTTCGTAAGAGAGACCAAGGGTGACAGAAGAACTAAGAAAAAATAAATAATAATCTAGAGTCAGTTTACTCAGATGTCAGGAAGCCCTAATCAAGCCTTTAGCCAATTTCAAGGAGAGGGGTAATTGCTATTTCTTAAGTTTAAAGTTATTGACCAGAACATAGTTTGAGAGAAGCAAGCTCAATCTTATAGGCAGTAGGAAGGCTGAGCAATGCACACACAGCATACTAGAATGAGCTATCTTAATCTGTGTTGCTGTACTTTGCATGTGTGTTAATTGGTTAATTTGTGTTTTGAAAGCTCTAATGTTTTGACTGCTGAATTCATACAGTTAAAGCTCAGCACTTTAGAACCATACTAAATTAGATTTTGTTGCAGGCTTTTGTGGAACTGTGGCAATGGAAGATCCTAAACATTTAAGCTTGCAATGTCTCCTATTATTAATTGGCTATTATTACCTGTGCTGCACACCATATATTCAGAACTCCAGGCTGTAAGAGTTATTCTAACCTATCTCTTGAAAACTCTGGACAGGAATTCATTCAATCTCTGTAAACAAATCCAGAAGTATTTTTTTTCTTGTTCATGGGACTGGTTGAGAAAATTAAAAGATGAGCTGTATTATCAGGGCTAATACATGCTTCAAACTGTTGCTCCTGCTATGGGTGATGGTTAGATAACACAATTCAGAATACACAATTTGGGAACTGAACTGTGGTGTTCTGAGTTACCATTGAGAGCTGGAATTATGCAGGGGTTATGGAGACACTAGTATGACATTAAAAGAGTTGATACGGAGGGACAGGAGTCCAGTTACAGATTATTATTATTATTATTATTATTTTGTTAAAAGGGAGAAATCCTGGTACTGTATCAAAGACACAGTTAATATTGTGTTCGGGGGTGGACCCCTGACCTGTGGCGATGCGGGAACCGACCACAGGGGCGGAGCATGAGAGGAGACAGAGGCAGTGTTGATCTTCACCACTGGAGGCCCGCGGTTCCCCCGGGAAGAGCCAGTAGGGACCCGGGCCTCTGGGACTTAGGTGGGCCTTGCAGGGTCTCCTGGGAGAGTTAGTCCAGCGTGCCCACAGAGGCAGGAAGAGCACTATCGGGTTCTAGGCTGGTAACAGGTTGAAGATAGGAGAACCAGAAGAGCGTTGGTGATGATAAGGCTAGGGACAGAGCCAGAATCAAGCAAGGTCAGATGAACAAGGTCAAAGTCCAGGAATCAGTCCAAGGAGTGGTCAACGAAGCAAGGGTCAAGATCCAGAGGTCAGGCAAGGTCAAGAACAGATCGTAGGCAGGCAGCAGACGGGCAGGCAGGTCAGGAACAGGCTGTGGTCTTTGGCAGGCGGCAGGCAGGCAGACGAGTCAGGAGCAGGCTGTGGTCTTTGGCAGGCGGCAGGCAGGCAGACGAATCAGGAACAAGCTGTGGTCTTTGGCAGGTGGCAGGCAGGCAGACGAATCAGGAACAAGCTGTGGTCTTTACCAGAAGTCAGTCCGGGATGAGACCAGGGAGTCGAACATGAACACTGGAACAAGAAGGGCAAGGAAGCAGGTACAAGCAGAAACAGAACTGGAACAGAAGGATCCTGGAATGAGACTAGGAACAGGCAAGCAGGAACACAAGCAAGGGGAATCTCAGGAACAAACCGACCTGATTGCCAAGGCAAGGAAGTGAGGCCAGGAACTTCCTTTTAATTTCCCTTCAATCAGGATGTGCCACGGAACTAGGACTCGACCTCGAATCCATATCAGGGTAGCTGGTCCGGGCGCACGCACGTAGGAACATGGCCAGCTTTTGGGACGCCGAGGCCCGGCATGGGGCCCGGCATGCGAGAGAAGGCCCTGCGACTGCCCCCACGGGATGCCAGGGCCTAGCCAGGCTCGTGAGGGTCATGGGGGATACAGGACCGGAGCCTGCTGGATGACCCTGAATGTGATCAGTCCCGCGGGTGGAGCGCGTAACAGTTAAGTTTGAAGTAATGGAACTTGGTTTTCTGCTCGGAGCCTTAGTTACTGATCGAGACTGGTTCTAGGTGCATGATACTAAGACTTTGCAACATGCTAGGGATCTGAACCCAGGTATTCACCCTTTTCAAGGAGAAAGGAGGATTTACCACCCTAACTGCTTACCTGAGAGAACAAATGAAAGCTTTGAGACCCCCTTTGTCTTATTATTGGAGATTTAGGATCCATGATTAAGGAGGATTCTGGCAATAGAAAATCCATTGACTTGAAGAGGGTGCTCTACCTCCTTAGAGTCCTAAGACCCATAGCATAAAACTGTTCACTCTAACTGTAAACATCAGCCCCACAGATGTACCTAGACCATGTTCACATCACAGAGTCCATAATCTGCATGGAGAGTGTATATTTGCTTTCATTCTTCTGAGTTCAGTAAGATCTCAAGACCTCTTTCCAGATATTTATCTGGGCAAGATAATGAATGGACCATTTCTGGTTCACAGGTAGGGTGGGGAGAATTATTGTTCACAATTCTTGAAACTGGTTTCCTTTTCAATGGAATGAAATAACTGCTGACACTCCTAAGAATCCAAATGCATAAAACCTTGGAGGCACTCACTAGTAGAGATGTGCAATCGTTTATCACGAATTAGGCAATTACAACGAAATTGCCTAATTCATCGTGGGTCGGGGGCCCCGAACCTCGAAAAAGATTTTCCCCGAACTTCGGGAAAAATCTGTTTTTTGGATTTGTACGGGGAGAGGGGCACATATTTTTTTAAATTAAAAACCACCCCAAGCATTAAGATTAACTATAATATAACCCCATCCCCCATCCCGATCCCTCCCGAAGACTTACTAACATCCCTGGTGGTCCAGTGGGGTCCCGGGAGCCATTTGTCCCTCCGTGCCCAGCATGCCAGTCTCGCTCAAAAAGGCACCATCTTAAGCTCCTACCATGTGACAGGGGCTGACCAATGGCGCTGGTAGCCCCTGTGACATAGTATGGGCAAAGGCTATCGGCGCCATTTTGATTACTGGAAGCCGACAACGAAATCACTCCCGGACCCCCGCTGGACTCCCAGGGACTTTTGACATGCTTTCTCAGCCATGCCCATACCTCTGAAGGACTCCTTGAAATGTATTCTGGGGTGAAAGCTTCACAGCTCCAATATAAAAAATGGAGGAAAAGATAGAGGGTGGACAACTACATCCTACTGCTTCTCTTCAGTCACTTGATTAGGTAGAGTGAACTAGTGGCATATTATGGACAGAAAATTCTCCCACACTCACTGCACCTCACTTAAACTTCAGCCTGCAATCTAACACTTTCTGCACTTCTGTGTTTAGATGGGGTTCGTGACTTCTGGGCTCCTCAGAACTTTATGAGGTTCAGGTTGTTCCTCCATGCACAATGTACGTAGTTGAAGGCATACTTCCTGGTACTATTCTTATTGCCATAAAAGGTAAAGGGAGTTGCAGCATGATCTGTGGCTTCAGCTTATATTGGTAAGCCCTGCAGGCCATCCATTAGAGGTGCACAGGAGTTGGGTCCTATGGGTATCAACCATCTGGGCACTTCACTCTGCCCATTTTGTCTCCATCCCCTATGGTGAGTCATATTCTCTGGTTCTTGGCCTGATAAGGCAAGTTTGTCAAATGCTGTATGTAGTTGTAGATTGTGGAACTAAGCCTAACTTGCAGGACTTAGTACTTTCAGTGGCTTTTTGCTCATTTTCTTTGCCTTCCAGTTGCATTCAACAAAATGATGGTGGATATCTTTGGAATCCATTTTCTTCATGGTTTTTTTTTTCCCCAAAAACTGCTGTGGTAATATTGAAGGGCACATGACTAGCAACATTTATATTGACATCCATCCCACAAGGTCTATAGAACTCTAGGATCCTGCAATGACTGCTATTTCTGTATGAATCTTTATACCTGGACCAGACAAGAGGGCAAATCTAAAAGCTGCTGAGACATCATGTAACCCATGGGATTCCCTTGGATTCCTCCAGCAGGGAAAAACAGTTTGCCTCATAGGGCTAGGATCGCTCTCTTGTGATTTAAAAATAAAGCCCCCTCTTCACCATGTTGAGTTCTAACAAAAATAAAATAATTTACTGATAAACTTGTTGACTTGTAACATGCTGAAAAAATATGTTTCTTTCTGGTGATGATGTCCATGAAATAAATCCAGTCACATTCACGGGTTTTCCTTGACTCCACATCCCTTTCATTCCACTGCAAGGAATTTTCTAAACTTTGAGAATACCCTTGTCGGTACCTGAGTGAGTCTTGCAACTCTCCTCTTCTTCTGAAACCTCTGGCTGAACAAGGTATGGTTCCTGGACAAGAATGATATCCTTTCCAATTATGTGGCTCTATATTGAATTTCAACTGTTGTTTCTCCTCTGGAGAAGTTCCTGCTGACCACCCTCTGGGTTAACAGAACAGTTGCAGATATCCCAGGTCTTGCTCTGTGCCTTCATTTGTTTCCACTCTTTCACAAACACAGTTGAAGAAACTCATAATAGAACCAGGTGTATAGAAAATATTCTGCCTTAAGAAAATTCTCTCATATGTTCCCACTTAGAGCCATTTAGAGCTACTTCAAGCACACCCTCTTTCTTTATTCCCAGGGACTGACACCTGGACTACTACAGAAGAGAGAGTCCAGAATTTACTGCACTCTTAGTTTTATTCGTTCTCCAGCCCAAACATAGAGTGTGTCTGGCCAGCACCACTCCTTCAATGACCTCATAACTATGTGCCCCAATGGAAACACATGAATTCTAGTAAGGATAATATGGGTATCCTTACATTTAAAAAGCTGTTTTAATTAATTATGCCATCAGGGCCAATGCAAGCATACTAGGCACCCTAGGTGAACCTTCTATTTTGCGCCCCTTCCCCCATCTGCTGCTCACAGCCCGCTGAGTCTCTATTCCTCTCGGCTGCGAGCAGGATAGGCTGCACTTGCGGCCTGCTGAGTCTCTACTCCTTTCAACCGTGAGTGGTATGGGCTCCGCTCATGGCTCCACATAGCTGTTTTTTGTGTATCTTTGCCACCCCCTAATGGCTGGTGCCCTAGGCGACTGCCTAGTTCGCCTATTGGGAAGTGCCAGCCCTGTATGCCATCAGAACAGTGTACCTCATACCTTGGTTTATTGCCAGGTCTAGCTTTTCTTTTACAGCAGTTTTGCTAAGCTAATATTAAAGGAGTATGTGTCAGATATAGGAAATTAAAATTTTCATGGAATCCAAAGTTAACTTTTGAAAAGAGTTTAAGAAGCTGGTGATAATTTGACAATGTTATATCAGTCTCTCTCCCATTCTGCCTCTCTTTTACTTGTAACTCAAGATCCCATTTCTGAAATTTTCATTTGATTAGCTTAATTTAAATGTACTTGTAGAAGATGAAGTAATAGCAGTGATTCCATGATGCATTCAGGACAAAATTAGTCCTGCAATGTCAATTTAATAACATTTTTCAAGACAATTGAAGCAATGTTTATGTAGTGGATTATTATTTTTTTTGCATTTGGAACATCTTGATTCACCCAAGTTTGGGACTTCAAAAGCACTTCATATTCTCCCTTATCCTATACAAGCACTACATGCAGTTAGACCCCTTTACATATATATGTCTTTCATCTACTCATATATGTAACACATATCCATGGAGCCACATATAAGGGATATTAACAAGCACATACAGGACTGGTACTCTTTACTGCCACACTGCAAGCAGGATTATTTTTATAATATTCAACAGGGACTACTACATACAATCATTTCTCAATTGTACAGGCTAATGTATACACATATAATTAAAATCCCTTCTTCATGTAACACACAAAATACAAGGTAATGGCACATTTGTAACCAAAAAATAAGACAGTCTCCTCTAGCATGAGTACATATGGTCATAATCCTCAGGACCCAGTCTTTTGGGGTAGGTGCAGAAGAGAATAAATATTATAAAGGATACTGTTATTTCGGTCCTGGGCTATGCCCCGGTCCCTCCACTTACCTCGGGGACGGCCTAGGCCGCTGCGACGACTCCTCGGGCCTGCACGATGCTGACCATGGCATTCCCTCCTCGAGGGAGACACCATCGATACTCTGCGGCTAGCCACGCCCCCTAGCTGCACACGTGCGCAGGGGTTCAGCCCTCTCGTGGTTCAGAACCTTCCTCAGCAATAGAGGATTGAAGAATAGGCCGAGCAGATAACCAAGAATTCCCAGATGCCTCTGCTGTAATGTGGCCTGTCAGAGGTGAATGAACTCTGAGAGACTTTCTGATTCGAAGGATGTAGAAGATTTAGGAAACTTGTAAGTTCTGCACAGAAGGCCAGAAAAGCATCAATGACTGTTTGCACCACAATACAGAGATACTGGGTCCAGGCTGCAGGCTTTTGTCTTGCAGATGCCTATTTCAACTGACAGGAGCCAGGTAAATGAAGATGCCCCTGAGGGTGCAGCTTTAATTAAATCCTGGTGCCACAAAATGGAATTCATGCTGAACTTCTATTCAAACACCAGACTTGTTACCTGTTTATACAACAAAGAATATCAAGAGAAGAACAGAAGAACAAAGCCAGCAAAGTCATGATTGATAAAGGAACTTTTTTATGGTGGGAGGATATACAGGTTTAGTTGGTTAGGAATTCTCAGAATGGGGGGAGTGATCCTCACAAGCATTTCCTATACATGATAGATTGTCATGACAACAGCATAAGGTATCTTTGTAAAAAAGTCTTTGGGCAGTCACGTCATTCATTCTGGAAGCTTCGGGAATGTTGTATTTTGATTATATAAGTCAGGGCATGTCAGAGATTCACTGAGATGCAAGTTATTACTAATAGAGGGCAGTCATATTGCATCTCCCAGAACACTTGTCTTGGACTTTCTTATAAACAGCTGAATAAATTATATTTTAAAATCTTTTTCTGAATCGAAGTGTTCTGATTGCCCTGTCCCTGTGTACAAAAATTATATACATTTTGGCACCCCAGATGGGACATTAATAGCTGTTGTTATTATAATTATTAGCCGTAGTGCTACGTGTGGTGGACACACTCGCACTAGGTTCTTGGGTATTTTATCCAAAGATTGAGTTGCCCAGGTAGACTGGAGGTTATCCTGAAATATTATGAGTTCGGAGCAGATGTGGAATGAAGTAGGATCCATTTTGTGAGTATGTACCAAAAACAAAAAAAAAAAAAAAAAAAGGAAAAATCTGTAAGTATCAATGTTTTTATTTTATTTGTTGTACAGTGTATATAGATTGTGTGTTGCATCGGGTTCAGAATACTTTTTGCAAAATGTTTTTTAATGTATGTTAGGGAGACAGGACATGAGTTGATGATTTGATTAAAATCTAAACTAAGTTATGCTATTTTCAGATTGAACAGTTGAAAAACAGAGGGGTAGCCAGCACTAGTCAGTCTGGGGTCTTTTGTCCTCAGACCGCATGGCTTTAGGCTCGGCAGCAGTTTCACTTTACACCTGGGGAGCGGCTGAGTAGAGCAGTTGTGAGTGTGTAGATTCAGAAGGAGAAGGAGGGAATAAATTAAAATTGGTAAGTTGAAAGTTATAATTAGTATGATAAGGAGTTTTTAGTTAGTGGATTTTTTACCAAAGGTTAGTTGTTAAACAAAAACAAATGCGGTGCTTTTAAAACTAGAAACTGCATGGCTGGATATTATAGTTTACAGCTGTCTGTGCTCAGAGGTACATAAATGCATCCAGTTTATTTTAGTCTATGAGATTTATTTTTATCAGTTCATATTTAAGTTTGCTTTGGAGTTAACGTGTGATTGTTGTTAGGGTATCATTAATCAGAGAAAGGAATCTTTTAGTTCTATGCTGTTTTGCTTCTCCCCCCTCCCCCTCAAGGTACAGGGCTGAATGATGTAGCCATGGCTGGCCACAAGGATTCTTATGTTTACTGTAAACGTAGAAGAAGAATAATCAGCCCAGCAAGCTTCACACATTTTTTCTTATACTTATCTGTTTCTCAGTTAGTTTTTGGATTTATTTCCCACCATTAATGCAGAGATGCTTTTAGAATTGTGTGATTAACGAGAGTTTATTGTGAAGAGATTTTAGCACTATGTGCAGTGTGTTTTATTTCATTTGGTAAGAACGAAAGCATGAACCTGTGTTTATTTAAAGCCATTCATAATTAGATTTGATTTATCATTGGAGAGGGATGTATCGTTTTTTCTTTGGTCAGGGGTATAGGCAGAGAGATAGAAAGGAAAACAATCTATAGATATACTACATGAGAGCGATGCCAGTTTAATGAAATGATCTGTTTAAGTGTTTTTATCACTTAACAAACCGATTCATTGAGTGTAACAGTTGTTTGGCGGGAGAGGAGGTGAACCCCCCCTTAGGAATGTGTTTGAGAAGAAAAAAAAAAAAAAACCTGGGAGTGAGTCACTTTTAAAATGGATTTTACAGGTCTGCTGAGGTAAGAGGTTTGAGATTTAAGTATGTTATAGGACTGAGTGCAAAGGTGATAGAAGAGGGACTAATGAATTGATCTGTTTAATGTGAAAACAGAAATTTGTGTTGAAAGTATGGGGAAAGTGAATATTAGGGATGAGAGATGACGTAATGTTAAAGAGGGAAGAGAATTCTTTTATGTTGATGTAGGTAGGTAAAGTGCTATGGCAGTATGTTAACTGTGCGTCACAATGACAGAATGCATATGCAGAAGGTTGTGAGGTGGGAAATTTAGAATGTTTTGGGTAAAAGTAGAGAAAAGATGTAAGTCAGTTGCATTTAATTGTGTGAAGATATGATTTATTTTAAATTAAACACAGGTCAGAAATGAACGGACGGCATTAATATGCATGACCTTTATGCGGCAGTATGTGGTAATTACAGTATTTATGTTATATTCTCAGGATGATAGATAGTTCCCAGTTTTGATTATATTTTACTAGCGGCTAACTTTTAGAAGAAAGGGAATGAATTAGGTTGTTTATTTTGATGGGAGTTCAGGTATTACATGTTTGTATTGTGGACTGGTTAGACGATATGTAAAGGAGAAAGATTGTGAGACGGTGAACAGCAGAGAGTTAAGCAGCAATGCCTATTATCTATTTATGTGCCAGTAAGAAAAACTTTTGGTTAATGCATATTAGTATGTGCCATCCTTTTATTTTGCAGACTTCCAGACTCCTAGCTGATATGTCTGTGCTTTTGGAAATGATTCGTATTTCTATTTAGGGTATTTACAGGATTTGGTAGTAAGAACTTTGTGGAACATATGCATATTGGATGGAAATAAAATGACTTCTAATTAAATGCAAAGTTGTCTGTTTTAAGTTTCTCTTTTAAAAGGCGAGTTAGGAGTTTACAAGCATAGGAAAACAAAAAGGTTTTAGTTTTGTAAAAGGAAGTAGCTCATATCACAGGGGACAGCGCCTCCTAGAGGTGGACCATCATAGAAAGGAAAGTAGCTTTATGACTGCTTTTTGCTGAATTAAGGTATAATAGCAGTTTGACTTTTAAGGAACCTGTAATGTCATTTTTAAATTTAATTTTAATCATTATATTAACTGTTATATATTAGATTTCTTTTCAGGGTACCAAAGCACAAAGTACATCTGTCTCTATGCTATGGGAGATGAAGAATGCAGTTTATTCCAGTTTGATTCCTTTTCAATTTTTGAATAGATCTATTTTAATTTTCATCCTGAGTTTTTGTTTTCTTTTGTGGATCGATCCGATTCTTTTATATTTTTAAAGTACTTTTTTTCTTTATGAGCTCAAAAGTTTGTCATGTTGTCTGGTCTATGTTACATGTGTACAATGAGGAATGAATGAATGCATGCATTATGTGGTCAGTGCTGTGACATATATGTTTTAATGTAAAGTCTGAGTATTTATGTTTGTGGTCTGGACCATTGCATGATGTTTTGAAATAATGTGGGGATTATTTGGCAAATTAAATATAGGGAGTACGTGACATAAAAGTATTTTCTTACTACTTAATCGGCTTTGTTGCACTTTTATTTAGGTTTGACTTCAAACACATGCATCTAATCTAAGGAGTTAAGAGATTCTGCCTTGCCATCATCACTGAATCCTACTAAAAGTCTGCATGCAGACTGAATGCAGAAATTATTCTTGGTCACAGACTTTCTTATATATATTATATGGACTGCAAGGCTTACAATTTATACCTGATTTTTGCTTTTTTCTTTGTTCTGTGGGAATGACTTTATGCAGAATTTCGGTTCTTTCATTCTCTGTCAGCACTTAGGTGTTCAGGTTAATGATATTATTTGAAGTGATACTGTTTTTATTAGTTTGTATGTTCCAAGTTAAGTAGTATTTTCCAGTCTTAGACTTTATAATACTTATATGCTGAATCAGCTAAATGCATATGTACTAGGTTTTTTTTTATCTTTATCTATGGAAGCTGCTTTGATCACATAGAGGGTGCTGTGTCTCAGTGTGATTCAAATATGATAATGTAGGGTTCAAGTGGGAGATCTCTTTATATTTCTCTTCCACACTAGCCTAAGTTATAAGCTATTCCTATTCTTTTGTTTTGCAGCTTGCACTTAGGATAATCACTTTGCTGATCTTTAATATCTCAATATTCTATCTCTTATTCTAATGTTTTCGCTGAACCCGTCTTTGAATATCTTTTTCCTATGACACTATTTACTAGATTTTACCTAATGACTGTTTCACTTTCTTTCACAAAGATTTTTACTAGTGTAGCTTGTGATATTTATTATGAGATTGTTCTCCTTGAAACAAATACATACCTTACACATGAGGAGCTCTGCTATGGGGATCTGTAACATTTTATTACTATATCTTTGGGTATATTAATTGCTCATTGTTCTTTTCTTCTTATCTTGGTCCTTTCACTATAAACTCTATCTGTGACTTATAAGCTAGTTGGTTTCTATTTAGGATTCCAAAAGGGAAGATATAATTTTCCTTAGTTCTGTTTTTTATTTGTATTACATTCCTTCCTTCCCTGTGTAAAGTCTTACACTGATGGTTTATCAATTCTGCAAAGTAGTTCACATAATATGTTAAAGACTTTCTCACAGAGTCAGCTTTCATTTATTTTTATGATTATCCCCAATATATTTAGACTTACTATCATTTGAGAAGGGTATTAGCCCCATTTCCCCTAGAAGTATCTGAAGACGAAGCAGTATTACTAGCCATCATCTACCTTAATAATTAATACTGGCCATACACAGATGTATTATCTCTTGGACATATGACTGTCACAAGTGAATTAGGACTGTCCATACAGTGAGGGTTTTTACTGCTACGGGTTGTTGTCATAATACTGGATAGCACTATAAATACCCTACAGAATTAAGTATGATGTTTCAGACTTTGGCTATGCCTTTGCCTATCATGCATATGCCTTTGTATTTGATCTTCCATCACTACAGCATATGACTAGAATATGTCTTATGCTTTGCAACACTTTTATACTTTATCCCACATCATGTATGCACAACACAGTATGAGTTCTTCTATTGATTCTTGTTTCTTCTATTCTATTGGTTTCTTTACTTTTCTGGTAAGGTGCATTGATTATATCCCTGTTTGCCATTTTAATGAATATTATCCTGGGTAGTTGTTCATAATAAGAGTACTTCTTGAAAAGTTTTGCCCAAGATATCTAGTATTATATGAGAAACACAGTACTTTCATACTAGTCTCTCTGTGTACTTATCTTTACATGTTATACCACTATTATGTACTCACTTGATTCTGACAGATAACATATGTGATTATGTTATTATGAAGTAGGTCCTTTTTATAATACAGGTATCTGTATAGCTCCATTATAGAGCTAATAGCTACCTAGTGAAAATTAGTTTTGCTGTTATTGTTTGATTAACTAGTGAATGCTTGTGGGAGTATCATTCATATTAAGTAGGAATCTAGAGGGACACACACCTATGCACTACACCTGATAAGTACCAAGGTTAGTGGTTAGGACACATTTTAAGTTCCTTTATCATGGCTCATCATCGAAGATTGATTGATGTGACACCTGTCCATTAAAGGTGTCCCATAGAGGGAAATGAAGAATAGGCCGAGCAGATAACCAAGAATTCCCAGATGCCTCTGCTGTAATGTGGCCTGTCAGAGGTGAATGAACTCTGAGAGACTTTCTGATTCGAAGGATGTAGAAGATTTAGGAAACTTGTAAGTTCTGCACAGAAGGCCAGAAAAGCATCAATGACTGTTTGCACCACAATACAGAGATACTGGGTCCAGGCTGCAGGCTTTTGTCTTGCAGATGCCTATTTCAACTGACAGGAGCCAGGTAAATGAAGATGCCCCTGAGGGTGCAGCTTTAATTAAATCCTGGTGCCACAAAACGGAATTCATGCTGAGCTTCTATTCAAACACCAGACTTGTTACCTGTTTATACAACAAAGAATATCAAGAGAAGAACAGAAGAACAAAGCCAGCAAAGTCATGATTGATAAAGGAACTTTTTTATGGTGGGAGGATATACAGGTTTAGTTGGTTAGGAATTCTCAGAATGGGGGGAGTGATCCTCACAAGCATTTCCTATACATGATAGATTGTCATGATAACAGCATAAGGTATCTTTGTAAAAAAGTCTTTGGGCAGTCACGTCATTCATTCTGGAAGCTTCGGGAATGTTGTATTTTGATTATATAAGTCAGGGCATGTCAGAGATTCACTGAGATGCAAGTTATTACTAATAGAGGGCAGTCATATTGCATCTCCCAGAACACTTGTCTTGGACTTTCTTATAAACAGCTGAATAAATTATATTTTAAAATCTTTTTCTGAATCGAAGTGTTCTGATTGCCCTGTCCCTGTGTACAAAAATTATATACAGGATACAAGGTTAAGATTCATAACAAAGAATCCTCACTCTACCCCGTGTCAGTAGGAGTCCCTCAGGGCTCATCCCTATCTCCTACCTTATTTAACATATACCTGTTACCCTTATGCCAACTTCTCACTGACCTCAAGCTCAAACATTTCCTCTACGCGGATGATATCCAGGTCCTGATCCCCATCAAGGAGTCACTCGCGAAAACACTGTCTCATTGGGAAACATGCCTCCAAAATATCAAACAGCTTCTCACAAGCCTCAACCTGGTACTAAATTCATCCAAAATGGAACTACTACTCATCACACCAGAGAACAGCTCCTGCACCCCCACTCATCCAGCCATACCAAAAACTACACAAGTGAGAGACCTAGGAGTTCTAATTGACAATCACCTGAACCTGAAAGCTACCATCAACAAAACCACCAAAGACTGCTTTTATAAACTCCAAGAACTGAAAAGAATAAGACCTCTGTTCCACACTCATGACTTTAGAACGATCCTACAATCAATCATCTTCGCAAAGCTGGACTATTGTAACACCATCTTGCTTGGTCTCCCCTCACTACACACCAAACCACTGCAAATGGTTCAAAATGCCTCTGCCCGTATACTCACTAACACCAGGAGAAGAGACCATATAACCCCTATCCTAATGGGCCTCCACTGGCTACCCATCCACTTCAGAATAATCTACAAGGCCATTCTCACCATATACAAAAACATCCATCAACTAGCCCCAATTGACCTTCATTTCCCCCTCCGATTACACACTTCAACAAGACCGACAAGAGATGCTTACAAAGGATCACTTCAAGTACCCCCAGCCAAAACTACCAGACACATTACGCTAAGAAATTGGGCCTTCTCCACAGCTGGTCCTACCTTATGGAACTCCATCCCCCAAATCTTAGAATGGAACCCAGCCTCTCAACCTTCAAGAAAAGACTCAAGACCTGGCTGTTCATGCAGGCTTTTCCTAACTCCAATATTATTTAACTCCTAACAATCAACACACATCACCATCAATATCACTATTAGCTACCTCTTACAATGTAATTATATGTAATTAGCTGGTTTTCCTTTTCCTTTTTCCTTCTCACTCCAAGTTCTATTTTTCCTTGTTACATGTAACTGCTTTTTCCGCACTATTGTTCAAGTTTAAGTTTATTTTGCACTCCTGTTTCATGTGAACCAGCATGATGGGACTATTGTCTTGAATGTTGGTATATAAAAAACTTAAATAAATAAATAAATAAATAAATAAATAAATAAATAAATAAAGGGGTCAGCATGGGAAATTCAGCCATGACCTGGGATCATGTCAGATGCTCACAGGGTATATAACCCTGCATATGGATCTCTTCCCTGCCTGGCAACAAGGTTCACTCTCTGTTGAGAGCTACTAGTTGCTGTCTCGACGCCTGGCTTCCAACTCCTGGCTTCCGACTCTTGGCTTTGACTTTGGCTCGTCCATTGGCTTCTGACTTCAGCTTCCGTCCCTTGGCTTTGTCTTTGGCTTCTGACTCCTGGCTTTGACTTCGGCTTGTCCACTGGCTTCTGACCGCTCATCATCCAGGTATCTGGTTCTGCGCCTTCCAGGAGGTCTCGCCTAAGTCCCAGCGGCTCGGGTCCTCACGGGCTCCTCCCGGGGGGACCACGGCTTCCAAGGGTGAAGTCCTACTCGACCTCCTGGCTCTGGATTCTTCACTTGACTCTCTCCGGGACTTCTCTTCGGATCCTCGGCCACAGAGAATAGCGCCTAACTCCAATAGACCCGGATCCTCACGGGCTCCTCCTGGGGGGACCTCGGGCTTCCAGTGGTGAAGATTCTTCAAGGCCTCTCTCCTGTACCACCTCACGGCTTCGACGTCCACTGTGGGCCTCCCCTCAGTGAGTCACCAACTGTCCGAGCCGGCCCAAGGCTTCACGAGTTCAACAGTTTGCAAGGTCATGGACTCGGCGGACGCCACGGGCTTGAAAGCCATTCCTAGTATTGCACAGCAGTTACAACAACAGCAAATCTGCATTGACTCCCTGACAACCGTGCAGAGACTAGCCGATCAGATAAATTCATTCCGCTGCATTCATTCCTCCGGTACTAGTAGCCTCGGCCGATATTGGACCAGCCATGCCCACACAACTGCCAGCACCCTCACTGTACTCTGGGGAAGCGAAGCTCTGCCATGGATTCCTCAATCAGTGTTACATCCGATTCAACCTACTGCCAGCCAGTTTCCTACGGATTAGATTAAAACCAGCTATATCATTTCATTGTTGGATGGGAAACCCCTGGCTTGGGCCTCTCCACTGTGGGAGCATCAGGACCCCCATCTGGCGAATATGGAACAGTTTGTCACAGCCTTCCGACATATCTTCGGCGAGCCCTCTCGCAGGCCCACAGCCGTCTCCGAGTTACTTCAAGTACGCCAGGGCAACCGGCCCTTGGCCGAGTATGCGGTGGAATTCCAGACTCTAGCAGACGAGCTGAACTGGGGGGATGACAGTCTCCATGGCACATTCCTGGAGGGTCTCTCCCAAAAACTCCAAGATGAGCTAGCAGCAAAGGACCTCCCAAATGACCTGAACAGCCTCATCGATTTGGCTGGTCGGGTGGACCGCCGTATCCAACGCCGGTTCCGGGAAGGGAGTTCCGGTCATAAACCCAGTAATTCTGGAACTACATTTTCCCGACCGGTACCCTCCTCTTCTGCCTCTCCAGGGAATCAAGACATAGAGCCTATGCAGTTGGGCCGGGGCCCAATCTCACAGGACGAGAGAAGAAGACGCCGTACTCAAGGTCTGTGCCTATATTGCGGTGGCAAGGGGTACTTCCTAGCCTGGTATGAGCAGCCGGGAAATGCCAGAACCTAGGGATCATCGGGGAGCTGACCCTAGGTAACACCACTTCTGCCTCCCCATGCAGTGTTCCTGTTACCATAATCCTTCCCGGAGGAGACTTCAATATGCTGGCCCTGATTGACTCCAGAGCTGGGAGGAATTTCATCTTCTGGGATCTAGTCCAACAACTACAAATCGGGGTTCAACCCCAAGTGCCTCCCATCTGAGTTTCTTCCATTCATGGGACCCCTCTCCCAGGGACCATTTCTACCTGTACCAAGCTCCTAACCTTACGCACGGGTCTTCTGCACATAGAAGAGATCTCATTCCTCGTCATGGAGAGGTCCATGCACCTGGTCATCTTGGGCTTACCCTGGCTTCAGAAGCACTTCCCGGTTATCCGCTGGGATACCCTCCAGATTGCGTCCTGGAGTCCGCCTTGTTTTGACACCTGCCAGGCACCTATTCCACGACTGTTGGTACACTCCTGACCACACCCTTGGCGCTGCCACTACAGTATCAGGATTATATGGATGTCTTTGCGAAAGAAAAAGCTGAGCTCCTCCCAGACCACCAGCCCTTTGATTGTGCCATCAACCTGATCCCGGACACCATGCCACCTAGAGGGTGGGTTTATCCCTTGTCGGTCCTGGAGACCCGGGCCATGTCTTCGTATATCCGGGAGAATTTGGACAGAGGCTTCATTTGTCCATCCACCTCCCCGGCTGGAGCCGGATTCTTCTTTGTTGCGAAAAAGTATGGGTGTCTCGGGCCCTGCACAGACTATCGTGGTCTGAATAATATTACGCGACACGACAGATACCTACTACCACTGATTCCAGAGCTACTGGATCAACTACAAGGAGCCAAGGTTTTCACCAAGTTGGACCTCCGAGGGGCATACAACCTGGTACAAATACGACCAGGTGACGAGTGGAAGACCGCGTTCAACACAACGGACGGGCATTACGAATACCTGGTCATGCCCTTTGGTCTCTGCAATGCTCCTGCGGTTTTTCAGAACTTAATGAATGAGGTGCTGAGAGCTTTGCTACACACCTCGGTCATAGTATATCTGGACGACATGCTTATATACTGGAAGGACCTGGCCACGCACCGCAGAGACATTTGGAGTGTACTACAGAAACTCCGGGATGACCTACTCTTCGCCAAGATGGAGAAGTGTCAGTTTGAGCCAGAGTCTCTACACTTTTTCGGATATATTGTATCCTCCACGGGTTTCCACATAGACCCTGAGAAAGTAACGGCCATCAAAGATTGGCCCCAACCAGTGGGAATTAAGGTGCTTCAGGGTTTCCTTGGCTTCGCCAATTTTTACCGCCAGTTCATACCCCCACTACTTCCAGCTGGTGGCCCCACTAACGGCCCTCACCAAAAAGGGGGCCGATGCTAGGAACTGGTCCGCGGCAGTACTACAAGCCTTCCAGGAACTGAAGTCTGCCTTCCTTCAAGACACATGTCTCCACCATCTGGACCCCCAGCGTCAATTCATCATGGAAGTGGACACCTCCGATGTGGTGGTTGGGGCCATCCTGAGCCAAGTATCCAGCAACAGCAAGTCCTTGTCATGTTCTTACTTTTCCCAGAAATTCTCGCCTGCGGAAAAGAATTATGGCATAGGAGTCAAGGAACTTCTGGCCATCAAACTAGCCTTCGAAGAATGGCACCAATGGTTGGAGGGAGCCCAACATCCTGTGATCGTTTATACGGACCACAAGAATCTAGAATGCTTGTGTCGTGCCCAGCACCTCAACCCTCGACAAGCTCGGTGGTTCCTCTTTTTCAGCCGCTTCAACTTTCTCCTCTGCTACCTGCCAGCTTCCAAGAACATCCGTGAGGATGCCCTCTCTCGCACGGCTGAGACGGAGGATACCCCTAATCCGCCTCAATACATCCTTGACCCAGCCAAAGTCCTTCTTGTGGCTTCCGAGCTGGCTCCCACAGGCAAGACGATGGTGCCCACTCGCCAGCGTAGGAAGGTCTTATCGTGGATCCACGACGCACTGACCGCAGGTCATCCGAGAGTAACCTGGACCTTGGAATTATTGAACAATTTCTTCTGGTGGCCTCAGGTCAAGAGGGATGTCTGTCTCCACGTTAGTTCCTGCCCTACCTGCCTGACAGAAGACTTTGCCTGGTCACTCCTGGGGCCTTCTCCAGCCGCTGCCCATTCCAACCGAACCCTGGACCCATCTGTCCACAGACTTCATTGTGGATCTACCTACCTCGGATGGGAAGACTGTGATCTGGGTCACGGTCGATAGATTCTCGAAGATGGCCCATTTTGTGCCCCTCTCTAAGTTACCTACAGCACCGTCCACCCTGAGGATTCACAATATCTTCCATGTGTCCTCCTCAAGCCTCTGGTTCTATCTAAATTCCACAATAAATCTCCTGCACCCATCAACAGGTCTGCTGACCAAGATGTCATCTATCAGGTGAAGGACGTACTGGACGTACAGTTCCACCATCGCAGATGGATGTACCTTCTCTCCTGGGAGAGTTACAGCCCTGAGGAGAATTCGTGGGAGTCATCCTCACATATCCTGGACAAGAACCTGCTTCTCCAGTTCCATTTGGACCATCCTGCAAAGCCCAAGCCCCCGGGAAGGGGGAGTAGGAGGAGGGGTACTGTTACGGTCCCAGGCCATGCCCCAGTCCCTCCACTTACCTCGGGGACAGCCCAGGCCGCTGCGACGATTCCTCGGGCCTGTACGACACTTACCGCAGCGCTTCCTCCTCGAGGTAGATGCCGTCGATGCTCCGCGGATGGCCCCACCCCCTAGGCGCACACGTGCGCAGGAGCTCAGCTCTTAAAGGAGCCAGCGCGGGAAACTCAGCCCTGCCCTGGGATCACATCAGATGCTCACAGGGTATGTAACCCTGCATCTGGTTCTCTTCCCTGCCTTGCAACAAGGTTCACTCTCTGCTGAGAGTTACTAGTTGCTGTCTCGACTCCTGGCTTTGACTTCAGCTCATCCATTGGCTTCTGACTTCAGCTTCCGTCCCTTGGCTTTGTCTTTGGCTTCTGACTCCTGGCTTTGACTTCGGCTTGTCCATTGGCTTCTGACTTCAGCTTCCGCCCCTTGGCTTTGTCTTCGGCTTCTGACTCCTGGCTTTGACTTCGGCTCATCCACTGGCTACTGACCGCTCATCATCCAGGTATCCAGTTCTGCGCCTTCCAGGTGGTCTCACCTAAGTCCCAGTGGCTCGGGTCCTCACGGGCTCCTTCTGGGGGGACCGCGGGCTTCCAAGGCTGAAGTCCTACTCGACCTCCTGGCTCTGGCTTCTTCGCTTGACTCTCTCCAGAACTTCTCTTCGGATCCTCGGCCGCAGAGGATCGCGCCTAAATCCAAGAGTCCCAGATCCTCATGGGCTCCTCCAGGGGGGACCTCGGGCTTCCAGTGGTGAAGATTCTTCAAGACCCCTCTCCTGTACCACCTCCCAGCTTCGACGTCCACTTTGGACCTCCCCTCAGTGAGTCACCAACTGTTCGAGGCGGCCCAAGGGTTCACAAGTTCAACAGATACTGTGTATTATGTTTATAGATAGATAGATAGATAGATAGATTTAGATAATAGATATAGATATTCTAATAGTACTTAATAACTTTCCCCAAATCTCTTCAAATTTGTGATTTATTTCCAGGATGTCTGGTCTTGATGATTCTACATTTATGACATGAGCTGCAAAATTCAACCCTTACCATGGCAGTTCCCCCTAGAATCATTATAGAAGACCATGACCAGGTGCTAGGGAGCAATAGTTGGCTGAACATGTGGTCCTCTCTTCCCTCACACTAATGAGGCCAACAGTGACAGGAGGGGAGCAGCAGTTCCTTAAGCCACCTACTCCTCTTCTAATGCCCAGAGTCCAGCTACTGCTTTGAATACACAGCATTACGGTGTCCCCCTCAGCTCAAAGTATAAGCTGGATTCTGCGATTGGCACAGCTTCTCACCGCCTTCTCCTGCCGGTCCTGATAGTCAAGATGATCAGCAGGAAAAGGAGTTTGAAGATCAGCAAGAAAAAGAAGAGAAGAGGGAAGCTGACAATCAGAAAGATAAAAAAGGGTGAATTGGTAGGTGGGATCAGCAAGATGTTGAAAGAGATGCTGAAGAGGGCATTAGGAACCAGCTGTGGGAATGAAAGGGGATCAGCTGTGGGGAATGAGTGAAAGGAAATTGGTTCAGGGGGCACTGGGGCAGAGGAGCTAAAGGTGGTTGGGGAAGGGTAGAGGAGTGGAGAGATGTTTGCCAGAAAGAGGACGTGGGTGATATTATATAGTCCAATGCATTGAATATCAGATGTCTAGGTATGTAGTGAAACACTATTATTATTAATATTATTATTATTATTATTATATGGTATGGATAGGGTAATGTTTGAAATTGGAGGGATGTAAGAGTGTGTGTGTGTGTGTGTGTGCAAGAGAGAGAGATGGTGTTGTATGAGAATTCAGGAATGTGTGTGCATGTGAGATAGTAGGTGGGGAGATGAAGTGGGCATGTGGGTGTGAGATGGAAAGGGTGAAAGAGATAGGATGTGTGTGAGAGAAAATATCTGCTGCAAAAGGTGAGGGGGTATGAAAGAAGTTCACCTGCCCCCATCCTCCATCTCCATTCCCTTCCTCTCCTTCTATATATCCTATCCTCCTCCCTCTCCTCCCTCTCCTCCCATGTCCTTTTTCCAGTCTTTTCCTATCTCTGATCATTCTCTCCTTCTCCCTTCATCACCATACCTCCCCTCTTTCTTTTCCCTTCTCTCTGATCATCTTTTCTGTCCTCCTCCCAATGCCAATCTTTCCATCCTTTTCCACCTATCATCAACAGTCCTTTATTCTCCATCCCTATAATTCCATTCTATGTCAATCCACCATGCTCCTTTCATAGTATCAATCATTGAGATCTCTTTTCTTTGACAAAAAAGAGAGAAAAGAAAACCTAAATCCATTACCTAGAGACATAAGAATGGTCATAAAATTACTATGCAAATTTAAGAAAATGTGCCACATATTTATCACAGAATGTCAGAAACATTGCGGCTGAACCTTTAACTGAGAATCTACCCCTGAGCTGCTGGAGGTAATTGAGGGCTGTGCATATTTATAATGGAATAGTGCATATAGCTCCTAGCAAATTACAAAATCATGGTCCACAGAAAAGTAGAAACTATCATAAAATGAGTTGCACTTGCATATACTGCTTTAGACATATCCATTATTATATAACGGCTCTGGTGGGAGGCAATTCATTTATCTACAACACTAGGCAGGAGTTGGTATTCTGTCCCCTTCCAAAGTATGTTGATTCAGAGGATTTAGATGGTTTTTGGGACAGCAGTTAACTAAAAGGAAGATTTAGATATATTTTATTATTCACCTACAAAACAATTACATCAGCATGACAATGAACTGTTTCCAAAGCTGGATTAAGGTTATGCAGGAATATATGTCTCAAAATAAAATATTTTCAATTAAAAAAAAACTGAATGTGGATGTTTCTCTTCCTACTTCTAAAAGCATTTAGAAAAATTTCATATAATTTCTGCCAACTTTTCATTTCGATCAATATCTTAATATCTCCTTTCCATTGTTTTGTTAATTAACACATCAATTTGATTTTGGATTGAATTAGTCCATAGGGAGGATAATTTAAAAGGGATTTCTGAGGGTTAAACAGTGTTTAAGCACAGAAATGGTCTTTTGCAACATTTCTTGCAAAGGATTTGTGTTTGGGCTTATTTTTGTATTTTCAAAAATATGCACATACATTTTCAAGAAAAATTTCTGAGCATATTTTAGCAGTTGTAAGTTTATGTTAGTAGATTTGGTAGGTTCATTTTCAAATTGGACTTATGCAAGTAAGTCTGCTTTGAATATTGGTACAAACTGTGGGGTACATTTTAAAGAAGTACGCCCGCGCGTACTTTTGTTCGCGCACAAGGCGCAAACAAGAGTACGCCGGATTTTATTAGATACGCGCGTAGCCGCACATATCCTTTAAAATCCGGGGTCGCGCACACAAGGCTGTGCAAAATCAGCAGCCTGCACATGCTGAGCCGCACGGCCTGCCTCCATTCCCTCCACCCCCCACACCTTCCCCTACCTAACCTCCCCCCCCCCCCAGCCCTATCTAACTCCCCCCTACCTTTATTGCAAAAGTTATGCCTGCCCAAGGCAGGCGTAACTCGCGCACGTTGGCCAGCTGCCCAGCGCACGATTCCCCAGCCTGGGAGCAGTTTCGGAGGTCTCGGCCATACCCCCGAAATGTCCCTGGGCTGGAACCACGACCGCGGCCCCGCTCCCGGATGATGAGCTGCAGCGACACGCCCCCCGACATGCCCCCGACACGCCCCCCAGGAAAGCCCCAGGACTTCCGCACATCCTGGGGCTTGCGTGCACCGCCAAGCCTATTCAACATAGGCTCGGCGCGCGTAGGGGGAGCTTGGGGCAGGTTTTCAGGGGGTACGCGCGTATCTTACACGTGTACCCCTTTGAAAATCTGCCCCTCTGTGTATATTTACCAAATAACTTATGCTTGATTTAACAAAATTACTCTTACAATTCTGGAACAGTTTCTTGTCCTCTAAATACTTTGAAATATTGCTGTTTCTGTAACCTGCATTGATGAAATGACATTAGAGTGTACAAAAATAGTATTCATATCCTAACTGAAGGTCTTGGGTTTTTTTTATTTGGGGGTGGGGTTTGGCTAGTAGTTTTCTTCATCTCCTTTAGGCATACAGTTCAATCAGAATGGGAAATGAGAACCAGCACCATGATCCTTCATTCACAACCACATGGGGATATTTGTCCTGTTATATATCTCTTAGCAACTCATCTAACCCAATTATCTCAGTAGTAGTCCTTGGCCAGGGAGCATGCGCCTTAAAAAACTTTGAAATCCTAGGTCATAAATCTCGCTACTAGGTGCCACCATTGTGTGTTGAATGTAACGACCTTCTACCAAGGAGCTGTCATTGATGCTTCTGTAGCATCATTGCTGCAGGTCTAGAAAGCAGAAAACCTGGAAGATGTAGTGGCCAGATTAACAAACTGAAGAGTAGAAAATTACCTGGACTGGATGGTATACATTTCAGAGTTCCAAAAGAACTCAAAAATGAAATTTCAAACCTATTACAAGTAATTTGTAACCTTTTATTTAAATTATTTGTTGCACCTGAAGACTGGAAGGTGCAATGTAATCTCGATATTTATAAAGTGCTCCAGAGGTGATCCAGGGAACTATAGACTAGTGAGTCTGATTTCAGTGCTGAGTAAAATCATGGAAACTATTATAAAGAATAAACTCACAGAACATATAGATAGACATGATTTAATGGGGCACAGCCAACATGGATTTACCCAAGGGAAGTCTTGCCTCACAAATTTGCTACATTTTTTGAAGAATGTGGATATAAGTGAACTAGTATATGTAATGTATTTGGATTTTTAGAGGGTGTTTGACAAAGTCCCTCATGAGGGGCTTCTAAGAAAACTAAAATGTCAGGGGATAGGAGGAAATGTCCTTTTGTGAATTGCAAACTGATTAAAAGACCAGAAACAGAGAGTAGGATTAAATGGTCTGTTTTCACAGTGGACAAAGATAAACAGTGGAGTGCCTCAGGGATCTGTCTTGGACCATTACTTTTTAATATATTTATGAATAATCTGGAAAGAGGTAGGATGAGTGAGGTGATCACATTTGCAGGTGACACAAAATTATACAGAATAGTTAAATCACAAGCGGATTGTGATAAATTTCAGGATGATCTTGTGAGACTGGAAGATTGAGTGTACAGATGGCAGATGGTTTTTAATGTGGACAAGTGCAAGGTGATGCATATAGGGAAAAAGAACTCTTGCTATATTTAGATGATGTTAGGTTCCATATTAGGAGCTACCACCCAGGAAAAAGATCTGGGTGTCAGTTAAAATCACATTGAAATTTTCTTCTCAGTGTGCTGTAGCAGTCAAAACAGCAAACAGAATGTTAGAAATTATTAGAAAGGGAACGGCAAATAAAACAGAGGATGTCATAATGCCTCTGTATCGCTCAGTGGTTAGACCACACCTTAAATACTGTGTGTAATTCTGGTCACCACATCTCAAAAGAAATATTTGCATTGGGGAAAGTACAGAGAAGGGAAACCAAATTGATGGGCATGGAATGGCTCCCCTATGAGAAAGGCTAAAGAGGTTAGAGCTGTTCAGCTTGGAGAAGAGACAGCTAAGGAGGGATATTGCTGTCTGTACTTCATATTTCTCTCTCTCTCTCTCTCTCTCTTCTTTCTCTCTCTCTCTGCTTTTAGTTACTCTACACTTTAATCTCTATCTTGAACTACATAGTGGGGCCAAAAATTGATGTGGAGTGAGTTTTAAAGCAAAACTGAAAGCATTACTGAAACAGCCTTGGTGTAATCAGCTTGGGCAGCAGACTCAACAGAACCAGCAGGGGGCAATTAGATCATTTAAGGGCTATGCATAGACAGGAAACAGCACATTGGAGGGCT
Organism: Rhinatrema bivittatum; assembly: GCF_901001135.1. Lineage (NCBI taxonomy): Eukaryota > Metazoa > Chordata > Amphibia > Gymnophiona > Rhinatrematidae > Rhinatrema > Rhinatrema bivittatum. The sequence continues at coordinate 71,882,045 of NC_042623.1, forward strand.
GTGTCTAAGCAGAAAAGACTCTGTTCAAGCATCCAGCTAACAGATAAGGAATATTTTAATTTCTAATTTCAGAGTGCTTTTGTGATAGAATATATTGTTGTCTGTATTTCATATTTCTCTCTCTCTCTCTCTCTGCTTTTATTTATTGAGATTGTATATTAATTTTGCTGTGGGTTAATTATTTCAAGACAAAAAAAACAAACAAAACAAATTCCTGTTGAGATACTCCTGTCTCTATAATTACTCTACACTTTAATCTCTATCTTGAACTACATATAGCTGTTATTAAAAAACACTGTTTGTCTAGATATAAACATTGGGGCCAAAAATTGATGTAGAGTGAGTTTTAAAGCAAAACTGAAAGCATTACTGAAACAGCCTTGGTGTAACCAGCTTGGGCAGCAGGGGGCAATTAGATCATTTAAGGGCTGTGCTCAGCCAGAACACAGGAGATACTAAAGCTTCTTGTGTCCAGCTACCTAAAAATGTTTAACATAGTAAGCCAATCTGGGGGAGGCTATTGTCAAACGCAATAGCAGATACAGGGTCCTGAGAGCAACCTTGACCAAGGGTAACTGTTTAACTCCCTCCCACCCCTGGGGTTTTGTTTCTGATATAATCTGCCTGCATACATAATTTCTCACCTTTTATAGGCTGGTAATTTGGTAAGTCCTTAAGTGTTATCCATCAAATTTACAAAAATGAGGACTATCCAATGCAACTGCTGTGGAGCCTTTATATTGAGGGTAATCATATGGAAACGTAAGGCTTGCCCCATTTGTTCAGAACTCTCTACCTTGGAAAAGGAACTTGCTGAAGTTAAAGCTGAATTAGCTTCAATAAAGAAAGTCCCAGCCACTTTACATTATTCAGGAATTAATTACCCATTACCACAGAATAACCAAAAGTCAAGGAAAAAGAAATTTACTGTGGGCTCAGGAAGGATAAGACCTGTGACCCACAGACACCCGTTATTGACCGCTGTGCTGCCCACAACTCTACCTCCCCGCCCCCACTCACACAGGGCATTAAGGAAATCAAAAAACAGTATTACCGTGGGCTCTGGAAGAATTAGACCTGTGATCCACAGACACACACTGTATCAAGTGCAACAAGTACAAAATTCCTTCTTTGTACTATATACTGAAGATCTTCTTGAGAAAAGATTGAAGTGCTATCTGAAAAGAGAGAAGAAACCCAATGCATACAGAAATTCCAGATCAAAGTGGTATAGTGAAATTGAAAGGTGGAAAGGATCAATGTGTGGAGAGAGATGAAGAAATGGCAGAAATATTAAATGAATACTTCAGTTCTGTGTTCACTAAAGAGGACCCTGGAGAACGACCGTCGCTAGTTAACAAGAAACTGGAGGAGAGTGGAGTAGATGTAACTCCATTTACAGTAGAGAATGTATGGGAAGAGCTGGGGAAACTGAAAGTGGACAAAGCCATGGGGCTTGATGAGGTTCATCCCAGGATACTGAGGGAGCTCAGAGATGTGTTGGCAGGTCTGCTGTGTGACCTGTTCAATAGATCCCTAGAAATGGGAGTGGTGCCGAGTGATTGGAGAAGAGCGGTGGTGGTCCCGATTCACAAGAGTGGGAACAGAAAAGAGGCTGGTAACTACAGACCAGTTAGCCTCACTTCGGTGGTGGGAAAAGTAATGGAGTCATTGTTGAAAGAGAGAATAGTGAACTATCTACAGTCGGGAGAATTGCTGGACCAGAGGCAGCATGGATTCACCATGGGAAGATCCTGTCAGACAAATCTGATTGACTTTTTTGACTGGGTAACCAAGGAATTGGATAGAGGAAGAGCACTCGATGTCATCTACCTGGATTTCAGCAAAGCTTTTGATACGGTTCCGCACAGGAGACTGGTGAATAAAACGAGAAGCTTAGGAGTGAGTACCGAGGTGGTGACCTGGATTGCAAACTGGTTGACGGACAGAAGACAATGTGTGATGGTAAATGGAACTTTCTCTGAAGAGAGAGCGGTTTTGGTGGTGTACTGCAAGGATCTGTGTTGGGACCGGTCCTGTTCAATATCTTTGTGAGCGACATTGCGGACGGGATAGAAGGTAAGGTTTGTCTTTTTGCGGAAGACACTAAGATCTGCAACACAGTAGACACGCCGGAAGGAGTGGAGAGAATGAAACGGGATTTAAGGAAGCTGGAAGAGTGGTCAAAGATATGGCAGCTGAGATTCAATGCCAAGAAGTGCAGAGTCATACATATGGGCAGGGAAATCCGAATGAACTGTATTCGATGAGGGGAGAAAAGCTGATGTGCACGGAGCAGGAGAGAGACCTTGGGGTGATAGTGTCGAATGATCTGAAGTCAGGGAAACAATGTGACAAGGCGATAGCTAAAGCCAGAAGAATGCTGGGCTGCATAGAGAGAGGAATATCGAATAAGAAACGGGAAGTGATTATCCCCTTGTACAGGTCCTTGATGAGGCCTCACCTAGAGTACTGTGTTCAGTTCTGGAGACTGTATCTCCGAAGAGATAGAGACAAGATGGAGGCAGTCCAGAGAAGGGCGACCAAAAAGGTGGAGGGTCTTCATCAAATGACTTATGAGGAGAGATTGAAGAATCTAAATATGTACACCCTGGAGGAAAGGAGGAGCAGAGGTGATATGATACAGACTTTCAGATACTTGAAAGGTTTTAATGATCCAAAGACAACCACAAACCTTTTCCATCGGAAAAAAATCAACAGAACCAGGGGTCATGATTTAAAACTCCAGGGAGGAAGACTCAGAACGAATGTCAGGAAGTATTTCTTCACGGAGAGGGTGTTGGATGCCTGGAATGCCCTGCTAGAGGAAATGGTGAAGACCAGAACTGTGAAGGACTTCAAAGGGGTGTGGGATAAACACTGTGGATCCATAAAGTCTAGAGGACGTGAATGAAGAGTGGGTGGCTCGCTGGTATGACGGCTACTACCTGGAGATAATAACATTATTCAATAAACATATACACGGTTAATGTGACTCCAACATTGCTCTAAGCTTCAACAGCAAGAGGAAATGTGGAAAAAAGGATTTGCATTCACAAAAAAGCGGGGAGTAGCTTGCTTGTTATGGCAGTTACTACCCCAAACCAAATAAGTCTGATACTATATCCAGCATAGCTCTCTGCTTCAACGGCAGGGAAGAAAGACCGATACTTCACTTTCAATGCATATCCAGCATAGCTCTCTGCTTCAACGGCAGGGGAGAAAGACCGATACTTCACTTTCAATGCATATCCAGCATAGCTCTCTGCTTCAACGGCAGGGGAAGAAGACCGATACTTCACTTTCAATGCATATCCAGCATAGCTCTCTGCTTAAACGGCAGGGGAGGAAGACCGATACTTCACACATATACAGCATAGCTCTCTGCTTCAACGGCAGGGGAGGAAGACCGATACTTCACGCATATACAGCATAGCTCTCTGCTTCAACGGCAGGGGGAATAAAGAAAAGTGGATCTATATACAGAGAACAACCAAGGACTGAATTATATAGTCTGGGTAAACAAATAAGCAAGGGTGTAGCTTGCTTATTGCGGCGGTTACTAACCCTAACTAATTAAGCTAGATATTTCACTTAGATGCAGTTCCAATACTGCTCTCTACATTAATGGTGTGGGTGGAAGGGAAATAGAACCAAAAGGTTACTAAAAGCCAAGAGAAACAGATAAGTATGAGAAGAAAAAAAAGTGTGAAGCTTGCTGGGCAGACTGGATGGGTTGTTTGGTCTTCTTCTGCCGTCATTTCTATGTTTCTATGAAATTGAGGTGTGATAATCCAAAGGAGCTGTACATGATAGGGGGCAAAAGACTGATGTGCACAGACTGGGAGAGAGGCCTCTTGATGATAGTGCCTGATGATCTATAAGGAGTGAAGCAATTTGACAAGGCAGTGGCTAAGACCAGAGGGATCCTGGGCTGCACGGAGAGACCATAACCAGCGGGGAAAAGGAGGTAATAATGTCTCTGTACCGTTCTTTAGTGAGACCTCACCTGGAATATTGTTGTTCAATACTGGAGATCATATCTCAAAAAGGATAGAGAAAGGTGGAGTCTACACCAAAGGACTGATGAGATGAAACTAGATGATTTTACTATGGAGGAGAGGAGAGACAGGGGAGACATGATACAAAATTTTAAATATCTCCAATGTAGAAATGATGCACAAGAATCAAACCTTTTCCACTGGAAAGAAAACTGAAATTTCAAGGGAGTAGAGTCAGGAAAAATGTCAGGAAATATTTCTTTATGGAAAGGGTGATGGATGCATAGCAGGCCCTCCCAGAAGAAGTGGTGAAGACAAGAATGGTAATGGAATTCAAAAGGGAATAGTATAAACAGAGAGGATCCCTATTTGATAAAGGATAGAAATGAAGAATTGGGGTAACTTGCATTAACTTTAGCTATAACATTTCTGCATGGGGGTATCCTGCATGGAGCAGCAGTTGCTACCGTTAACAGCATGGGGTAACCTGCATGGGGATAACCTGCATGGAGCAGCAGTTACTACCCTAAACAACTTGCTAGGCAGACTGGATGGACCATTTGAATGTATCTATCTATCATTTACTATGTTATTATGTTACTAAGTAAAATCATTCTTGTCATCAATAATTTACCCAGACGGAGTCAGAAAGAACAGGTAAACTTTTCTTATTCTTTGACTAGATAGAAGTCATATTAACTACAAAAACTGAGATGGGGTACAGATAGAAATTTATGAATAGAGGAGTTTCTTTTAAAATGTCAGAAGAATACCATCTAAATGTTTTGCATTGCTAAACACCAGCTAGGTACTTATTACAATCTGTGCATGATGTTCATAGCTGGATCTATTTCAGGTTCTATTAGCATACCAGAGTGCAATATAAATATTCTCTTCCAGAGTAACACATATCTTCTCTTCACTACTATTTATATCATGTAGTTAATCCAAACTTTTCATGTACATATAACTAACGTTCTAAGTTGCATAAGCAGAAATGCAGTGTTATGAATGTAATCAGTGTTTTGATTATGATAATTTGTTCCATGTGTAGCAATCACACTAAAATGTTCAAGTTTAAGAATATAATGTAATATAAATGTACATCCATAAAAAGCATGGGGATGATACTAAATCAGAGTGCTAGATTAATGTGTCTATTTATCTTTACATTAAACTAAATACTCTTTGTAATACTATATTTCCAATTCAGAAGCATGAGTCAATGGTCATAAAAGTTATATACAAATTTATATTTACATTTTTTACCTTTGATTGGTAATCCTAAATTTCCCCTGGTTATATACACAGACTACAAATAATGAGAGACCCCAAAGCGGAAGTTAATAGATTTTATTGACAAAAATGCAGATTAGATACATTCCTTTGCCTGTTGTAAAGAGAATATGAGATTCACTGATGCCCATCTCCTTTTATATGATCAGATGCAGGCATTTATTGGTAAAACCTTGAAGGATGCTGGGGGTCTGTTAACTACCCATTTTTTCAATGCTTTGATTAAATTTAGTAGAGATGTTAATCAGAACCAGAATCGGTTCGGAATCGGAACCGGAATCGTTTCGGATTCCGGTTCCGATTCACATGTGGATTTTTTTCCATCAGGCCCGATCGCGGTTTTGTTTATCGGCTGCGCCCCAGCCGATAAAAAAAAAACCCACCCCCGACCCTTTAAAGCTAACCCCTTAGCGACCCCCCCAAAAATGTACAGGTACCTGGTGGTCCAGTGGGGGTCCCAGGAGTGATCTCCCGCTCCGTGCTGTCCTCCCGCTCCTGAGCCGTCGGCTGCCACTAATCAAAATGACGCCGATGGCCCTTTGCCCTTACCATGTGACAGGGTATCCGTGCCATTGGCCGGATCCTGTCACATGGTAGGAGCACTGGATGGCCGGCGCCATCTTGTGCTCCTACCATGTGACAGGGGCTGACCTATGGCACCGGTAGCCCCTGTGACATAGTAAGGGCAAAGGCTATCGGCGCCATTTTGAATACTGGCAGCCGAAGGTCCGAGTGCAGGAGGTCGCTCCCGGACCCCTGGTGGACTTTTGGCAAGTCTTGTGGGGGTCAGGAGGGTCCCCCAAGACTTGCCAAAAGCCCCTGGTGGTCCAGCAGGGGACTGGGAGCGACCTCCTGCACGTGGACCGTCGGCTGCCAGTATTCAAAATGGCGCCGATAGCCTTTGCCCTTACTATGTCATAGGGACTACCGGTGCCATTGGTCAGCCCCTGTCACATGGTAGGAGCACAAGATGGCACCGGCCATCCAGTGCTCCTACCATGTGACAGGATCTGGCCAATAGCATGGATACCCTGTCACATGGTAAGGGCAAAGGGCCATCGGCGCCATTTTGATTAGTAACAGCCGATGGCCCGAGAGCGGGAGATCACTCCCTGCACCTCCACTGGACCACGAGGTAATTTTAAAATGGTTTTGGGGGGCTTCGTGAGGATGGGGGAAGCAAAGGGGTCATTTTTAAAGGGTCGGTGGTTTTTTTTTTATCGGGCCATCGGCGCCATTTTTATTAGTGGCAGCCAAAATGACGCCGATGGCCCGAGAGAAGGAGATCAGTCCCGGGTCTTCCACTGGACAACCAGGTACTCGTAAAAAGTTTTGGGGGGGTTCAGGAGGGTGTGGGAAGGTAAGGGTATAGTTTTAAAAGGTCGGGGTGGGTTTAGAGGTTGTTTTGGTGTGCCGGTTTTCCCGCCCTCCCCCCAAATAACTCCCGTTAGTGGACACTAACCCATTAACGATTTTTCACGATAAATCGGGGGAATTTCTATTGTATCGCTCACTCTAACGATTTTTGATGATTTAGAAAATATCGGACGATTTTTTTAAATCGTCAAAAAACTATTCACATCCCTAAAATTTAGTCTTGTCCTACAAAGGTTCTCTCTCTCAAATATATACATTTCCACAACAGTGTGCAAATCACAATTTTTAAAACATTGGCAGATGTGTGGCAGAAGGGTGTAGGTTATGCGTTAGATGAGAAACTGTTGCGAGAATGCTATTCTTTGATCTATCAAAGCACAAATAATGTGAGTCTTCGTTGACTGCAGTTATGTGTGTTTCAATGATCAATTTTTGCTCCTTTGAGCAAATGGATTTAATCCAGTCTAGTGCTTGTGTGAAATGTGGAGTTTAAGGGGTATGGTTATGCATTGCCTGTAAGAATGTACCATCATTGGGAGATTTTGGGAAGCCATAAGGCATAAGTTGTTTCTTATCACTAAGAAGTGTGCCTTGGTCTTGCTCTTTCTGTATACTAGGGTACAGAGGAGAATGGAGTTTTACAGGACATGATCATAAACTGTTTTTGTTAAAATCATTTATAATTGCAAAAAGATGAATTCTACTTTACTGGATACAGTCTGTTCTCCCTTTATTGAAGACATGAAGGTCTCAAATGATAGAAATGCTACAAACGGAATACCAGACTGTATTTTGCAAACTGAAAAAAGGTTCAGGAAAATGTGGGGCTCTTTTTTGTGGACTTTGCTTGCTGCTCATTCTCAATTTCAATTTCAGCCCTAGTCAATTGCTTTTCCTGCTGTTTCCATGTTTTATTTGTTTGGTTGGTCAGTTTGTGGTTGTTTTGTTTGTTTAGAAGGCATATACTATAATTAGAGGCAATAGATCAGAGCTTCTCTTCATGAGTTAACATATTTTATGTTATGTATAGATAAGGTGAAAAGAGGGAAATGCATTGTGGATACTGTTTCAAATGTATATTAAAGATATCTTTAAAAAAAATCCTGTATTTGAACATTGCTTAAGGTCAACTCAGCAATGCTGAATCTAAAAATAAAGGTCCTGATCAGTTACAGTGATTTGTTATAGATATAGATAGACAGATATAGGGGATCATTTATCAAAATGTGCTAAGGCGTTTCTGCATGTGTAAAGCCCCGTTAATGCATGTGAAAACGCCTTTATCGCATGCGATAGCACCATATCGTATGGTGTGATGCAAATCCGAAAAAGAGGAGGAGTGGGCAGGGTTTACCAGTTTGCAAAGTCCTATTGCATGGACGTAATGCTGATTTTAGCTACACCTTTTTCAGTAGCGTAAAGCTGTGCGATAGCTTGCTTTATGGGGTTACTGCATTTTGCAATGTCTCCTGAAAGGCCTGTTTTAGTAGGTGTGCAGCTCCTGGTGGGGGTAGAGAGAGAGAGAAAGATAGAGAAAGAAAGAGAGAACACCTAGCCATAATGTCCTCTCCCTAGATAGGTATTTGTAGAGATGTGAATCGGAACCGGAATCGGTTCGGATTCCGGATCTGATTCACATGTGGTTTTTTTTTCATCGGGCCCGATCGCGGTTTTGTTTATCGGCTGCGCCCGAGCCGATAAACAAAAAACCCACCCTGACCCTTTAAAACTAATCCCTTTGCTTCCCCCACCCCCGAGCCCCCAAAACCATTTTACAGGTACCTGGTGGTCCAGTGGAGGTCCCGGGAGCGATCTCCCGCTCTCGGGATGTCGGCTGCCACTAATAAAAATGGCGCCGATGGCCCTTTGCCCTTACCATGTGACAGGGTATCCGTGCCATTGGCTGGCCCCTGTCACATGGAGGGAGCACTGGATGGCCGGCGCCATCTTTAAAAATGGCAAGGGTCTATCAAGTCCAGCATCCTGTTTCCAAAAAAGGCCAAACCAGGCCACAAGAACCTGGCAATTACCCAAACACTAAGAAGATCCCATGTTACTGATGCGATTAATAGCAGTGGCTATTCCCTAAGTAAATTTGATTAATAGCTGTTAATGGACTTCTCCTACAAGAACTTATCCAAACCTTTTTTGAACCCAGCTACAATAACTGCACTAACCACATCCTCTTGCAACAAATTCCAGAGCTTTATTGTGAGTTGAGTGAAAAAGAATTTTCTTCGATTAGTCTTAAAAGTACTACTTGCTAACTTTATGGAATGCCCCCTAGTCCTTCTGTTATTCAAAAGTGTAAATAACCAATTTACATCTACTCGTTCAAGACCTCTCATGATCTTAAAGACCTCTATCATATCACCCCTCAGTCATTAAAGAAATTAACCAGTTTACCAATTAGTCCACCAGTTCACCCAGTCCTTCCCCAGGTCATCAAGACCTTTCTGATTATTCAGCCTGATCTCCCTTCAGTCCACTCTGACCTCCCACCCAGTCACTACTACACATTAAATACATTTAATATTACTTACAACAGATGCAAAAAATGTTCCTCTGTGTGTCTCTTCTTCAGCAGTAAATCTAAAATTCCAAGCAGATGTAAAAATACATGAGTAAGTTGCAAATGGTTGTGTGCAAGTGTCTTTTAAAATAGCAACTTACACATGCAAATGTTGGCCCTGCACTGAAATGCCCCTTTTTTACAAGCATATATGTGCACGTGAAAGTGAAAAACTGTGCATATTTGCGACTTTTATAAAATACAGAATACGTGAATAGAGGGTACTTACCTGCAAATATGCTAATTTTACACATGTAAATGTTTGAAAATTCATCTTTCAATGCGAGCTTTGCCTCCATCAATCGTACCCGCCCCAAAATTTCCCCTTGGCTAAAGGTAGGGCCAAGTTTCCATGTTGCTAAATCTTACATGAAAGTTTACTACAGAGCTTATTTACGTCCAACTTTTGAAGGAACATAGTATCATAGGAAGATAACATAATAACATACAGGCCAATACAGTACAGTGCACTCCGGCAGAGCACACTGTTAACCCGCGATTGGACGCGCATTTTCGATGTGCTAGCTTTACCCCTTATTCAGTAAGGGGTAATAACGCATCGAAAACGTGCATCCAACCCACCTGAACCTAATAGTGCCTGCAACATGCAAATGTATTTTGATGGCCCTATTAGGTATTCCCGCGCGATACAGTAAGTAAAACGTGCAGCCAAGCCGCACATTTTACTTTAAGAAATTAGCGCCTACACAAAGCTAGGCATTAATTTCTGCCAGCGTCGGGGAAGTGCACAGAAAAGCAGTAAAAACTGCTTTTCTGTACATCCTCCGACTTAATATCATGGCGATATTAAGTCGGAGGCCCCAAAAGTTAAAAAAAAGTAAAAAATAAAAAAAATAAAAAATTTAAAATGGGCCCGTGGCTCGCGGGTTGAAAACCGGACGCTCAATTTTGCCGGCATCCGGTTTCCGAACCCATGGCTGTCAGCGGGCTCGAGAACTGATGCCGGCAAAATTGAGCGTCGGCTGTCAAACCCGCTGACAGCTGCCACTCCTGTCCAAAACGAGGCACTAGGGACGCGCTAGTGTCCTTAGCGCCTCTTTTTGCCATGGACCCTAATTTAAATAAATTAATTTACTGTATTGCGTGCATAGGAGAGTGTCCTGTGCGCATGCCGGGAGAGTGGACGCTCGCCCGCACTCCCGCAATTTTTACTGTATCGGCCCGATAGTAAGATAGTAAATGATGGCAGACAAAGTCCCATCTAGTCTGCCCAGCAGCAACCTGCCCACCCTGGGAAAATGTGCACACAAATTCCTGCATGGAACTTGCAAATGTCATCAAATCTCCCTGCCTTCATATCTCTCACCAAATCTCTCAAGTTGTTTCACTGTATTTTTTGGTTTGTATCTGCCACCCTATGCAGGTTTCCCCCAAGCTTTCTGTTTAGGGATGTATCTGCCATTTTATGCAGGTCACTTCAGTGTTTCAGTGCCATCCTCTTACTAGAGTTTATCTCATGTCATTTTGAATTTTGTTAATATTGTTGTCTCAACCTGCAGGAAAATCTGTGGGTTAGTACATCAGCCTCACAACGTAGGACCTAATGAAGTAATGATCAGCATCTTAATAGAGAGAGGTGAAAACAGAAAAGTGGAACCTGTACTGTCACCACTATTACTAATATTTTCATTAATGATCCAGAAAAAGGAGTAATGAGTGAGATGATCAAGTTTACAGATGACACAAAAATATTCAAAATAGTTAGAACATAAGTAGACTGGGGAATTTTAGGAGGAGCTTCTGAGACTGGGGAATTGGATTGCTAAATGTCAAATGAAATTTAATGTGAGGAAGTGCAAAGTGATACATATATGGGAAAAATATTCTTACCTATATTTGTACACGATGCTGGATTTCACAGTAGGTGTTATAACTCAGGAAATGGACATTGAAGTCAATGTAGGCAATATATTAAAATCCTAATTTTAAAAATGTAGGAAAAACTGAGAATAGTGAATAGAATATTAGGAATTATTTGGAAAGAAATAATAATAATAATAAAATTGAATATCATAATGCCTCTGAATGAACCCATGGTATAGTACTGAGTTCAATTGTGGTCTCTCCATCTCTCTCTCTCTCTCTCTCTCTTTTTATATATAAAGATATAGCAGAACTAGAAAAATTACAGAGAAGGGCAATAATAAAATATGACTGGTGAAATTCAGAAACTGCTTATGTGCTGAAATTTTCTTTCATAATTCCTGTCACGGTTATTCTTGGGTCACTGGCTTCCTCATTACAGAACAATCTCTTAACTAACCTTTTGAGAATGTGATTTTAGTTGTGAGACTATGCCTATTGGTAGTTATACCACAGACTGATGATGAATGGAGTTCCCTAGGGTTGTATCTTATCAAATACTCCTCAGGTTCATTTTTAACTTTCTGGATCCCCTATTTGCTTGTTAGGAATTCAAGAGAAAGTATCATTTTATCATTGTTATAAGGTATGTGGAGAGAAGGTCTAATTAGATTTGACACTCTAATTGGAGAATGATAAATGTCCTTCACCAAACTCTCAAGAAGCTGTTCACAGGTGACTGCTTACTTGATATCATTAATCTGCAATAGCCTCTAGGTACCCTTTAGGAATCTTATTAGAAATATACAGGCTGAAACTACTTTATTCTAAACTTTAGTTTCAGCTGCCCTTTTTCTTTTCACATTATCCAGTATTCTAATTTTTATTAATACATAGTAATACTTTTACATTTCCAACTTATATTAACAGGCTTATTTGCTAAAGCATGTTAATGCCTTTAATATACATGAAATACTTATCTTGAATTCTAATTCTCATTGATGGTAATGTATGCACTTGTACTGTCATTGGTGCAAAGATATTCCCCATTAACACTGGAAAAAAATAATAATGTGCTATGACACATATAAAACCATGAAAATCAGGTCATTAATATGAAAATGTTTTTTTTATAAAAATCACAATCCTACACCTCAAGAGGTATAGTTACATTGTGATTGGAGCATGCCAATTTCTTGTCCACCTCTTCCCTTCCACCCAGAGCAGCTTGATGTTCTCCCTTCCCTTTGCTGCTCTGGGTACCATGCTCAAGGGGGCGCTACTGCCGCCTCCTTCCCACACCCTTCCATATGGTATCTGCCAGCAGGAAGAAGGAGGGTTCTGCCTGTAGTGAAAGAATAACCAGCAGAAAAAGAGGGAGATGTTGCTGAGCAGGAAAGAGAAGAGAGAGAGAAAGGGGATGCTGGGCTTTGTAGGCAGGGAGAATGAGAGCAGGACAGGGGATACTGAGTGTGTATGGGGTGGGGAGAGATTAGTATACTGTGCTGGAGCCACTACCATTGTTGAAGGAGGGAGTGCTGTAGGGGTGTGCATTCGTTTTGACTGCATATGTAAAACACAACTTTTTTTTTTTTTAACTTAAAAAAGTGATGAGGCGAAAATGATCGGATTTCCAACTTATTCAACATAGCTATGTTGAATACGTTGGAAATCGCGATTGTTGATCCTAAATAAACATTTAAACCCCTCACCCTCCTTAATCCCCCCCCCAAGACTTACCAAAACTCCCTGGTGGTCCAGCGGGGAGTCAGGTCGCCATTTCTGTACTCCTTTGCGAGGAGCACGTGACGCCGGCGTCAGGTCGGAGTGACGCGGACGTCACGTGATTCCCCGCGCGTTCGCTCCGGGACCCTCGTTGGACACAACCGGAACTTTTGGCCAGCTTGGGGGGCCTCCTGACCCCAAGCTTTACAATTTTTTTTTTGCTTTACAATTTTCAATTGTAAAGCAACAGGCTTTACAATTGACATTCTTAGCAGTTATTAATTAGAAAAAAAATTACAATTAACAGGATTGACGGAAAACAGGCTGTACAGACCGTGGACCATCTATTAGTATTTAACATATAAATAATATATTGAAGTACTTAAATATAACTTTACAAAACAAACCCTACAACCAATTAGCATATAATACAATAACGGTGCTGAGAAAGAAAACAAGATCTATATTGCACAGGGACATTTCTGTTATATAAAGCTAATTATAATCATGATTGGGAATGGGGTGGGCAGATTGGGTGAAGAAGGAGTTTGAGGAGGGAAAATGGCATTACAGTTAAATGGACATCATTGTGTGAACGCTAGTTCAAATAACCACGTTTTGAGGCCTTGTTTGAAATTCTTATGGCAGGGTTCCAGACGTAGGTCAGTGGGCATCTTGTTCCATAAGTTGATTCCCGCTATGGAGAAAGCGCGGTCCCTTGTGGTTACGTGTTTGATATGTTTCGTTGGCGGTGCTGCAAATTTAGCTTGATGGATATATCTTATGGGTCTTTTGGAAGTACGGAATGCAAACTGCTCTGAGAACCATTGCATCTCTTGGTTATAGACAGACTTATGAATAAGGGAGAGAACTTTAAAGGTAATTCTAGATGCTACTGGAAGCCAATGCAAGAACATGAGAGCTGGTGTGATGTGATCATGGAGGCGGGTATTGGTGATTAATCGAGCTGCTGCATTCTGTAACATTTGTAAAGGTCGAATTGAGTTTTTAGGTAGACCTAAGAGTAATGCGTTACAGTAGTCAATTTTTGGTAGTATGGTAGCTTGCAATACCGTCCGGAAATCATATGTCCATATTGACCGAAATTGACCCCCCCTTTCGACTTATGGACTTATGAACATAAACTTTTTGTCTGCACATCCCTAGAGTGCTGTGCCAGAGCTGCTGTCAAGACGATACCAATTTTGGTTTTTGCACAGGGTGCCAGTTAACCTGGAGCTGGTCCTGATTATGTGCCATGCAAAACAAAAACATGTGCCAAAAAATGAAAATTATGGTTACGTAAAAATAAACGTAGCCCAAACTACTTTATCTATTTTAAAAACATATTCTCTGCACATACATGTTAATGTTATAGGCAGATTACACATTAAACATACAGATGTAGATATTCAGTCAATTTGCGGCTTGGCTAGCTAGATAAACTTTTCTGGCTAATTTAGCCCATATATTCTGTGGTGCAGCTGCACCACTGAAGAAATCTATCTATCTTAAAATTAGACAGATAAGTTTATGCAGCTAACTTTAGAACAGCCCAAAGGGCTGATCAGGCTTAGTCAGATGTTATCTGGCTCAATCTGAATATCTGATTTAGCTGGATAATTTATTCGGCTAAGCTGGCATCTCCCCAGAACACCCTCACCCTGCCCGCTACTTAGTCAGATAACTATTTAGCTGGATAACTAGTTATCCTGCTAAGTGGAGGGCGTTCAGTGAGGATGGATATTCAATTGCTACTACTTAGCTGGGTAAATCCTAACTTATCCAACTAAGTAGTACTGAAAATCGCCCTCACAAAGAAAAATTACATACAAAAATAAAATAAAATCGCATTTACAAATAAAAGTAAAAAGATATTACTATTCATAAACAAACAGGAAGAAATCCTTCTCTGATGCTCTTCAAGGATACAATGTCTCAGCCAGTGGTTTAGTGTCGGAATGCTTATGTGAATAAATAGGTCTTTAAGGCCTTCTTGAACAGTTTTAAGCACATTCTTGAGTGGTGATGCTCCGGAAGATTATTCCAGAGTCTTCGGCCAGGAATGGATAAGACTCGTTCACATGTTACTTACAGGTATGCTAATTTTGGAGCCAAGACCTCCAGTAAGTTCTTGTTGGATAAAACCTACAGTGAATCTGCTTTGAAGTATCTAAAAGGCGGAATAAAAATTAAATAAACAAATATAATGAATACATAATTCTTCATTTCCAAAGACCATCCTGAAGCCACCAAAAGCCCCTCTACTCCCCCTTCCCACCACCCACCAGTAACCCAGGGCCAGGCCTGAGAACTCCCTGGGCTGCACTGAGGTATTCCCATTTGATACCTCCTTGGGTACCTTGGCCATCCCTCAGCCCCTGCAAAGAATCCTTTGCTGGCACTCCTTTACTCCTTCCATGACAATCTTCATTCTCAAAAGGAGCAGGAGTGGTACCCACTCTTAACCCAACAGCATCTTTTTAAAAGTGTTTTTTGGCCAGCCTTCAGAATGGCACCAAGTTGATTTCAACAAAATAGTACTGACATCATGGATGGATGGTGCCATTTTGTCATACAAACTTTCAGCTGAAAAAAAAAATGATACCTGCCATCCCTGAGAGTGGTGACATTTTGTTGACATCAGGTATTAGTCTCAGGGCCAACCAAGATTATTTTTAAAGGGATACCAGTGGAAAAGGAAGGCCTGGGGTTCCCTCCTGCCATCTTTGAGAATTAACACTTCTATGGAATGGATAAGTGGGGGCTGGGGATAATCCCAGCTTCATCTTAGGATTTTTTGTAGGGGGGAAGAGCACACTAAGGGATCCTGAGGATGCTTTATCTCGGCTTGGCTAAGTCTATCCCAGAGTGGCCCTAGATAAGTACAGCATTACTGAATTCTTGGCAGACCTTCTACAGCAGTGGTTCTCAATGGCCAGACTAGTTTTCGAGACATTCACAATAAATATGAATGATATATATTTCCAAACATTGTACACGCATATATCCTTCCTGTGTATTAATGTATGGATAGCCTACAAAACCATACTGACTGGGTTGTCCACTGTCCTGCATCATATGCTACTAAATCTCTTTTGGTTATGTTGAAATGGTTAAACAGTACCTTAACACACTAGAAGAAATTCATTTTATTTAGACTGACAAGGACAATTATCCTGTTTATCAGTGAAGTGAGGCGTGGGGCATGCACATGTTTACAGGATAAGCGGGGCTGCATTAGCTATGCATGCCAATGGCTGTCAGATATGCAGGATACAAGGGAATGTTTTGAATTGTCAGATAAAGAAATACTTGCTGCAAATCTTAAATGGAATTCTACTGAAATGCTGCAAATTATTCTTTAAAAAAATTCCAACACACACACAGGCATGATTCATAAATAAATAAATCTGAACGTAACAGCATTTTGTCCTCAAGGAAAAAAGTGATTTGTAAAATATTGCACAACTATTACTGTTTGCTTTATAACACTTCTCATAAGAGCATCTGTTCTTCCAACAGAAAGCAATCTACTGCACAGAATGAAATCTTACTAAATGCAATCCTCTTGCTTGTTAACAGGATTACTGGACAAGGAATAGGTTCTTATCTTTTTGAATATCAGTGCTAAAGTGGCAATTCCTTACAGTGCAAATGAGTGAAACAAATTGTGTATTCAATACTAAGCAAGCATTCCTGTTTTTCAAACTTACTTATATAGAGGTCCATATTCAGTAAGCCAGATAAACATCCCACTGAATATACATGTAGCTGGATAACTAAAAACCTAACTAGCTATGTTTGAATATAGCCGGTTAGGTTTTTAAGTTATTCAGCAGTGTGTGAGTGGATAACCTATCACTTAACTGGATATCTTAAAAAAAAAACTTTATTGCGAAACTCCCAGCCCAATTCCCACCCCTACCACCACAAATATCACCCCCCCCCCCTCCACTGGCCAGGATCGCCCCTCAAATCCCTCTAAATGTAAAAAAAAACTTTTATCTATGTTGGTCCTCCAGCTCTCCTCCACTGTCAATCCCAGTAATTATTTTAAAAAATATTGCGTCCACACTCCCCACACTTCCCTCCCTCCTAATTGCCACCCTGCCCCTGAAGCCCTCCAATCTAACCAGCACCTGAGTGTTAGGACCGTTTTACAGCCTGGGATCACAATTCATGCCAGTACCGTGTGATTCTGTATTACTTGTTTAGTAGCACTAGAAGTGTGTGCTAGCAGTGTAAATGTTCAGCTTGTATGAGGAAATGCTGTAAAAGAGTGTGCACAGAGCCCCAGTGCTGGGAAGGAGAGCAAGAAGTTTGAGCAAGGGAGAATTGCTGCCAGAGAAGTTGCCCAGGCTCAAGCTCAAGAAGTTCACCATCATCGACCTTCCATCGACCCGAAAGGGGAAATGGTAGTTCACCATCATGCTCGAAGAAGGGTTGGGCTCTGAACATTGGTGATTTAACCAGGAGCCTAACAAGTGGGGTTACACTGAGTACCCATGCACCCTGGTCCATGAGGCCTAGTTCAACAGCTTCCAGATTTAACTTCTACCACCGTGGTCAAGCATAGCTGAGCTTGGTAGGGTGCTCCATGATGAATACTACACATTAAAGCAACTACAGCCAGTGACCTTTCAGTATTGCAGATGTGCTGCACCTATGTTTGAAAGCAGATGCTGATGACAGTGCTGGTGGGGCCTTGCTGCTGACAATTGAGATGACCTTGGTGAGGGCCCTAACCTGAGTGTGTGTGTGTGTATGGGGTGGGGGGGAATCATCTAGGGTTGGACTTCCAATGTGAATCGGCATCAGTTGAGAGAGTAGTGGGGCCCATAGCCAGGAGCAGGACCAGATTGTTTTGGTAAGTAAGGCTCTCACGCCATTGCCTAACCCATCCACTGACAGTGAGAGGGCCTTCGAGTAACCTCAGGCCCTGTTGCCTAACTCAGTTGAGGCATTGGATGTGGCAGTAGAAGAGGAGATGTCAGTGGATGTCCCTGTCATACTGCACAGAACCAACATTATGTCGTGGGCAGACAGGGTAGAAGTCACTGAGCAGGCCTTGCAGGCAGCTGAAGAAAGCTAATCATTATGAAGGAAGCCCTCTTTGTGGCATCCATTGACTGATCCTAGAACATGAGGTATGAATCAGAGGTCATGCTTTTTCTGCCAACCAACAGAAAATAAAAACGAGGCTGTTCATCTGATGAAGGGTCATCAAATTCCCAGTCATCCCAGAGGGCGGCTTCTCTGTGATCAGCTGAAACTATGACTCATGGGAGTGGAATGTAGCCATGAGTGCCACCATTGCTCAACACCATTTTTCCATTGTCATTCCACACAGCAACATATTAATAAAAGGACCTGGCCAGGTGGAGACTCTCCAGGACATTTCAACAATTTGTACAGTGTTAGCAGTATACTAAGAGGTCTTGTGGGCCCCAAAGTTCTGGATCACCCCATTCTAAAGAAAGTGAGAGATTAATCATGGGTGGTCCCCAGCACTGTAGAGCATGGCCTTAGCATCAGAAGGGAATGTCAGGCTGAGAGGCTAATTTGCAGAAAAGTGATGGCTATGTTTGGTCTACAGTACCTATATGTCCCTGTCCATGTGATGAATTATGCTGAGTGTCTCTGAGAGGAGTAGATTTGAGAGTACGATGACAGATGTGTGATCAAGGATAAGACTGATCAGGATTTTGTAAGGAGTCACCCTGATTACCCTGGGAAGATAACAAAGAGGGTGAAGAAGTTGAAATTGTGGCAAAAACTTCTACAAACATGCAGGCATCTATTTCAGGTGGGATGGGTTTGTGGACAAATATCAAAATGAGTGTCTATTACCCAACAAAGCCACTGTTAAAAAAAAACAAACTCATCCTGACCACTATGAGCCCCTGACTCCAGGGAATGATGATAAAGAGGAGGGATGATTGAATTGAGTTTGAGAAGTTCCATTCCCATTTAGGGGTAGAGGGACTGTGTTGTTTGTTGTTGGTATTTTTTAAATTTAGAATTATTTCTACCAGTGTTTTGAGTATAATTTCATTTAGCTGTCGTGGGAGGGTGTTTCATGTTTTTGTTTTATAGAAACTACCTCAGTCAAGACTACAATCAAGTGGTAACTGGCCAAAAAGATTGATGAAAAGAAGATGCTGCTAACACTTGTGTTAATTAGGGGTTAAATAATTGAATACCATTTGAGGGTGATAATGTTATTGTTGTTACAGTTATTACATACTAGTTGCACTGTGAAAAGGTTCTGGGAAGGGCGACCAAAATGATAAAGGGGATGAAATGGCTCCCCTATGTGAAAAGGCTAAAGAGGTTAGGGTTGTTCATCTGAATAAAAAGGAGGTTAAGGGGTGATATGATAGAGGTCCAAAAAATCATGAGAGGTATAGAACGGGTTAATGAGAATCGGTTATTTATTCTTTCAGATAATAGAAGGACTAGAGGGCACTCCATAAAGTTAGGAAGTAACACATTTAAAACAAATCAGAGAAACTTCTTTTTTACTCAATGCCAATTGAGCTCGGGAATTCATTGCCAGAGGATATGGTTAAGGAAGAAGCCTAGTTGGGTTTAAAAAGGTTTCGGACAAGTTCCTAGAGAAGTCCATAAATTATTATTAATCAAATTGACTTAAGGAATAGCCACTGCATTTTACTGGCATTAGTAGCATGGTATGTATTTACTGTTTGGTTATTTGCTAGGTTCTTGTAACCTGGACTGGCCACTTTTGGAAAAATGGTGCTGTGCTTGATGGATGCTTGGTCTGACCCAGTATGGCAACTTCTTATGTTATGTTCTTAATGAAGTGGTTTTTTCACATTATTCCAAATATTAGGGAAAAGGTTCATAGATGGTGGATTATTATTGTGTTTAACAAATATAATAATTTTATAGGTAATGTGTTAGAAGTGTAATTTAAAAAGGGTAAAAATCCATCAAAATTGTAAAAAATATTTTAAATTTAAAAAGTACATGATATTCTTGGGTTTTATTGCCAATAACATCTAATAATTTATTATTTATGCAGCTGGAATTTGTATACCCAGAATTGCTCAGATTTTGTGGGAAATGTGTCTTAAATGGTTATTGTATTGAAATTTAAATGGTTATTGTATTGAAATTTATCGCAGAATGATGAATCCTGCAAAAAAAAGAGGGCAGGGGCGAAGGAGGGTAGGTGGGTCTGCGAAAGGCCGCAGCCGTTGTACCGCGGCAATGCGATTTTGCCAGCCAGTGCTGTGGCTGACTCTTCCCCCTCCCCACCCCGACTCCTCCCATCCAGCTAATTTACATCCTATCGCACGCGAAAAGACCCTTTTTGCACGTGATAAACCTTTAGTAAATAACCCCCTTAGGGAGTTGGAAACCCCAGGCAATACTCTGTTTTCTCCCTTTTATTTCACAATGGTCTCTCTGATTAAATCTCAACCTACACTGTAGGTCTGCAGTAATTCACACCTACATTGTGCTTAGTAGTCCGTCTGAATGAAGCACTGCTATTCTCCTTTCTCTCCTGATAAGTAATGTGTAGTAGTGGTGTGCATTTGTTAAAATGTATGCAAAAAATGCAACACATAAGGGCAATTAGTTTATTTTGGGGGGCTCCAAATCTAATTGAGGGAACTCCCTGAATGAAACAAACCTCATTTGTTGCATTCATTTTAAATGAATGCATCGGGCCTAGGCCTGAGGCTGGGGCCTAGCGTAGGCCATAGACCGAGGACCAAAACAGAGTCCATGGCCTAGGCCCAAGCATGACGCCAGTGCTTTGGCCTAGATCTGGAAGCCGTGTCCTTGCCTAGAACAAGCCCCAAAGCAGGATCCACAGCCTAGGCCCAAGTGCAATGCTGGGGTCTCAGCCTAGGCTCAGGTGAATGCTGAGGCCTCACCTAAGACCCAAGCACTCCTGAACAATCACTTATCTGATATTTCGGGTATCCATAGAAGTGGCCAGGCCAGGTTCCAATGCCTGGGCCTCAACCCAGACCAAGGTCCAATGCTAGAACCCAGCCCAGAGGCTAGGTCCTGATGCTTGGGCCTCATCAATAGTCTGGGCCTAGGTCCAATGCCATGGAACAGCCCGAACCCCAGGTTCCCATGCCGGTGCCTCGACTGAGACCCAGGTCCAACTCCAGAGCTTGACCCAGAGACCTAGACCTTGGCCTAGGCCAGAGTCCAGGTCGAGGCCAAACAGCAGGGCCCTTGATATAGACACAGACTTGATGCCTTGGCCTGGCCTGGGGGCTGAGTCCCAATGCTGAGGCCTTGACCCTGAACCAGGCATGATCCTAGGGCTTGACTTGGAGGCCGGGACCTGGTGACTAGTCATGGGCCTGAACCCAGGCCTGAACCTAGACCCAATGCTGGAACCCAGCCTGGAGGTCGGGTCTAGATGCCTGGGCCTCAGCCTAGGCAGGAGCTAATGCTGCAGCCTAGCCTGAAGGTTGGGTTCCAATGCCAAGGCCTTGGCCCAGATTCAATCTCTATGCCTTTTTACTTTTATTCTTCTTTAACTGATGCCGTCTACTGGGGCCGCACAGGAGTTAATTAACTCTGGCACATTCACCCCAGTGGTCAGCACCAGTTTGATGTACAGAGAATTCTGAAGCCACTGGGATCCACATATAGCTGAAACACCACTGACGCAGTCACTTCACCATGTTCTCGGTCCTTCCCTAGGTGCGTGCATACACAGTACACCAATTCTTGATGGTTCCAAGGTGGGAAACAGGCCACTGGTGCCCAGTGATGGCATCATGCAGATGGGATGTAAATTCCAGCCACACTCAATACCTTACCTCAGAAACGGGTTTCCCTGCCTTGGAATATATGTTGTTTTTCCAGGTATCTTGTCCAGCTCCTAGTACTTTGCTTTATTCTCCAGTGCCTGGTATCATCCTCTGTGCTTGTCCTGCTTCTTTGCTCCTCTGTTTCTGGTCCCCAGTGCCTTGTTCCGTCTTTGCCTGACTCCTGGTACTGATCCTTGCCTTGGATCTCGATTACACGTGCAACTGAACTTTGCTATGGGCCCAGACCTTCCTCTTGTCTGCTGCCTGCCACTAGCCTCTGCAATGGAATTTGACTACTCTTTGCTCACTGCCAGCCCTGACCTCAACCCATTTCAAGTCTCTCACTCTCTAACCACTCACAAGGACATTTTCCTAAATGCTGCTAGCCTCTGGAACCCAAGAGCTTAATTTGCAGGAAACAGGGCTGGTCAAGGTGAAGATCCACTAATTCCATGATCTTCTGCACTGTGTAATTTGCTGTATATCCTGTCCTGGAAGTCTCACCTTGAGAAACTTGACCGGTTGTGGTTAACTTTTTCTTAGGTTCACCTACTAGGCTGCATTAACCCTGCCACAGCACAAGGACTCACAACCAAAACAGTTTACTAAGGCAATGAACCTGATGTTCCCACCCTCTGTCCAGGCTATACCTAGACTAGCCCAGCATATATAGCAGCAGCTAGGGATGTGCAGAGCAAAAGTTTAAGTTCATATGTCCATATGTCCAAAGGGGGTCCCATTTGCGGTCAATATGGACATAAACAGAATTCAATGAGTTGAGTATATGTCCATATGTGCAAATAAAAATTTAAACCCCTCACTCTCCTTAATCCCCCCCCCCCCAAGACTTACCACAACTCCCTGGTGGTCCAGCGGGGTCAGGACGCCATTTCTGACCAACTCTGCAAGGAGCACGTGACGTCGGCGTCACGTCGGAGTGACGCGGCGTCACGTGATTCCCCGCGGGTTTGCGCCGGAACGCTCGTTCGGCCCAAAAGGAACTTTTGGCCAGCTTGGGGGGGCCTCCTGACACCCCCAAGCTGGCCAAAAGTTCCTTTTGGGCCGAACGAGGGTGCCGGAGGGAACTCACGGGGAATCACGTGACGCCGCGTCACTGCGACGTGGCGCCGACGTCACGTGATTCCCCGCGGGGTCACTTCCGGGATCCTTGTTCGGCCCAAAAGGAACTTTTGGCCAGCTTGGGGTGTCAGAAGGCCCCCCCAAGCTGGCCAAAAGTTCCTTTTGGGCCGAACGAGGATCCCGGAAGCGACCCCGCGGGGAATCACGTGACGTCGGCGTGACGCGGCGTCACGTGATTCCCTGCGAGTTCCCTCCGGCACCCTCGTTCGGCCCAAAAGGAACTTTTGGCCGGCTTGGGGGGGCCTCCTGACCCCCCCAAGCCGGCCAAAAGTTCCTTTTGGGCCGAACGAGCGTTCCGGCGCGAACCCGCGGGGAATCATGTGACGCCGCGTCACTCCGACGTAGCGCCGACGTCACTTGCTCCTCGGAAAGGCTTTCAGAAATGGCATCCTCACTCCTCGCTGGATCACCAGGGAGTTGTGGTAAGTCTTTGGGGGTGGATTAAGGAAGGTGAGGGGTTTAAATTTTTATTTTGGATCAACAATCGCGATTTCCAACTTATTCAACATAGCTATGTTGAATAAGTTGGAAATCCGATCGTTTATGTCTTATCACTTTTTTAAGTTAAAAAAAAAAATAAGTAGCGTTTTACATTTATGTTCAATACGAATGCACACCCCTAGCAGCAGCATGAGTTACTTAACCTATTAATTAATCTACTTGAGGGTCTTAGTTTACATATGGATGCCATGCAAGCCCAGCTACCTGAGCCAGTACCAACACCAGCCCTGGTGGTTTCTTCTACAGCCACATCTGTCCATGTTTTGGATCCATGTAACAGCCTCTACCACCTTCCAGATACTGTGGAAACCTCAAAGGATGCATGGGCTTCATCTATGCAAAATGCATTTTGAACTCCAAGCAGCTTTTTAACTATTGGACAAGTTAAGATGACCTACATACTCTCCCTGTTGCATGGTCCTGCCCTTGCCTGGGCTTCTCCTTTGTGTGTATCAGATGGCCTACTCCTCGAACTTGGACAATTTTCTACAGCAGTTTCACCTGATATTCAATGAGCATTGTTGTGCCTCATCCACAGCCATGGGATTGCTGAGAATCTGCCAAGATACTCTTACCATGGGTAAGTATGCTATAGAATTCCACACTCTGGCCTCAAAGCTCTGCTGGAATAAGAACAGTCTGATGGCCATTTTCTGGCAAGGACTATCAGGACAAATAAAGGATTAGCTGGCAGGCCGAGATATTCTACCCACACTGGAAGGCCTGATTTCCCTGGCCATCTGGGTAGACTTGAGATTTCAAGGACATGCACAAGAAAGCAGAGCTTCCCATCATCCCATCCACCTGATTCCCAGCTTTCAGAGCCCCCTGGCATCCTCTTCTGTTCCCGAAGAAGGCTTCCCCTTTTGAAGAAACCATGCAGTTGTGTCAATCTAAGCTTACAGAGGAAGAGAAACCAAGATAGAGACGAATAAATCTATGTCTCTATTGTGTAGGCCAGGGGCATTTCACCAGTCACTACCCCAATAAGTCGGGAAACTTGCGAACCTAAGGTTGGTCAGAGAGACAACCTTAAGTCGAAACTGCAGGTGCCTGTCTGGCTCACCATTGGGGAAAACATGGGCCATAATGAGGCATTTTTGGACTGAGGCATTTTTGGACTGAGGCAGGTGGTAATTTTATCAATGAGTTGCTGGGCAGTATAACCTGCCCATGACCACCTTGACTAGTGCCCTCGCCATCTCTTCCATCTATGCCTCTTCATCAATTTGCCTCTCACCATTCAGATGGGTCTCCTTCATAAAGAAACCATTGACTTTTATGTGCTACCCAAGGCAGTCAACCCTGTCATCCTCAGTCTGCCCTGGATCCAACTTCACCAACCTTCCATTGACTGGGAGGCTATACAGATACTAAAAATGCTTATGTGCTGAAATCATGAGACTTGTTAGCCCAAGGTCAGACCAGAAACCTGGGAGAAATAGGGGGTGGCAGTAAACATCAGACAGTACCAGTAGATGAGCTGCATTGTGATAGAAACAGTAGGAAGGAGGGGAACTCTGCTCCTGCTTTTTGCATGTTACAATAAAAGTAAGCAGAGCTGAGAGAACAGCAGTGAGCATCACCTGTTACTTATTTCAGACTTCTGGAGCTGAACAGATTTTTTTCTTGGGCCCATTTCATCTGTCCTTAGGAATGTAAGATTTGCTATATATATATATATATATATATATATATATATATATCTATCTATCTATCTTTTAATACCTTTCTAATTATTATTATTATTTACTTGCAATCACTTCTCAAGGTCTTTCTGTTTACCATTTGTGTTATCCTCTTGCTCAGTAAGTGCTCAAATAAACTTTCCATCTAATACCTGGATCCTGGTATACTGACTCAGTGTATGTGTGCATGTTTGTTTATGTATCGGAGAAGCCCTGAGGTATAGAAGCCCTGAGGTATCTCCCTGTATCCTGAAAATTATCCCTGAGGTAGGCCTGTGGGAGTACAGGCAAACCCCTCGGTATATTCTGTGTGTGTGTGTGTGTGTGTGTGAGGCCAAACCCAGAACACCAAGATGAAAGAGTGCACTCAAGGGGACAGCCTAAGGTCCAAGGCAGCAGAGTTCAATAAGAAAGCAGCAGGACCTGAACCAAAGAGCACAGCATGGAGGCCCAGGAGAAGACACAGCAGCATGGAGGCTGAGAACTGGGACAAGAGATAGCAGCATAGAAGTAAGAGCACCAGGAGAAGGCACAGCAGCATGGAGGCTGAGAACTGGGACAAGAGATAGCAGCATAGAGGTAAGAGCACCAGGAGAAGGCACAGCAGCATGGAGGCAGGAACAGGATGAGATGAGATGAGATGTGACACTAGCATGGAGGCTGCTACAGAATGACATGATGAGAAGAGAGGAGACACCAGCATGGATGCAGCAGCAGCAGCAGCACGATGACTTGAGATGAGATGAGATGAGACACTAGCATGGAGGCAGCAGCAGGATCATATGAGATAAGATACACTCCCAATAAGAAGAATGTTTTTGCCCCATCCTGCAAATTATTTTTTGTTTGGTTTTGTTTTGGGGGATTCGTGTTTTTTTTGGGGTTGTTTTTTTTTAACTAAATGAACAAAATAAACATTAAACGAAATGAAATTTGTGGGGAACCCCTCAAAAAAAAAAATGTTTACTTCTTCCCAACCCTAACAAATAATTGAAAATTTCCAAAGAGTAGACAGAGAACACTAACCCAGCATCCTACCTTGGCATCCTTTGCCTCTTTCTGTTAATACAATATTATGAAATAATATGTATACATAAATCAAATGACATAAACTTGATGAACATTTGATAGGTTAATGACACTATACTACTGTCATATAAGAAATAAGATCTGCAAGAGATGATAAATAGATTATGCACAACCAATAAGATCTAAGGAATGATCTTAAACATCAAAAAGTTGAAAAATATGATAATCAGCAAAAAGAATGCCAGCACTATAGAAATGTTTGATTATGGAAGTAGAATAGCATAAAGAATATAAATATTTAAATAAATGAATTATAGAAAATGGAAAATGTGTAAAAGAAGTATAAAGAAGAATGGCAAATGCTAAAAAATAAGACTTTTTGACCTGTAAGGAATGTTTTAGGAGAAACCTATATTTACTGAGTGCATACATTTTCTAGGGTTTTGCAGTCAAAAATAGTTGGTTCCTTTTGTTTTCATTTTGGCTGGGGTTTTTTTTGGGTCTACTGCTCTGAAAGTCCCATTCATTTTCAGGAGTTATGAATGTAAATATCATTTTCCATGCTTAAAATTAAATTGTTGTACATAAGTTGTACTTAAGTACATAAAATCAAATCATGAATGCTCCAAGGCACTGTGAGATTGACAAAATAGCACAGTGAACATCTCAAGGCTATCAAAGAGGGCAAATGGCCCCAGCAATAATGGAATGAAGAATTAAAGGCAAGGCACCAAAATCTCCACATGTACTTTCTCTCCACTGACCTAACTCTGCCCCTTTTTTGTACAGGGGAAGTATTTCTGCTGTTAAACAGTGTATATTTGTTTATGGGGAGGGAATGGAAAGACACAATTTCCAAAACATGTTTTCACGCAGATAAAAATGCAACAACAAAAGGGAACCTAGCTACAAAAAACATTAAAAAATTGTTTTCCCTTCTATCTAATGTCCCAGCATATGAGTGAGAAGACCGAGTGGTCCGTGCAATGTAAGGCACAATGACCTACTTGCTGACAGTTTTGGGACTTTTTTTCTTAAAATGCTTTGAATTTGCTATTTTGAAATGTCCCTTGCAGGATAATTTCTTTATAAAAGCTGGGTTTTGGTTCTCTTTTATTGTTGCATGTGTTCATCGGGATCTTGTAGGCTCTTCTTTTTTTCATTTATGCAGATAAACACACATTTACCTGAATAAAAACCTTTGACATACCTCCTGTGTCATCTGTAATTGTACAGATAAACACAAAACAATACATGGACAAAAATTGTTTTGACAATTTGTTTAACTGTAGTCTATTGTGTCAATGATATTAATTCCTTTTAGAACTTACCCTAACCTTTCTAGGACCTTATTTAGCAGCTTAACATGTAAAAATCTAGTAATTAGAACTTAAAATCACAAGTATCCTTCCACAAAACTGAATAAAAATTGAATTTTCTGCTCCAAGGCATTATTACATGCTTGTTGAGATAAAACCAGTGCTTTGAATCCATTAACCTTTCATTGTGTGGCGCTATCATCCAGTGCCGAAGATTAGCTACTGACACATTTATCAAAGGATGATAAATGAGCTGTCCTTTTAGATGTCTGATTATTTGACCTTTATTCAGTTAAAAACACAAGGGGCTGACAGAGTTAAGTGGTGCCAGTCTAGAATGAAATTGAGCCAGGAAATAAATGCTTGGAGGTGTCTTCAATAATGGCATGCCATTTGGTCAATATATGGTGAAATTAGAGAAAACAAATTCTAATGTAAAAATGTTAGTACTATTAGTATGTTTACTATAGGAAAAAATATATATTAACCCCATTTTCATCATAGAACTTATTTCAAAAGAAACCCTTAATTCCATAAATTATAAATATTTTGATTTTAAAATGATATTTTGAAACTAATAACCTAGAAACATAGAAACATGACTGCAGTAAAATACTGTATGGCTTACCTAGTCTGCCTATTAACCCAATTAATTTAGCTTTACAATTCTCATCTCCCTTTCAGAGATCCCCTGTTTTTATCCCATGCTTCCTTGAATTCAGATACTGTTTTTGTTCCACCACCTCTACTGGGAGGCTGTTCCATACATCCACTACCTTCTTTGTAAAGAAATATTTTTTGATTACTCTTGAGTCTACTCCTTCACTTTCATCCCATGATCTTCCATTTTAGAGCCTCCTTTCCATTGAAAGAGACTCACTTCCTATGCATGGAAACCTTTCAGCTATATAAAGATCTATATCTTAGCTCCTCTATCTTGCCTTTCCTCTAGGGTATACATCTTTAGATTTTAAGTATATCCCCATATGCTTTATAAGCTTTAAAATGAAGACCACTGATCATTTTAGTAGGTTTATTAAAAATGTATATACACATACATCTAATAGTCACTCTCTGGACTGATTCTAACCGGTTTAAATCTTTTTGATGGTGTGATCTCCAGAAATTGTACACCAGGGACCTGTACAGGGCAATATCAAATGTGTTTTTCTGCTAATCATGCCTTTCCCTATGCTTTCAAGCATCTTTCTGGCTTTTACCATCACTGTATCCACCTGTTTGGCTACCTTAAGATCATCAGATAAGATTACCCCCAGATCCTGCTCTTCTTTCATGCTCAGAATTCCACCTCCAATACTGACACTCTCCCTTGGGTTTTTGCATCCTAAATGCATTACTTTGCATATTTTAGCACTAAATCTTAGCATCCAGATCCTCCAATCTTTCCCAGTTGCTTTCAATACCTTCCTGCTGCCTACCCTGTTATAGATTTTGGTATCATCCGCAAAAAGACAAACCTTTCTTGACAATCTTCCATTATCTCGCTTATAAAATTGTTGAAAAGAACTGGTCCAAGGACTGATCCCTGAGGCACTCCTCCTCGAGGAAATTCCATTTACCACTACCCTTTGTTGCCTCCCACTCAACTAGTTTCTAACCCAGTCAGTCTCACTAGGTCCCATTCTAAGGACGCTCAGTTTATTTATATATTGCCTATACAGAACCATATGAAAGGCCTTACTGAAATCCATGTACACTACATCTAGCACTCTTCTTTGATAAAAGCTCTCTGGTCATCCAAAGAAATTGATCAGATTAGTCTCTAGTAACATCATGCTGCCTCTGATTTTGCAATCCAATGGACTCCAGAAATTGCACTATCCTCTGTTTTAGCAGTGATTACATTAAATTACTCACCACAGAGGTCAGATTAACTGGCCTGTGGTTCCTAGTCACCTTCTTACTTACACTTTTATGAAAGGGGAATCACATCCTCCCCTCTCCAGTTCTCCTGAATTACTCCTGACTCTAAATGTCAGGCAGCATAGTTGACAGGACTTTTCTAAGTTCCCTTAATGCTGTAGATAAGGGTAAAAAAATGGTAAACATGTAAATTATAATTACCTGCCCTGATCTGGTTTGGCTAGAGTTCTATTGTCATGTGGTCTGGTGAGCTAGAGAGGTGGCTTGGGCTCCTAGCCCCAGGGGTGGTAGCCCAAAAGTAAAAATAAATCAAGGTGTCCCTGATGATTGGCAAGTGGCTTAAGAGCCCATGGAAGAGTGCCTCAAGGTTTTTTTTTAAATATATTATAGGGGCCGTGGGAGCCTGGGGAGCTCCTAGTGGCATGAAGGAGAGATAGAAGCTGAGCGGGAGAGGAGTGAACAGTTTTTCAAGCTGTAGCTCACTGCTCCTAGTCTCCCTCTCCTTTCCCCCTTTTCTTCTCGCTCCCCACACCTTCGCCTCTTTTTCCTTTTTTCCACCTTCTTCAATATGTTGTCAAAAAGTTTACTTTTTTCCAAGTGCTGTGTTCACCTTCCTGCTCAATATGTTATTTATTATTTCTGGTTTATAGATATATGGAATATTTGGTCCCCCTGTCGCAGCCCTGATGCAAAACATGTCAGGGTCCTTGTTTCTACACCACAAACCACATTTTCTTTTATGAGTGTGTACCACTTACGTGACTGTATTTACAATAAAAGTATTTTGTCAATATGTATTGACCAGTGAATTATGTTTGCCAGACATTAACTATGTTGTATTTTCTCTATATGAGTGCAAATTATTTCCATAACATCTTTTAAAAGTCGAAACCCCTATAACCTATCTGGCCACCAACTTGACTGTGCTTGAAGTAGTTTTGTACCCAGGGGTGTTTATAATAGGGATGTGAATCGTTTTTGAACAATTAAAATTATCGTCAGATAATTTTAAAATCGTCCAAAATCGTTAGATACGCGATACAATATAAATGCCCCAGATTTATCGTCAGGGGCATTTGTATTGTATTGTTAAATAGGGCGCGGGAAAACCGGCTCACCAAAAAAACCCTAAAACCCACCCGAACCTTTAAAACAAATCCCCCCTCTCGAACCCCCCCAAAATGTTTTAAATTACCTGAGGTCCAGTGGGGGGGGTCCCGACACGATCTCCTCCCACTCTCTGGCCACCGCTGCGTTGAGAAATGGCGCCGGTGGCCCTTTGCCCTTATCATGAGACAAGGGAAAATGTAGCGCCGGCGCCATTTTGTTTCCTGGCTTCTGACATCATGCATGTGGGAGATCACCCCCGGACCCCCGCTGGACCCCCAGGGACTTTTGGCCAGCTTGGGGGGGGGCTCCTGACCCCCACAAGACTTGCCAAAAGTCCAGCGGGGGTCCGGGAGCGACCTCCTGCACGCGGGCCGTATTGCCAATCTTCAAAATGGTGCCGGCGCTACCTTTGCCCTGTCACATGATAAGGGCAAAGGGCCACCGGCGCCATTTCTCAACGCAGCGGTGGCCAGAGAGCGGGAGGAGATCGCGTCGGGACCCCCCCACTGGACCCCAGGTAATTTAAAACATTTTGGGGGGGGGGGGTTCGGGAGGGGGGGATTTGTTTTGAAGGTTCGGGTGGGTTTTAGGGTTTTTTTGGTGTGCCGGTTTTCCCGCCCTCCCCCCGATTTACGATTTTTAACGATTTTTAGAAAAAAAAAAACTCGACGATCAGATTTCCCTCCCCCCCCCCAAATCAATCGTTAAGACGATCGATTACACGATTCACACCTCTAGTTTATAATACTCTCAGATATATCCCATCCTGCCCAATTGCCTTATCTTCTTTAAATTTAGTTAACTCCTCACAAACACACTTTTATGAAAATCAGCTGAGGCTTATCCCACTTCCAATCTTATTTTGTTCACACTATGTGGTTCTGCTTCTGGCCCTTCCAAAGTGAATACTGATCAGAAATATCTGTTAATCAATTTTGGTTTTTCCTCATCAGCCTCTACATATTCTTCTCCTTCACCTCTGACTCTCATAATGGCACTTTTGTACTTTTTTCTATCACTAACATACTTTTTAAAAAAAGATTGTTCCTCCATTTTATCATATTTATTATTTTCTTCCATTGGAATTTTGTATTCCTACTATTTTCTCGGCTTCTCATAATTTTTCTACATATTGTCACCTGTCTTTCTCGTTCTGCAATCTATTGTAGTTTATGAACACTAATCTTTTCTCCATTACTTTTTTAGCTATGTCTTTAGAAAACTATAGTGACCTCTTTTTCCTTCATTTACTCTCCTAACAAAAATATAATATCTCCTTTTAGTTTTGCCCACTGCTCTTGTGAAGATTTGATTACCTGGGTAACATCAAGCTAGGCTGAGAGAACATTGCACAAATCTCATCTTTGTGTGAGTTTCCTCACTCCGAAGGTCATCAAATCTTCACAAGAGAGCACTCTTCTGTTCGTACATCTCACTTTGAATGTCAAAGTAGCCCCTAACCCCCTACACTAATACCTAATAGAGATGTGAATCGTGTCCTCGATCGTCTTAACGATCGATTTCGGCTGGGAGGGGGAGGGAATCGTATTGTTGCCGTTTGGGGGGGTAAAATATCGTGAAAAATCGTAAAAAATCGAAAAAACGTAAAATCGCAAAACCGGCACATTAAAACCCCCTAAAACCCACCCCCGACCCTTTAAATTAAATCCCCCACCCTCCCGAACCCCCCCCCCCAAATGACTTAAATAACCTGCGGGTCCAGCGGCGGTCCGGAACGGCAGCGGTCCGGAACGGGCTCCTGCTACTGAATCTTGTTGTCTTCGGCCGGCGCCATTTTCCAAAATGGCGCTGAAAAATGGCGGCGGCCATAGACGAACACGATTGGGACGGCAGGAGGTCCTTCCGGACCCCCGCTGGATTTTTGGCAAGTCTTGTGGGGGTCAGGAGGCCCCCCCCAAGCTGCCAAAAGTTCCTGGAGGTCCAGCGGGGGTCAGGGAGCGATTTCCCGCCGCGAATCGTTTTCGTACGGAAAATGGCGCCGGCAGGAGATCGACTGCAGGAGGTCGTTCAGCGAGGCGCCGGAAACCCTCGCTGAACGACCTCCTGCAGTCGATCTCCTGCCGGCGCCATTTTCCGTATGAAAACGATTCGCGGCGGGAAATCGCTCCACTACCCCCGCTGGACCTCCAGGAACTTTTGGCCAGCTTGGGGGGGGCCTACTGACCCCCCACAAGACTTGCCAAAAGTCCAGCGGGGGTCCGGAAGGACCTCCTGCCGTCCAATCGTGTTCGTCTATGGCCGCCGCCATTTTTCGGCGCCATTTTGGAAAATGGCGCCGGCCGAAGACAACAAGATTCAGTAGCAGGAGCCCGTTCCGGACCGCTGCCGTTCCGGACCGCCGCTGGACCCGCAGGTTATTTAAGTCATTTGGGGGGGGGTTCGGGAGGGTGGGGGATTTAATTTAAAGGGTCGGGGGGTGGGTTTAGGGGGTTTTAGTGTGCCGGCTCACGATTCTAACGATTTATAACGATAAATCGTTAGAATCTCTATTGTATTGTGTTCCATAACGGTTTAAGACGATATTAAAATTATCGGACGATAATTTTAATCGTCCTAAAACGATTCACATCCCTAATACCTAAACCTCACTTGAGTGACTAGGTAGGCCTCATATAGGGGTATAAATACCTACCTGGTATGATGACATTATGGTTAGGTTCTCTCTTGCGCTCTCTCTCTCCCCCCCCCCCCCCCTGTGGTTGTAGAAGGGCCCTGATAGCTAGGCTGGCTCTCCAGGAACTAAAAACTAGGGATGTGCAGGCAAAAGGTTTTCGTTGCGTACGCGATAGGTATTCGTAGGGGGTCAATTCCGTTTCATGCGGAAGTATGGAGAATTCAATAAGTTGTCGATCTGTAAATACGTTACTAATAAATTAACTACAACCCCCCACCCTCCTGACCCCCCCCCCCCAAGACTTACCAAAACTCCCTGGTGGTCCAGCGGTAGGGTCTGGGAACTCACTCACACCCTCGGTGCTAGTTTCATCACGGCGCCGATAGCCTTTGTCACAGGGGCTACCGGTTCCATTGGTCAGCCCCTGTCACATGGCCATTGGCACCATCTTGTGCTCCTACCATGTGACAGGGGCTAACCAATGGCACCGGTAACCCCTGGGACATAGTATGGGCAAAGGCTATCGGCGCCATTTTGAGTCCTGGCGTCGGACGGCAGGTCGCTCTGGGACCCCCGTTGGAACCACAGGGACTTTTGACCAGCTTGGGGGGGCCTCCTGACCCCCACAAGACTTGCCAAAAGTCCAGCGGGGGTCCGGGAGCGACCTCCTTGCACGCTGGCCGTCCGATCCCAATACTCAAAATGGTGCCGATCACCTTTGCCATCACTATGACGGCGATCGGCGCCATTTTGAGTATTGGCGGGACGGCGATTTTGAGTCTCAAAATGGCGCCGATCGCCATCATAGTGAGGGCAAAGGCAAAGGCGATCGGCGCCATTTTGAGACTCAAAATCACCGTCCTGCCAATACTCAAAATGGCGCCGATCACCGTCATCATGGTATATTTTATAATCTTATATCTCAGAATGACAAAAGGGAAGGGGCTAGATTAAGTAACCTGGTTGCTCTTCTTTGCTCTGCTCTTTGTTTTCTGTATTCTAACCCATCCTCTCATGTTCCATGCATGCTTCCTGGGAAAGGAAGAAGCAGAATATGAAGCTGAAGTCTGTTTTCTGCTGCCTGAGATTCTGGGCACTGGCCAACACATTCATCTGGGCAGAGCTCTGTGTGTTCAAGCAATGATCCACTACTATGCACATAAATAAAAGCAGCTTTGCTGATAATACTTCCATTGGGCCTAATGCCCAAAAAACACACAATCTAAAGTTTACTATCATACCTGGGGACTAAGATGAATAAGTCAGAGCAACTAGAGACCTCTAGGAGTCATGATAAAGTGTTTTTAGCCTTCCTACAATAGTTTGCACACCATATAGCTAACTGAAACTTTTATAAGAGAAACATATGCCAAAATCCCATAACAAATGAAATTCTGCTTCATCTATTCAAGTCAGTTATAATTTATATCAAGAGATATGTACATTATGTTTTAATTAAATATAGATGTGCTTCAAAAATTGAGCAAATGTATGACCTGACTAGCTGAAATGTATATGCCTGAAAGCCTTATTTGGCTGATTTTAGCTTTTTCTAACATGTATGTGTGGCTGGCACGCATATGAATTAAAAATCATGGAGTAGGAACTACATGATATCTTCCTTAGGTATTCAGTAGAAAAATTTTCCAATTCAAAGTCTATCATATACCTACATTGTTAATCTAATTGGATATGATAGGGTTAGTGATTGAAAAAGGCACCCGGAACATCTCGTGCATTGCTTGTTAAGATCATTGGTGAATGGGATCATGTAGAGAAACCTGGAAATTAAAGAAAGAGTCTAAAGAATGTTTTAACAAAAATAGTCTAAAGCCCATTTACTAATGTGAATTCATATTTATTTCCAATGTAGAATTTCAGCCCTAAATATAGTAGCACTAAAGTTTGAAGGAGACATAACATTATTTAGAACTACATGCAACTAAACAAATGTTTCTTAAAATTAATTGCCAAGAAATTAAAGTACCAACTTTTTAAACTAATTTAAAACAAATTTGTTGCATTAATTGACCTTGGGCTATCATTTATATAACATTTTATTATAAGAAACTGTTCTAGAAATTGTAATAGAAATGGTTGCTATATAAAGTTTCAGTATAAAGTGAGATATCTCTGCATTAATACGTTAACCTTAGATAAGCAGTCAGTTTTAATTAGGATAAATAACAGATTAGCTCCTACTTACCTCCTTCACATTTACATGAGACCTTTAGATACAACTCAGCTCATTAGACCCTTGATGCCTGTTAATGCAGGAGATCGACTGGATGTAATTAATGAATATTGTGTCAATAAAGCCTGACCTCAAATTTTGTCATTTAAGCTTAAAGCCATCTCTAGAGATACACAAAGAAAACCTATAAAAATCCATTGGAATGTTTGCATTATTTGTGATAATATATAACATACTCGTTTGATGAGAATCTTTCATTTAGGGTTTTCGCTTATTCTATACCTATTAAAAAAAAAGCCTTAATGATCAATGATCAATGCTTTAGCCATCTAGTATAGAAGCTGTAGATAATTAGTCTTAATCAAAACAGTACTTACTGTAAAGTATTCATATTTACCTTAAATTGTTTCCACTTGCAGTAGATCATGTATATTTGTAACTATAACAATTCTGAAAAATTATATTTAGCAATGTTAGTGAAAATACAGTAGTCAGCAAATTTAAATAGGGCTAACTTTTTATAATTACACTTACTTGAAACAAGAAATAGAAACTTAGCTCATCCAGTCTAAATATATACCATGGTCTTTGAACAGGTAAGATAGGCATAAGAAGGGAGAGGAGAAGATGGAGAACACTGGTGATGATGGAGGGATAGGGGATACAGATGATAGAAGGTAGATGGGTAAGTGAGATCTAATGGATGGGTGAAAAGGGAAGAGTGGAAATTATGAAGGAGGGAGCATTTGAAGAGGGAGGGGAAGGGTATGAAAATTTTGCTCAGTGACAGCACTTTGAAGGGCGTCCATGTGAAAGGACTGTATATATGTGTGTGAATAGGGGGTTATATGGGTTACGCAATCAGAAACTGTGTTTAATGGGAAGGGCAGCATGCATTCCTTGTGCTCTGGCTATGTGTATGGGGTGGGGGCTTCATGCATCACTGTCCCATGACAGTGAGTATTTATATGTGAAGGGAGAGATCTACATGGGTCAAAAGGTGCTATCACTGACTAGAAAAATGGTTGTATGTTTCTTGATATGTGACTATTTTTATCACTCTGACCAGGGTATAGGGAAAAATATGTTTGTTTTACCTGGCGATAGGGACTAGGGATGTGCAGAGCAAAATTTTATGTTCATATTTTTTATGTCCGAAAGGGGGTCCCACTTGCGGCCAATATGGACATAAAAAAAATCCAATGAGTTGGGTATATGTACATATGTGCAAAAAAAAAAATTTAAACCCCCTCACCCTCCTTAATCCCCCCCCCAGACTTACCACAACTCCCTGGTGATCGAGCGAGGAGTGAGGACGTCATTTCTGCAATCCTTGGCGAGAAGCATGTGACGTCGGCGGCACGTCGAGTGACGCGGCGTCACGTGATTCCCGGCGAGTTCGCGCCGGACGGCTCGTTCGGCCCAAAAAGAACTTTTGGCCAGCTTGGGGGGGCCTCCTGACCCCCCCAAGCTGGCCAAAAGTTCTTTTTGGGCCGAACGAGCCGTCCGGCGCGAACGAGCCGGGAATCACGTGACGCCGGCGTCACTCGACGTGCCGCCGACGTCACATGCTTCTCGCCAAGGATTGCAGAAATGGCGTCCTCACTCCGCTCCATCACCATGGAGTTGTGGTAAGTCGGGGGGGGGATTAAGGAGGGTGAGGGGGTTTATATTTTTATTTTGGCTCAACAATCGCGATTTCCCACATATCGAACATATCTATGTTCGATATGTGGGAAATCCGATCGTTTATGTCGAATCAATTTTTTAAGTAAAAAAAAAAAATGAGTTGCGTTTCACTAATGCGGTCAATCCGAATGCACACCCCTAATAGGGACCCCTTGCCCCTCAAAATTAACTTTGTTGGTGCTCAGGCATGGGTAACGGGAGGCATATGTTGTGGGTGTCTGACTAGGAGTTGTGATGTCACCGGCTCTGACACATAGGGGCTAGCTGAGGGGGCTTATAGTCCCTAGCTATACAAGCGGTGGGAAATGGAGTAGATATACAGGTTCAAGTCTGCCTATGGCAAGGTGATGTTTTATTTAGATATTTATTAAGTTTTGCCATGACAGTGACAGGCAGAATAAAGAAGGCTGCTGCAGGATAGTTACTGCTGACCGTGGCACTGATAGAGAGAAGGGGGGGGGTGGGGGAAGGAAGGGGATAAGAGAGAGTTTCCTGCTCCTTCTGCTTAATTCCAGGCCAGCCTGGTGGGGAAAGGCTGGTAAGAACAGTAGGAGAACAGTCATAGACTGCCACTGTTGCCTTTCCTGGTGATGTCAGCAGTGATGCTGAACCCAGAAGTAAACATCTAGATAGTGGTACCGCATGTCAGCTCACTGGAAAAAGTTAAATAAATAAAATTAATACATTTGGTCAAATCAATTGATGGGGAGCCTTGGGCAACTCCCTATCATCAAAATAAATTTAAAATGAGGTCAGTATTCAAAAGCATTTACTCGGATAATTTGTTAGTTATCTAGCTAAATAGCAACTTTTTGAATACCTTAGGCACTTATCCAGCAAAATTGTAGATGGAAAAGTCATACATTTAAGCCAAATAATTAAGGGGCATCTTGAGAGCATTCTGGGGTGGAGATCATTTAGTGTGAAATTAATCAAGATAACTCTGATATCACTGGTATATACATTTTTAGAAGTCTTTTGCTTCAAAAATGACAAATAAACCATGTGATTGTCTACTGTTTCCATGATATTTAAGTTTTTACATTTTATGTCTATTTTTTATTTATTTATATTTTATTTATTTATGGCTTTTTTTTATACCAACATTCATTTGCACATCACATCGGTTTACAAGGAACAGATAGCATAAAACAAAGTGAAAGGAAAGAGAAATGGAAATTACATCTCAACATTATAAGGGAAAGTCACAAAAAGGTTGTAAGACAGAG
The DNA here is from genome assembly GCF_901001135.1 of Rhinatrema bivittatum. NCBI lineage: Eukaryota > Metazoa > Chordata > Amphibia > Gymnophiona > Rhinatrematidae > Rhinatrema > Rhinatrema bivittatum. Next base: position 71,920,071 of record NC_042623.1, read on the forward strand.
TAGGGGGGGTGAGGGTGTGCAGGGTGCGGTAAAAATGTTTAACATGATATTTTTATATACAATGTGTCAAAAATATGTGAAACAGGAGAGAAGAACTTTGTACAGGAGTTTTATCTAAGGATGGTTGGATCTGGTGGAATGATAGATAGTGAATGGGGGGAGTTATAAAAAGGCATGTTTGAATAACCAGGTTTTAAGTTTTTTTTTTTTAAATTCTGGGTGCTGGGTTCTAGTCAGATTAGGGGGCATCGAGCTCCAGAGGGAAGGGCCGGCGAGTGATAGTGCTCTATCCCTAGTGGAGTTGAAATGGGTTAGTTTAGGTGAAGATATATGCATAGTTGCGTTGTATGCGGATCTGGTAGGTCTTTTGGGGGTTTGGAAATGGAGAGAGTCATTAAGCCAGTGTGTGTTTTGGTTATGTAGGGTCTTGTGTATTATTGTAAGGCTCTTACAGAGAATTCTGTGGTGGATTGGGAGCCAGTGGTGGTCTTTTAGAATGGGCATAATATGATCTTTTCTTCATGTGTTGGTGAGGACTCTGGCGGTGGCATTTTGAAGCATTTGGAGGGGTTTGAGGGTTGTTGCAGGGAGACCAAGTAGAATGGAGTTGCAGTAGTCTATTTTGGAGAAGATTATTGCCTGGAGTATGGTTCAGAAGTCATTTAGATGTAGGAGGGTGTCTTAATTTTTTAGTACTTGTAGTCTGTAGAAGCAGTCTTTCATTGTTGTGTTTATGATGCTTTTTAGATTGAGTTCGCTGTCCAAGATGATGCCTAGGTCTCTTACATCTTGTGCGATCGGGTGTCTAGGATGATGGATGTTGATTTCAGTGAGGGTCTTTACTTTTGGGTCATGAGATATTATTAGGGATTCAGTTTTGGAGGAATTCAGGGCTAGATTTATTTGGGTCAGTAGTTGGTTGATAGCAGTGAGGTGAGTTTCCCATTGTAGGAGGGATTTAGTGATGGATTCAGTGATAGGGATTAGAATTTGGATGTCATCGGCGTAGATGAAATGTGTAGGTCCTAGGTTGGATAGGAGATTGCATATGGGTAGCATGTAGATGTTGAAAAGTGTAGATGATAGTGAGGAACCTTGGGGCACGCCTTGGGTTAGTTTGATAGGTGCCGATTCACTGTTTCCTATTTTGACCTTGTCATTTCTGTCTTGTAGATACGATTCGAAACAGTATAGGGCAGTAACTGTATGCCAATTTCGGTAAGTCTATCTATAAGAATTTTGGGGCTGATGGTGTCGAAGGCTGCTGAGATGTCTAACATTGCTAGAATGTAGGATTGCCCATGGTCTATTCCTTTTAGGAGTGTGTCGGTTAGGGAGATTAGTAGGGTTTCAGTGCTAAAGAATTTGTGAAAGCCGAATTAAGATTGATATAGAATGTTGTGTTTCTCTAGGGAGAATAGATATTGGCCTGAAATGTGCTGGTTATGCAGGGTTCAGATTGGTGTTTTTAAGGATGGGTTTGACTATGGCTTGTTTTATGGTGCCTGGGACATTTCCATGTGTTAGGGAGGTGCTGATGATTTCAGATAGGGGATTTGGCTAGTAGGTTAGGTATAGCTTTAAGGGATTTTATAGGGATGGCATCAGCTGGGTGTGTGGCAGGATTTATTTTTTTAAGATTGATTCGATTTCTGCTGAGAAGTTGGTCTCGAATGAGTCTAGCACAGCGTTTGGGGTTTTGGTAGGACAATTTTGTTTGTGTTGCTTGCGGGAAAATTCCCTATTAGCTTTGAGATTTTGTCATTGAAGTAGTGGGCAAGTTCGTTGCATATGTCTTTGGAGTCCTTGTCAGATATTGGGGGGGGGGGGGGGGGGGGGAGATGTTCTAGTTAGGTCGGCTACATAGGAGAAGAGGGCTTTGGCGTTGAATTGGAAATTGTGGTTTTGTTTTTTTTTTACTAAAAATCATGTTTGGTATTAAGAATTGTGGTTCTGTAATTGTTTAGAGATGTTGTGTAGGTGGATAGTAGGCTGGGGGAGGGTTTTTTTCACCATTTTTTCTATGTTTCTTAGGGCGCATTTAAGTTTTTTTAAATCGAGAGAGTACCAGGCTTTCTTGTTGTTCAGGGATGGGTTTAATTTTTTTGTTATTAGAGGGCAGTATTTGTTTGCTAAGTTGTTTGTGATGTTGTTCCAAGTAGTGAGGGCTGAATCTGTGTTAGTAAAGTCTAATTCATGTAGGGCTTCTGGGAGCGCTTCAATTAAGTCTTCTTTGTTGCAGGTTTTCCTGACTTGGATTGTGATGTTGTGATTTGGTGTAGAGTTGACTGTGAGATTTGTTTGTATCATTGTGTGATCAGACCATGGGACAATTGTACATTAAGGAGTTTGGGAGTTTTGTAGGTGGCCAGGAAACTTGGCATGCCACCCCCAAGGAAAACAGGAAGAGGGAAGAGAAAGCAACAAAATCAATCAGTTTAAAAATGCAGAAAAGTTGACTAGGGAGAGCATATGGAAAGCTATGACTATAATTGCTTGTAATCTGGGTAACAAAATCCCATACCTCCTGCAGGCCCAAATGGTGGAGGTGGACTTGGACATTGTTGCAGTTACGGAGACATGGTTCACTGATTCTCATGATTGGGATGCAGCCACCCCTAACTATAACTTGCTAAGAAAGGACAGAGAGGACAGAAAAGGGGGAAGAGTAGCTCTTCATGTCAAAAACAATATCCAAGCAACTGCATTGCAAGGGACATGGGGTGAAGAAACATTATGGACTGTCCTAAAAAAAGAAGATGGTATTTCCATTTTTACTGATGTGATCTACAGGCCACTGACACAAACAGAAGAAATGGATAGAGAACTCATAAAATACATCCAAAAGGTAGGAAAGAAGGGCAATTTTAATCTGCTGGAAGTGGATTGGAGTGTACCTTCTGTGAAATCTACGACAATTAAAGAGATAGTGAATGCTCTTCAAGGGGTTCTGCTCTAACTAAATAATAGGTATGGTCTATTGCCCACCTGAACATTCCAAAAAGACTGCTCACTACTAATTGAAATTTTTACTAAAGCGTTTCCATCACCTGAATCTACACTAATCATAGGAGACTTTAACCTACATGTAGACAGCATACCAAAAAACGCCAAATTCTGTGCAGATAATAGCAGAGGAGGCATGCCATGAACGGAGCGCGCAAAGACGAAGGCCCACGTGTGCTGCAGGATGTTCTCTATTTGTGGCAAATATGAAGGCCCTAGCGCGCTGTTCGTGTGAAGATGGAAGGCCCCCGGGTGCCGCGAATGGAGTATGCTCCACTCACAGTGAAGATGGAAGGCCCCCATGTGCCATGAATGGAGTGTGCTTTGCTCTCGATGAAGATAAAGGCCCCGGTGAGAGAGAATGGGTGTGAGAGAGGGGAGAGGAGGGGGTGTGATCTCTGCTTCAACAGCAAGGAGTTACAGGGAATTGGATTCAGAAAGTTACCAATGAGGGCCCTGCATGACGTGGCAGATACTACCATAAGCTTGCTGGGAAGACTGGATGGAGCATTTGGTCCTTTTCTGCTGTCATTTCTATATTTCTTTGTAAATTACCTGGATCAGATAGATGATACCTCAGAGTTCTAAAAGAACTCAAAAATGAAGACCATAGTTGGGCATGGAGTAGACAAAACTCTACTTACAAAATAGAATGTATGGGGAGAGCTGGTAAAACTGAAAGTGGACAAAACCATGAGGCTGGAATAGGTACAACCCAGGATGCTAAGCAAGCTTAGAGATGTCCTGGCAGGTTCACTGAAAAACCTGTTCAATAGATCCCTGGAAACGGGAGACTCTGTGTAATGGTAAATGGAATCTACTCTGAAGAGAGAACAGTGTTAAGTGGAGTACAACAGGGATCGGTTTCGGGGCAGGTTCTGTTAAATATCTTTGTGAGAGACATTGCAGAAGGGATAAAAGGTAAAGTGTGTCTATTTGTGGATGATACTCAGATCTGCAACAGAGTGGACATGCCTGAAGGAGTAGAGAGAATGAAAAGTGATTTGTGAAAGCTTGAAGAGTGGTTAAAGATTTGGCAGCTGGGATTCAATACCACAAAGTGCAGAGTCATGCCTCTGGGGTGCAGTAATCCAAGAGAGCTGTATTTGATTAGGTTGAAAGACTATTGTCCGTGGAGTGGGAGAGAGACCTTGGGGTAATAGTGCCAAGTGGGATAATGGCAATGAAGCAATGTGACAAGGCAATAGCTAAAGCCAGAAGAATGCTAGGCTGCATAGAGAGAGGAAAAACCAGAAAAACCAGAAAGAAAAAGGCAATAAAGCCCTTGTACAGGTCTTTGGTGAGGCCTCTTCTGGAGTACTATGTTCAGTTCTGGATCCCGTATCTCTAAAAGGATTGAGACAGGATGGAGGCAGCCCAGAAAAGGGTGGCCAAAATGGTATGGAGTCTGTATCAGAAGAGGAAAGGCTGAAGGATCTGAATATGTACATCCTAGAAGAGAGGTGGTGCAGGAGAGAATTGATACAGACTTTCAGATACCCAAAAGGTTTTAATTATGCACAAACTGCAAATCTTTCCCATTGGAAAGGGAACAGTAGAACTTGGAGTCATGAAATTAGACTCCAGGGAGGTTGGCTTAGAACCAAGATCTGGAAATATATTTTCATGGAGCAGGTGGTGGATGCCTGGAATTCACTTCTGGAACAGGTGTTGAGGATGATAACAGTAAATGGAATGAACACTGTTGATCCCTAAAGGCTAGAGGTTGAAAATGAAGAAAAGGATGGATCAGGGTAACCTGCATGGAGCAGCAGTTACTATCCTTTACACAGGCATGGGGATTACTACCCTTAATTAATTAGCCTTGATGCTTTTTATGCAACTTCAACATCACTTTTTCCTTTGTTGGTGGTAGTTGGGGGAAGGGGAATTGGATTCAGATGACAGCTAACACTGGGCCTTGACATTTACTGTATGGGGTACTGATACACAGACAATAGGGAAAAAGCACAGAACTGCTTTTATGGTCATCCAAAATCAAAGCACAGTCAAGCAACATTGCCTGAATTATCAAGAAGTTTGCTCATCCTGTAAAATGATGCTAGCAGTAATTTTGTTATGGGTTTGACAGTTGCTTGGTTTTGATTATAATTATAACTACCCTTAACCTAAGCCTTGAGGGTAACCAGCACAGAACAGCAGTTATTACCCTTATTTATTTATTTATTTATTTATTTATTTAGGATTTTTATATACCGACATTCTCGATACAAATATCAAATCAGGTCGGTTTCCACAGACAAAACTGTCGCGGTTAAGGCGTTACATTAAACAGAGTTTCTGAACATAAGAACATAAATATTAAATATTAAATATTAAATAGACAACAATAACTCGTCAAAATAACGTGAATAAATGTAGGGAATAGCTAAAAAAGAGGGTAGGCTAAATTGGGATATACAGGTAACAGAGAACCGTGATGATGGGCATAAACATGAGTAATGCATGAGCTAAAGAACTAATGCATCAACAAAGGAGTCTTTTCAAAACAAGTGGGCTGTCCAGATAAGGCGTAATCGGGCCTTGAGGGGATATGGGCAGTCGTGGAACTTATAGTGGACTATTTTGCTCTTTGACCGGTGTCAGAGTGTTCCTGCGATTCTGGATAGGCTTGCCGGAAGAGCCACGTTTTTAGGTTTTTCTTAAAAGTTAGATGACATGTCTCTTGGCGTAGATCCGGCGGTAATGAGTTCCAGAGGGTGGGCCCTTAACAGAAATATGGGGGTAACCTGCACGAAGCATCAGTTACTACCATAAGAAACTTGATGGGCAGACTGGATGGATCATTTGGTCTTTTTCTGCCATCATTACTAAGTTACTATATTAATAAATGATCACCTACAAACTTATTCCTAGAGGAAAATCACAAGCAAATTGTGAGAAATTACAAAATGACTATGAGATTGGGAGACTGGGCATCCAAATAGCAGATTAAATTTAATGTGGACAAGTGCAAAGTGTTGCACCGAGGGAAAATTAACCCACACAGTATTTACATGATGTCAGGTTCTGTATTTGGAGTCAATACCCAGGAAAAGCTCCTTGGAGTCCTTGTGGACAATATGTTGAAATACTTGGCTCAATATGTGATGGTGTTCAAATAAGCAATCAGAATGTTAGGAATTATTAGGAAAAGAATGGAGAATAAAATGGAGAATATCATAACATCTTCACATCACTCCATGGTGAGACCGCACCAGGTTACTGTGTGCAATTCTGGTCACTGCATCTCAAAAAAGATACAGCTGAACTAGAAAAGGTACAGAGAAGAGGGACCAAAATATTAAAGGGGATAGAACATTTATCCTATGAGTAAAGGCTAGAAAGTTTAGGGCTGTTCAGCATGGAGAATAGATGGCTCGGGGGAATATGATAGATGTCTACAAAATCATGAGTGGAATAGAACAGGGAAAGTGAATCAGTTATTTACTCTTTCAAATAATGCAAACACTAGAGGACAATCTATGAAGTTAGTAAGTAGCAGATTAAAAGGAAATCGGACAAAATTATTTGTTACTCAATGCAATTAAGTTCTTGAATTCTGGCAAAAGCAGTTAGTGAGATAGGTTTAAAAAAAGTTTGGATATTTTCTGGGAGGGGAAGTCCGTAAACTGCTATTAACCAAATAGACATGGGAAAAGCCATTACTTATCCCTGGGTGTTTCCAGCATGCCATCTATTTACTGTTTGGAATCCTGTCAGGTATTTGTGACCTGGATTGGCCAATGTTAGAAACAAGACATTGAGCTTGATGGATCTTTGGTCTCACCCAGTATGGCTATCCTTATGTTACTTTTTGGAACATTTCTAAAATTCAATTTGATTTTTTTGTCTGCTGTTTCACACCGAGCTGAATATTTCAAAGAATTGTCCACAAGAACTCTAAGGTTCTTTTCATGGGTTGTGACTTCCAATACTTTGCCCAGCATTGCGTACCTGTGGTTGGAATTAGTTTTCCTTATGTGCATCACTTTGCACTGTTCCACATTAAATTTCACCTGCCATTCAGATGCTAGATCTTCTAGTCTCACAAGGTCTTTCTGAAGTTCCACACAAATCACTGTGTTTTAAAAACTTTGAATAATGTTGTGCATCTTCATATTTGATTATCTGACTTATTGTTCCCTTTTCTAGATCACTTATGAGCATGTTAAATAACACAGGTCCCAGTACCAATCCCTGTAGTATTCCACTATTAACCTTTCTCTGTTACAAAACTGACCATTTAGTCCTAACCTCTGTTTCCTGTCTTGTAACCAATTCACAATAGGACACTACCTCCTATCCCATGACCATATTTATTTACAGTAATTTCTAACCCACCCAATTACCAGACATCTGTTTTGGGCAGTTTACAATACAAACATACACATTATAAAATCAAAAAACTTACAGCAATTACAGTCAATTAAAACCCTCAAAGAATTTACCCGAAAGTCTCAAGCAACAAATGTGCCTTCACCTGCTTTTGAAAGGCCCTATATTTGTATAAATGCTGAATCTCCACCGGGAGCCCATTCTACAAGAAAGGGGCAACCCAAAAGAAAGCTCTGTTTCTAGTATCCTATAAGTGATGAAAAGAAATTGATTTGTTCAATGCAGCTAGCAGAGGCTGCAGTGTACAAATCAACTCCTCTTCTTAGAATTTTCATCGCTTATCATGTTTAAAATTCTTTAATGATGTCAATTTTTAAATGAATACCTCTGAATATGTCTGTAGTAACCCCCCCCCCCCCAACCCACCTCCTGAAAACTCACCCCAAATCAAGTGCCCCCTTACAATGATCCATATATTTAGGGCCAGATTTTAGTAGCTACGCAGGGTGTAGATTTGTGCGCGCAATCCGGCGCGCACAAATCTACACCCAATTTTATAACATGCGTGCAGCCACACACATGTTATAAAATCCGGGGTCAGCACACGAAAGGGGGTGCACACTTGTGCACCTTGTGTGTGACGAGCCCTAGGAGAGCCCCAATGGCTTTCCCTGTTCCCTCCGAGGCCGCTCCAAAATTGGAGCTGCCTTGGAGGGAACTTTCCTTCAGCCCCCCACCTTCCCCTCCCTTCCTCTACCTAACCCACCCCCCAGCCCTACCTAAATCACCCCTCTACCTTTATTTTATAAGTTGCACCTGCCTCCGGGAGGGAGTAGGTTGCGCGTGCCAGCCAAGTGCTGACACGCGATCCCCCAGCACGGCCACTGTGCCGGAGGCCTCTGTCCCGCCCCTGCCCTGCCCCCATACCGCCCCACCCCGCCCACTCCCCGCCCCTTTTTTCAAGCCCTGGGACATATGCGCGTCCTGGGGCTTGCACGTGTTGCCGGGCCTATCAAAATAGGCTCGGCACGTGCAAGAGTGGGTTTAAAAGGGTTACGCGTGTATATAAAGCACGTAACCCTTTTAAAATATGCCCCTTAGGGAGCCAAGATGGCCGCCATGCTGTGAGGAGGTAAAGACAGCAGCTCCTGGCGTGTCGAGGCTTTTGGAGATTTTCTTTACTATTTGTGATATTACCTGAACAAATGCCTCACACAAAAAGAAAGGCTCGTGTGAGAGAACCCCCATCGAATGTCGGTATATAAAAACAGTTAAATAAAATAAACATCGGGAATGGACCCACGGCAGCCAGGGATAGAGGCTGCTTTTGCCAAAACACCGACAATATTGCCCGGAGGCGGGGCCGCTGGAGACGGTAAGGAACAGTTGCCAAGCCCCTTGGCCCTCGAGATATCTTTAAGCCCAGGCGCCCCAATGATTCCGGACCCTCCATTGGCGGTAGAAGTTGGAAGCCTTTCTTCTCGAAGGGCTGAAACGGACACCTACCTGAAAATCCCTGACTTACAGAGAGGAGCAGAAGGATTAACCGCTGCCTCGGAGAACCTGGTGGAATCAGGTTCCAGAAGTCAGGGCCAAATGGCACAACAACGCCTGGATCATCGAGGAGAAGGCCTAGACGAGGTAGGAACAGAGAATGATGATTTCTCTGTTATGTGTTCCACTCCCATTGCTGCACCATCCTTACAAGAAATAAGAAATATTTTGATTTCTATGCAATGTTCTATTAACACTTGATTAAGGACTGTGCAAGAGGCTTTAATTAAGACAAAGAAAACAGAAAAAAAAAAGTGGAGAATGTGGAAAAGCAATTAAATACAATGGAAGGGAAAATAAATGGTCTTGAGAAGGTTCAAATAATCTTAATAAAGTCAGAAGGAATACATGAAAATAAGCTTGAGAAAATTGAAAATCAGATGAAGAGGGCAAACCTCAGCATACTGAATTTTCCAAAAATAAAGATGTTATCAGCAATTGATTTGTTTAAAAATGACTTGTTAAATATTTTAAAGTACCCTGAGAACACCATTCCAGCCATCTCAAAAATGTACTATATAGCTCAGTAAATTACACCAGAACAAAATGTTTTAGAACAAGAAGATCAAATGGATATAAACTTGAATTTGACAAACTTTTTGTAGAAATCCCAAGATATGGATATTAGTCTAAGATCAACTCTGTTCAGTTTGTATTTGTTTCAGAAAGAGATGCAGTTTTAATATCAAAAAGTGAAGTATTATGGGTATCCAGTACAAATATTCCCGAATATAGCTAAAATCACACAGATAAAAAGGAAATATTTATAGCAATGAGGGAGGAGGTAATTACTAGAGGGGTGAAATTCATATGTATTTATTTATTTATTTGCTTTTCTATTCTGATGTTCCTGTAAAATATACATATCACAACGGTTTACAATGTAACAACAACGTTCGCTCTGGGCGATACAAAGAACAGAGGTGGAATATTAACAGTGAAACGGATATTGCGTTATCCTTGTAAATGTTTACTTTTTCATAATGATTCCAGATATGCATTTATTGACCCCGAACAGTTACGTCAATATTTAGATACACATTCTCAGTCCTAATGAACCTAGTCAAGGAGTTGAATAAGATAATGTCAGATAAATCCAGCATGGATAGAGATCTTATTTTGTTTATTGCTTAGATTCTGCTCGATATTTGATTGGCTCTCCCATTACTTAAGTAAATACTCAATGTGGTATGAACCAGAAGTTAAAAGTATTTCTTGTAAGTTATAAAGGATTATATAGAATTTTTACTTTTAATTATTGTTAAATTGATATTTCTTTCCTGTATAACCACATTGTATGATTGTTCTTTATTTTGTTAAAAACGCAATAAAAATAAAATTAAAAAAATAAATAAATAAAATATGCCCCTTAGTGTCAGGCTGAGCTTTATAAACAGTCTCTCTCTTTCTCTCTCTCTGTCTCTATGTGTGTATGTGTAAAGCTGTAGACGTGTGTGAAGAGTATTTTATAACCTACGTGTACACTTATAAAATAGCATGTATCTTTGTGCGGGTGAGATGGGCCCACACACGACCCTTTTAAAAATCTACCTGATATTTGGGACATAATAAGCCAGATTTACCAAGGCTGTTCTCTCATTCAATATCTATGGAAAAAAATACTTCGTAAATGATGGCCAAAATTAGATTCACCATGGATTTCTAATCAAATCTCAAAGTATGATAAAAATCTGTTTATTTGGTTGTTCAGATTAACTGTTTTATTATTTTTTTAGCTTAATTTGCATTATGTTTGCTAGTAAATCATTTTAATTACACTTTGCAAATATACATAGGTTGACATTGTTATGGCAGTTCACTGCAAAAGTACCATTAAGTAATGCTATTAGCATTGTATTTTTTAATTTTCTTTCTGAATGGAAAAAGATTGCATTATTTAAGAACAGATGGCAATAGTAACACTCAGTGAGAAACATCATATCTTAAAATTCATTGTAAATTGTGTCAATAATCCTCAAATGTAGTGTTCATTGCCACTGCTGTGGAACATTAGGCATCTATGAAAGTAAAAGTTAATTACATATGATGACTAAACTCCAGGGATCGTAATTAGCTGAACTGAGTGACTGCACATCAGTAATTAAATGTCATTCCACTCCATTGTACTGAGTTTAAACTTGCTTTTAAAATGTCATAGGTATTTCACTCAGCTATATTCAAAGGATTATTTCTCTTTGAAAACAGAATAAAGACATTATATAAACATTTATGTCATAACAGCAATAATAATATATGCACATGCAGGTAAGGTCCATTTTCAGTGTGCCAGTGAGCAGCAAACTTACACAAAATTTCAGAAGTACAAAGCTCTAAGGATGTGCATTCATTATTGCACAAATGGTTTTTCAGAATGGAAAAACTGAAAATAGGCTTGAACAAAAATATTCCAACATTTTCAGATTTTTTGGTTCATTTCCCCCAAAAAATAAATATATAAAAAAAAATTATCTACATTTCAGGTGGGAATGTTATCAGATACATAGCTACTGGTAGGAAGTATATTTTTATATCTCAAACAGGGTCATTCATCAAAATGTGTTAGGGCTTTAACGTCTGCGGGCATTATTTGCATCGTGCGATGCATATGGAAATTCCGAAAATGTAATCAAAGGGGAGCAGTTTGGGTGGGGTTTATGAAAATGAGGGATGTTTGACATTGGGCATGATAGTGAAATGCACGTTGTCACGCCAGAAATAACAACACCTTTTTTCCTGGTGTCATGCTGTGTGATATGCCTCAAATGGGAATTGTAATAAATATTGTGAATCTTGTTTTGAACAAAGAGGGAGAAAGAGAGAGAGAGCCTTTAGGGTGGCACATATTAGTCATCTATTTCCTACCCACTATAGGAGTGTCAACTAGTAACTTGAGGTGAGGTTTTGGTGGTGGTCTAGGGTTTGGGGGGGAGGGGCAATTTTATATGGTAGAGGGTGCATCAAGCTAGGGTGAGAATACACTGTAGAAATCTCATCTTTGTGTAGCTTTCCTCACTCCAAATCACATCAAATCTTCACTGATGTGAACTGTGCTGTTTGTACATCTGTGCATGTAAAACTGCCCCCCAAACCCTAGACCACCACCAGATCCTCACCTTGAGTTACTAGATGACCCTCCTATAGTTGTATAGATAGATGACTAATATGAGAGCTTGATAAAAAGTGTCTCTCTCTCTCTTATCCAAAACGTTTACTCACATTGCTGTAAAATACCTATGCAAAGCACATGTTGCAGTAACTAAAAAATTACCCTAACTACACTCCTTTTTTATCACAGGTGTTATTCATGTGAAATTTTATAGCATTTCATGAATCTAGGGGTAAGTTTGTGAACCTAAACATTCCCTATACCATTTCTGGCTTTCTGTTAGGAGAAGTATTTCAATATATTTTTCCCAAAAATTGTTGCTGCAATTAGCTAAATGCTGGAGAAGACCTTCTCCTTCTACTAAGATTGAATGGTTACAAAAGGTACGAGGCATCATTGGTTTTGAAAAGATGACTTGGAAATTGCAAGATAACTTGCAGAAATTTACTGATATCTGGTCCATATTTCTAATCTAGAGAAATGAATAGAGTTTTCTGCATGATGTTGCTTGTCTTTTATTCTATATGTGAATCCTGGAAGCTGTGTCTCTCTCTTTTTTATTCATATCAGTGTTCACTCTCTTTCTCTTTTTTTTTCTGTATAGAATTTTTGGATAAAACATAGGAGTCTGAGTTGGGAAAGGGTATTTTGTTTATTTTCTCTTTTCTTTTTCCTCTTTTTCTTTTATAAAATGGTCATTCATTTGGGCGTGACTGCTACTTATGAGCTGAATATTTGTTAGTTCCTATATTATCCTTTGGGGTTTTTTTTTATATTTATATCATATATTTCTTTAAAGGTGCATTTGGGACTATTCTACCTAAATTATGGGTCTTGTCTCTCTCCCTATCTATCTATATATGCTTACTATATTTGGTTATGTTTTATTTCTTATATTGTTCAATAAAAATTTTTGAGATTAAAAAATATTTAAAAGAGACCATCCTGCAACCTCTTCCCAATACTGCCTCAGATCCCAGGAGACTCTCCAGGCCCTTCTGCTCCCTTCATCTCTGCTGACAACCCAAGGTTTAGGGCCAGGACCAGGACCTCCCAAGCTGTGCTAAGTGAAGCCTAGCTGGAGCCTCCCCAAGCCCCTTGGTTCCCCATCTTCTGCAAAGAAGCTCTATCCCTTTCCTCCACTGGCCCCTACTTACATTTTTTCTAGGGGATCATCATCTTAGAAAGGGGGTAGAAGTGATCCCAAGTCACTCCTGAATATCAGTGTTCCTTAAAAAGGGTATCACTAGATCTGAGACAGCGACAAGTTTGACATCAACAAACCTTTTCTGGCCTCAGGACTAGCTAATGCCATTTTGTAGTATGACTGAACAAACAACCATATTATACAAATGGTATTGGCTGATCTTGATATAGCACCATGTTTTCCACATCAAACTTAGATCCAATCTCAGAGCCAACCAGGACGATGTCATACGGGTGACCGTCGCCCGTATGACATAGTGAGGGCAAAGGTAGCGCCGGCACCATTTTGAAGATTGGCAATATGGCCCGCATGCAGGAGGTCGCTCTCGGACCCCCGCTGGACATTTGGCAAGTCTTGTAGGGGTCAGGAGGCCCCCCCAAGCTGGCCAAAAGTCCCTGGGGGTCCAGCGGGGGTCCGGGGGTGATCTCCTGCACGCGTGACGTCGGGAGCCAGGAACCAAAATGGCGCCGGCGCTACATTTAAACTAGAGGACAGGGATGGCAGAAAAAAGTTGGAATTTCATCTCTAACAAATACAGGAAGTGGATGGAGAAATTAATACAAATCAGATCTTTAATATACCTTTAAAGAAAATAGAACAAAAGGTGTCCAGGAAGAGCAGAAAGTTGAGTGATGAAAGCTGGAAAACTATGAGCATACATGCTTGTAGTCTGGGCAAAAATATTCTAGATCTGCAGGTCCTAATGGTGGAGGAAGAGTTCGATATTGTTGCTATTATAGAAACATAGCTCAGTAAGTTACAAGACTAAAGAGGTTAGGACTTTTCAGCTTGGAGAAGAGACGACTGAGGGGGGATATGATAGAGGTGTTTAAAATCATGAGAGGTCTAGAACGGGTAGATGTGAATCGGTTATTTACTCTTTCGGATAGTAGAAGGACTAGGGGACACTCCATGAAGTTAGCATGGGGCACATTTAAAACTAATCGGAGAAAGTTCTTTTTTACTCAACGCACAATTAAACTCTGGAATTTGTTGCCAGAGAATGTGGTTCGTGCAGTTAGTATAGCTGTGTTTAAAAAAGGATTGGATAAGTTCTTGGAGGAGAAGTCCATTACCTGCTATTAAGTTCACTTAGAGAATAGCCACTGCCATTAGCAATGGTTACATGGAATAGACTTAGTTTTTGGGTACTTGCCAGGTTCTTATGGCCTGGATTGGCCACTGTTGGAAACAGGATGCTGGGCTTGATGGACCCTTGGTCTGACCAGTATGGCATTTTCTTATGTTCTTATGTTCTTATGAAGGGGATACAGCCCTAGCGAGCTATAACCCCTTCAGAAAGCATGGAGATGACAGAAATGGGAGAGTAGTAGCTGTTTATAAAAATACCTGAGCAATTACAATGAAGAGGGCATGGGGAAAGGAAGTGTTGTTGGCTTTCTTCATAAAAGATGAAATTTCCATTTACACTAGTGTGGGCTATAGGCCTCCAAATCAGAAAGAAGAAATGGAGAGAGATCTGGCTGAAGACATCCAAAAGGTGAGAAGTAAAGGAGAAGTATTGCTCCTTGGAGATTTCAATCTGCCTGATGTGATTTGACTATTCATGCTGCAGAATCTGCAAGAAAAAGAGAAATTGTGAATGCCCTTTGAGGGGCTATGCTCAGACAAATGGTGAAGGAACCTATGAGGGGAGGATCAAGACTGAGTCTGGTACTCATAAATGGAGACTGTCTCAAATGGCTGGGTAAGTGCCCATCCAGGTACCAGTGATCATCAAATGGTATATTTTGATATAACAACCAAGAGAGAAGGAAGTCACACAAAATCCAGGGTCCTGGATTACAGAAACATAGACTTTGGTAAAATGGTAACATACTTCAAAGAGGAGCTAGAAGGCTAGGATGACATGAGTGAAGTGGAACTACAGTTTCCAAATTAAAAGAAGTTATAACAAAGGCGACAAACTTTTATGTAAAAATGTAAATAAAAGTAAGAGAAAAAGGAAAAAAATGTGTTTCTCCAAGGAGGTGGCTGAGAAAATAAAGGTGAAAAGAAACACATTCAAAAAGAACAATGGAATGCATAAAATGGAAGACAGGGAAGTTGATGAAAACAAGGAAGGAAAGTAGAGTGGATTGGAAAAGTAGCCTAATGGTTAGAGCAGTAGGCTGTAAACCAGGGCAACCATGGTTCAAATTCCTCTGCCACTCTGTGTGGGACCAGGCCAGGTGCCTGGTCTACCTCAAATCCCAGAGAAGAAAAGAATTGTGGGTGGGACAATGCTAGGCAGAAAGAGTTCGGTGGGGGGGGGGGGGGGGGGGTTTGGGTGGTGGGTTTGGGGGGTTAAGAGATGTTCATCCAGCTGGGATCAGTATGCCTGACCCAGGTCTACAGGAGAAGACAGCTTTGGCATACATTGCTGACCTAACTAAAGCTGTAAGTAGACTGCTGGAGGAAAGCAGTCTGTACAAAGGAGAAGGCAGCTCCTAATTGCATTGCTGTCATGACTGAAGGTAGGCATGTTACTGTGATTGTATGCTGAGAAGTGTAAATAAAGCTTTAGTCTGTTAAGAAGCTGGAATCAGTATGATTTTTTTTGTCATCCCAATACACTCCTTGTGATTATGGTCAAGTCACTTTACCCTCCATTTTCTCATGTACAAACTTAGGGTTGATTTACTAATGTTTTTCTTCCATGCTGTATCTATGGGAAAAAATGCTTAGTAAATGAGGCCCTTATATTGTAAGCCCTCTGGGGCTAGTGAAAAGCCTACAGTACCTGAATGTAGTTCACTTTGAAGTGCTGAAAGATATAGAAACATAGAAACAGAAATGACGGCAGAAGAAACCAAATGGCCCATCCAGTCTGCCCAGCAACCTTTCACACTTATTTTTCTCATACTTATCTGTTACTCTTGGCCCTTAGTAACGTTTTGGTTCTATTTCACTTCCACCCCTGCCATTGCTGTAGAGAGTGGTGCTGGAGCTGCATCTAAGTAAAGTATCTAGCTATGGCCTAGATTTCTCAAAATGCGGTAAGTACCGCATGTGATAGCAAAAGGGGTGTGGTTTTATCACATTCTGTGTGAAGAGCTAAGTTAGTGCACATTGCAATACCATTTCATATTCTGCAATAAGTGCCAAACCTGATTATGTCCGAGAGAGAGAGAGAGAGAGAGAGAGAGAGAGAGAGAGAGAGAGAGAGAGAGAGAGAGAAGAGGAGAGAGAGAGAGAGAGAGAGAGAGAGCGAGAGAGAGAGAGAGACTGGCCATAATAGCATGTCCCGTAGATAGGTATATGTATCCCTAGGATAGGCCCACCTAGTAACTCGAGGTGGGGATTAGGTAAGAGTGTAGGGGGTTAGGGGCCACTTTCACATTGTACATGAGACGTACGAACAGAACAGTGGTCTCTTGTGAAGATTAGCTGGCCTTCGGAGTGAGGAAACTCACTCCAAGATGAGACTTGGGCAAGGGTCTCTCAACCTAGCTTGATGGACTCTCTACCTGGGTAACATCAAGCTAGGTTGAGAGACCCTTGCCCAAATCTCATCTTGGAGTGAGTTTCCTCACTCCGAAAGCCAGCTAATCTTCACAAGAGACCACTGTTCAGTTCGTACGTCTCATGTTCAATGTGAAAGTGGCCCCTAACCCCCTACACTCTTACCTAATCCCCACCTCGAGTTACTAGGTGGGCCTATCCTAGGGATACATATACCTATCTACGGGACATGCTATTATGGCCTCTCTCTCTCTCTCTCTCTCTCTCATCCTAAGAAATAAGCTGTATGGGACACATCACAAATGGAGATACACCTTTGCTTATCCAGACTATGTAATTTAGTCATTGTCTGAATATAAATCATCTTTTCTTCATTCCCCTCTGCCGTTGAAACAATGAGCTATGCTGGATGTGAAAGTGAAGTATCAGGCATTATTTGGATTGGGGTAGTAACCACCGTAACAAGCAAGCTACTCCCCTCTTTTTTGTGAATGCAAATCCTATTTTCCACATTTCCTCTTGCCGTTGAAGCATAGAGCAATGTTGGTGTCGCATTAACCGTGTGTATATTTATTGAATAAAGGTATTATTTCCAGTTAGGTAGCCGTCATTCCCGCAAGCCATTCTTCTCTTCATTCACATTGTCTAGACTTTATGGATCTACGGTTTTTATCCCACACCCCTTTGAAATCCTTCACAGTTTTAGTCTTTACCACTTCCTCTAGAAGGGCATTCCAGGCATCCATCACCCTCTCCATGAAGAAATACTTCCTGACATTGATTCTGAGTCTTCCTCCCTGGAGTTTTAAATCGTGACCCCTGGTTCTACTGATTTTTTTTGCAACGGAAAAGGTTTGTCGTTGACTTTGGATCATTAAAACCTTTCAAATATCTGAAGGTCTGTATCATATCCCCCTGCTCCTCCTTTCCTCCAGGGTATACATATTTAGATTCTTCAATCTCTCCTCATAAGGCATTCGATGAAGACCATACACCTTTTTGGTTGCCCGCCTTCATCCTGTCTCGGTGTTTACTGAAGAGGATGTTGGGGAGGTACCCTAATGGAGAAGGTTTTCATGGGTAATGATTCAGATGGACTGAATCAAATCACGGTGAACCTAGAAGATGTGGTAGGCCTGATTGACAAACTGAAAAGTAGTAAATCACCCGGACCGGATGGTATACACCCCAGAGTTCTGAAGGAACTAAAAAATGAAATTTCAGACCTATTAGTAAAAATGTGTAACCTATCATTAAAATCATCCATTGTACCTGAAGACTGGAGGATAGCAAATGTAACCCCAATATTTAAAAAGGGTTCCAGGGGCGATCCGGGAAACTACAGACCGGTTAGCCTGACTTCAGTGCCAGGAAAAATAGTGAAAAGTGTTCTAAACATCAAAATCACAGAACATATAGAAAGACATGGTTTAATGGAACAAAGTCAGCATGGCTTTACCCAGGGTGAGTCTTGCCTTACAAATCTGCTTCACTTTTTTGAAGGAGTTAATAAACACGTGGATAAAGGTGAACCGGTAGATGTAGTATACTTGGATTTTTAGAAGGCGTTTGACAAAGTTCCTCATGAGAGGCATCTAGGAAAAGTAAAAAGTCATGGGATAGGTGGTGATGTCCTTTCGTGGATTGCAAACTTGCTAAAAGACAGGAAACAGAGAGTAGGATTAAAAGGACAATTTTCTCAGTGGAAGGGAGTGGACAGTGGAGTGCTTCAGGGATCTGTATTGGGACCCTTACTTTTCAATATATTTATAAATGATCTGGAAAGAAATATGACGAGTGAGATTATCAAATTTTCAGATGACACAAAATTGTTCAGAGTAGTTAAATCACAAACAGATTGTGATAAATTGCAGGAAGACCTTGTGAGACTGGAAAATTGGGCATCCAAATGGCAGATGAAATTTAATGTGGATAAGTGCAAGGTGATGCATATAGGGAAAAATAACCCATGCTATAATTACACAATGTTGGGTTCCATATTAGGTGCTACAACCCAAGAAAGAGATCTAGGCGTCATGGTGGATAACACGTTAAAATCGTCGGTTCAGTGTGCTGCGGCAGTCAAAAAAGCAAACAGAATGTTGGGAATTATTAGAAAGGGAATGGTGAATAAAACGGAAAATGTCATAATGCCTCTGTATCGCTCCATGGTGAGACCGCACCTTGAATACTGTGTACAATTCTGGTCACCGCATCTCAAAAAAGATATAATTGCGATGGAGAAGGTACAGAGAAGGGCTACCAAAATGATAAGGGAAATGGAACAGCTCCCCTATGAGGAAAGACTAAAGAGGTTAGGGCTTTTCAGCTTGGAGAAGAGACGGCTGAGAGGGGATATGATAGAGATGTTTAAAATTATGAGAGGTCTAGAACGGGTAGATGTGAATCGGTTATTTACTCTTTTGGATAGTAGAAAGACTAGGGGGCACTCCATGAAGTTAACATGGGGCACATTTAAAACTAATCGGAGAAAGTTCTTTTTTACTCAACGCACAATTTAACTCTGAAATTTGTTGCCAGAGGATGTGGTTAGTGCAGTTAGTATATCTGTGTTTAAAAAATGATTGGATAAGTTCTTGGAGGAGAAGTCCATTACCTGCTATTAAGTTGACTTAGAAAATAGCCACTGGCATTAGCAATGGTAACATGGAATAGACTTAGTTTTTGGGTACTGGCCAGGTTCTTATGGCCTGGTTTGACCACTGTTGGAAACAGGATGCTGGGCTTGATGGACCCTTGGTCTGACCCAGTATGGCATTTTCTTATGTTCTTATGTTCTTATGTTCTCTGTCCCTTCGGAGATAAGGTCTCCAGAACTGAGCACAGTACTCCAGGTGAGGCCTCACCAAGGACCTGTACAAGGGGATAATCACTTCCCTTTTCTTACTCGATATTCCTTTATCTGTGCAGCCCAACATTCTTCTGGCTTTAGCTATTGCCTTGTCACATTGTTTTGCCGACTTTAGATCGTTAGACACTATCAAATATGTAAGGAACCTTTGGCTTCCTTACCAAAAATAATATACTATTTAGTTGGGGAGGTTTGAGACTTTTAGTAAAGAAAGGTTTGGTTTTCACTCCCCCAGATGGGAGTTGCAGATCGTGTGCTCTAGCATTATATAAACCCTTGCAATCATCTTAGAGTGTGGATTCATATTTGGATTTCAGTTATAATTTAATGGAATTGCTTTGTAGATTTTTGGTTAATCTTTCAGAAGGCAGGATGTCCCTGCCTCCTGTTAATTATTTTCGCTAACTTGGTTCCGAAGATTTTCCTGATTCACCCTCTTTAGATCAGTCTTTTCTCTGACTTATTTTGGATTATTTTCTTCTTTTTATCCTTTTTGGAAGCCTTCCCTGTGAGATCCTTGATACCCCTTCACAGAGATTTTGGGGAGTCCCTGGGTAAGGTAAGAACAAGGGGTTGGGTAGATTCTGCTGCTCTCTATCTCAGCTCCAATGGATAGATCAGTCAGTGACCCAATGCAGTGGAATTTCAAGTTTCACTTTTGAGTTGTTTTACTCATTGTCTTATCTTTTCATTTTTGGGAGACAAGAAAAAGTTTCCACGCTTACTATTTTCTTCCTTGTTTTTCCTCCCTTTGTGTCAGCATTTTATTTTTAACTGAGTACCCAAGTACCAGAGACCCAGTTTCCAACTCATTGGGAAAAGAGATCTTGTTTACCTAGGAAGAGCCTGAGAAGTAGAGGTTTCATCAAAAGAGAAATGGATTCCTGTCCATTGCCAGAGAGAAGGTGTTAAAGGCATTGTTCAAACATTGTTTTCTTCTACTAATTCAAGTGTGCTGCCCATGAGAGAAAAGAGCCCCCTGGTGTTTTCAACAGGAAATCTAAGATTTTTAAGAAGATTGCAGGAAAAGCATGAAAATTGGGACTTACCATGTTTTGATAAGTAATTAAGATTAAATTCTAACCATTCTATAGTGCAGAGAGGATTCAGATAAATTTGGAAGAGGGATTAGGCTTTAAAGGAGATGGAGACCAATTGATAAGTAATTGGCCTCCATAAATTCAGAGACTTTACTAGAACAGTGAGGTCACAGATTTATTAAAATGTATTCTTCATTATTGTTTATCAATTTTATTTGAAACCTACTGTAAATGTTGTAAAAAATCTTCAATTTATCAACTATCTATCTGTTATGATGCTCTTAACTGTTTTTTTATTTTTCTAAACTGTTGGGATTTATTACAGAACAATGGCATATAAATACAATAAAGAAAGAAAGAAAGAAAAAGAAGTTAGAAACCACTTTGCCTCTGTTGTAGCAGCCAGCCGCGGGCGGCCGCAGCTGGCCCCTCCTACCTCTCTTCGCAGCGGCAGGACCGCCAGTGACACCACCGCAGCGGCAGGGAAGCACTGTCATGCCAGGCTCCTGCTCTCCTCTCTTGGCCCGCACTTGGGGCGGAATTCCTGCGGGACCCCCCAGCGGGGGGGGGGGGGATCCTCCGGCCCTCTTCCCGCGGTGTCAGGCCGCACTGGTGTGCTTCTGGGCTAGGGCTCAGCCTGCCCTGCCCTTAGGCGTGAGGCCGTGCCTCCTGAAAGGATTTAAAGGGACCTCGTTCCCTTAAGTAGTTTCAGCTGCTACTGTAGGGTCAGGCTCAGGGAAGTATTTAAGGAGACTTCCTTCTTCTATTCATTGACTTGGCAATGAGTCTGCTCCCTTTGGTGAGTCTTCTGGTGCTTCAGGTATCCTTGTTTCTGGACGCTCCTCTGTGTTTGACTTCAGATCGGCAAGCGACTATTCTTTGTGATTGACTTCGGACTGGCAAGTGGCAACTTTCTGTGTTAGACCTCAGACGAACTTCAACGGACCTTCCATCTTCAAGGGTCCACCTAAGTCCCAGTGGCCCAGGTCCCTACAGGCTCCTCCTGGGGGGACCACAGGCTTCCAGGGGTGAAGACCCAGCTGACCCTTGTGCCCGCGCCACTCACCTTCGACCTCCCAAAGGTTCACCTAAGCCCCAGCAGTCCGAGTTCCTACGGGCTCCTCTGGGGGGGCGGGGGCTGCAGGCTTCCAGGGATGAAGATCCAACTGTTTTCTGCTTCAAGTCAGCCTTGCCACCCGACGGGGGGAACCCGAGGAGCCATCTCTTCAGGTAGCGCCAACTTCCCCTCAGTCTAAGGGTCCACATCTTCTCAATTTCACAACAGCCTCTTAGTGTGATCATTGCTGCTATTGACTGTGGAAAAGTCATGGAACTATTATAAAGAATAAAATTTAAAAAAAAGTTTAGATAGACATGGTTTATTGGGACACAACCAGCATGGATTTACCCAAGGGAAGTCTTACCTCACAAATCTACATTTTTTTGAAGGGGTGAATAAGCATGTGGACAAAGTTGATCCAGTAGATATGGTGTATTTGGATTTTCAGAAGATGTTCAACAAAGTTCCACATGGAGACTTCTAAGAAAACTAAAAAGTCATTAGATAGGAGGTGATGTCCTTTTGTGGATTGCAAGCTCGTTAAAAGACAGGAAACAGAGAGTAGGATTAAATTGTCTGCTTTCACAGTGGAAAAATGTAAATAGTGAAGTGCCTCAGGAATTGTACTTGGACTGATGCTTTTTAATATATTTGTAAATGATCTGGAAAGGGATACAATGAGTGAGGTAGTTAAATCTCAAATGGATTGTGATAAATTGCAGTAAGACCTTTCGAAACTGGAAGATTGGGCTTCTAAATGACAGATAATTTTAACGTGGACAAGTACAAAGTGATGCATACAGGGAAAAATAATCCTTTCTGTAGTTACACAATGTTAGGTTCTATCTTAGAAGTTACCACCCAGGAAAGAGATCTAGGCATCATAGTGGACAATACATTGAAATTGTCAGCTCAGTGTGCTATGTTGATCAAAAAAACAAACAGACTGCTAGGAATTATTAGGAAGAGAATGGCAAATAAAATTATGGATATCATAATGCCTTTGTATCGCTCCATCGTGAGACCGCATCTTGAATACTGTGTACAATTTTGGTCACCACATCTCAAAAGAAATATAGTTGCACTGGAGAAAGTGCAGAGAAGTGTGACCAAAATGATAAGGAGCATGGAACAGCTGCCCTATGAGCAAAGGCTAAGGAAGATAGGGCTGTTTGGTTTGGAGAAAAGATGACTGAGGGGGGGGGGGGGGATATAATAGAGGTCTACAAAATCATGAAAGGACTTGAACAAGTTAATGTAAATTGATTATTTACTCTCTCAGATAATAGAAGGATTAGGGAGCACTCCATGAAGTTAGCATTTAAAACAAATCTAAGTAAATTCTTTTTCACTTAGCGCTTAGTTAAGCTCTGGAATTCATTGCCAGAGGACGTGGTTACAGCAGTTTGTGTAATTGGGTTTAAAAAAGGTTTGGATAAGCTCCTAGAGAAAAAATCCATAAATTGCTATTAATTAATAAGCAATAGTAGCTTGAGATTTATTTAATGTTTGGGTACTTGCTAGGTACTTGTGTCTTGGACTAGCCACTATTGGAAACAGGATACTGGGCTTGATGGACACTTGGTCTGACCCAGTATGGCATATCTTATGTTCTTATGTGGAGATTATAAGTACAGAGAGTGGAAAAGGGGCCATGTATGCTGGTTAATGCAAAAGATCCTTGAAGCTATGCTTCCTCCCATAGGGAACTATGGACTTCAGAAGTGAGAAGGTATTAATGGAAAACTAGTTGCAGATAGGGTCTATTTTATTTCTGTGTGCCACTGGGGACAGTATCAGTGTTCTATCTCATTGAAGGGTTACAAATAAAATAAAATCAGGATTGAAAAACGAATATAAGAAGAGATTGTCAAATAGGTAAAGCATGGTGACAAAACATTTTTCAGATGTATCAGAGAAAGTAGGAATACAGGTGGTGGCATTGCAAGATTGAATGAAGAATAGGAGTAATACATGGAGAAAGATGAAGAAAGAGCAGAAATGTTTAACAAATACTTCGATTCACTTTTCACTAAGGAAGACATTGAAGAAGGACCGCTGTTGTCTAGCAAGAGTACAGATGAGAGTATGGGGGGTTACATTCCCATTTATAGAAAATTGAGTGGAACTAGGAAAGCTGAAAGAAGACAAGGCTCTGGGACCCAATGAGATACATCTCAGGACACTTAGGGAGTTCCAAGAAAAGCTGGCAGCTCCTCTGAAGGAGTAGTGCCAAAAGACTGAAGAAGGGTGGTTGTGGTCCTGCCTCAGAAAAGTGGTAGCAGAGAGGAGGCTGGAATCTACAGGCTGTTAGCCTTACCTCCATGGTGGGAAAATTAAAGAAGAGATTGCTAAATGAATGGATATGAATGATCTACAATCTAATGGGATACAGGATTTGAGGCAATATGGTTTTACTTGAAGAAGGTCCTGACAAACAAATCCGATTGATTTTTTGGAAATTTGGACCAAGGAAGAACACTCAGTGTGGCTTACATGGATTTCAGAAAGGCTTTTGGTCCTGCATAGGAAGCTCTTAAATAAAGAAGATAACTTTAAAACAAGCACACATATGCCCATATATGCAGCTACTATATACAGACATGTGCATGCAGATGCATACACATGTAATAAATATTGTGCACACTATGGGCCAGATTTTCAAAAGCATTTACTCGAGCAAAACTGGTTTTTGCTCGAGTAAATACACTTTACTCAAGTAAGTGGGCTTTTCAAAATTGCTACAATATATGCCATTGAATTGTCCATAGGATTTACTCAAGTAAGTGCACTTTACTCGAGTAAATAGCTTTTGAAAATTGCTACGATAGTATGTCACATTTACATGCGTAACTCCTTTGAAAATGACCCCCTATATAAAATATGCTTAAATTTACCCAACGTGTTTGCATATCTAAAAGATGCACTACATGTATTTCATATATAGCTGCATAAGTAGCATTTTAACACTTATCTGGCTATCTTAGCAGCAAAGCCACCACTTACCCGGAGAAGTCATAATTTATCCAGATAAGTGGTGCAAATCTTCTATACATGAGTATTTGTGCTTCTAATTTTAAGCATTTACTCATTTAGATTTTGCTTGCATATTTTTCTTTTTGCTTGTTAGCTTTTATGCGTATAATTCATCAAATTTTGTAACATGCTTACGTGAAGGAAATTACCAGTTTTATCAATTATTTCATCAGTTTGCCCAGTCTGTCTCTAGCTCATCAAGAACCTCTTGAACTTCCTCCAGCTTACCCTGACTTCTCACCCAGTCAGTATTTGGCAATAAAGAATTTTATTCTCATTTACACCAGATAATTTGCAAGTGTAAATATGTGCAGGTCAAAACCATATGCACATCCTTTGGCAAGTTATAAAATAACAGCTTGGATCATGTGATGGGATGTGAACCCACTCTCCCTCTTTTGCTAATTTCTACTGTTTATTGAACAAATCCTGGTACGGTAATTAAAAATACTAGATTGGGCAGGTAATCTTCACAGGTGAACTGACATCTCTAATGGCTTCAAAGATGTAATGAAAAGAAAGAGATAAACCTAAGGTAAAGGATGGCAAAATGGCGGGAGCCACGACCAACCCCTTTCTCCAGAAGCACGCAACTCGGCAGTGTTGCGCTGATGGTAGACCCTTGGCCCAAGGTGGGGTTGTCACTACCCACAGGGCAAGCCCATTGGGGTCCCCACCGTCAGGAGGGCAGAGCAGGCTAGGAGACAGAGGACGACTGGAGCTTCGCCAATACCAGCTCACGTTCCCCTTAGGTTGAGCCCTTGGGTGCCGGGGCCAGCTGGACTTAGGAAGGCCTCAGAGTGGTGTCTCCCAGTTGGTATAGACAAGGGTATGCCAGGAACCAGCAGAGGTATTGGAGGGCCAAGGATGGTCCGGAAGAGGCAGGGTTGAAGAGACCCAGACTCCAACTGGAACAGAGGAGAGCAGGGGGCATCCAGGTAAAGATAGTGCACGCTTGTGAAGATTTGATTGCCTTCGGAGAGAGGAAACTCACCCAAAGATGAGATTTGTGCAATGTTCTCTCAACCTAACTCGATGGACTCTCTACCTCTCTACATCAAGCTAGGTTGAGAGAACATTGCACAAATCTCATCTTTGGGTGAGTTTCCTCACTCCGAAGGTCATCAAATCTTCACAAGAGTGCACTGTTCTGTTTCTACATTGCACTCTGCATGTCAAAGTGGCCCCTAACACCTACACTAATACCTAAACCTCACCTCAAGTAGCTAGGTGGGCCTCCTTTGGAAGTATAAATACCTACCTAGTATGAGGGCCTTATAGCTAGTCTCTAGTTTCTCTCTCTCTCTCTCCCTCCCTCCAGTGGTTGTAGGTAGGAATTGCAACAATTGTGGTACTTACCGCAACGTGCGAAAAGTTACCACAGTCTGCGGTAATACCTATGCGAAGCGTTAAGATAGCGCACTTTGCGATAAATAGCCTATTATCATAAAACACGTCCCTTTTCCTATCGCATGTCATATTTAGTGCATTTTGATAAATCCAGGCCTAAATTTGCACCTGAGGCAATGGAGGGTAAAGTGACTTGCCCAAGATCACAAGGAGAAGCAGTAGGTTTTCTAAAACTCAAGGGTGTCATTTATGGAAGATTTGTCTTTGTAAGAAAACATCATTCATTCTATAGTGAAAGGATAAGCCCAATTATACAAAAATAAAAAGAAAACAAAATGTGTATCCATGCCTGGTGTTTTTACAGGTTCACTGTCCAAAATCAAGGAGAAGGTTCATCTTAATTCAGGATTTTAAAAGTTGATGCTCACTGTGACATTTATTGTTTACCTTTTTCATTTGTTGTATGTGGCTCTCCTCAAAGAATGTGTAGGCATGAAACAATATTGAAGAAATTGGCAATATTGATAAATACTGCAATGTTTTGTAACCTTTCTAGATCCTCGCTTCCAAAACTGGCTTTGATAGTTCAGGATCACAAAGCTCTTCTTTCTTTCTGAGTGCATCTCTTCTGTATAGTCTCATAGTATTTATACTGCGTTTACATACAAATGTATTGAAAGAGTGATCATAGGACATCAGCAATACACTATAAATAAATTGTACTGCTTACTATTCACAGAATGTAAGCAAGAAAAAATATATATAGCCAGCTGAGAGTCATATTGAAGGTGAAGTAGTTTAGGTGAATAAAATTGTATGCAAATGTTGTTGAATGTGTTAAGTCATCATAAAATGGAATATGCTCAAGAGCAATACATCAAATAAAAAGATAATACAACATGTTTACAACACCAAAGGAAATTTTAACAATCCTAGTGGGTATTTTCTTTGCATACTTCAGTATAGATAGAAGCAATATGAAGAATCATATGAAAAACTAACTGTGCACAAGATAATTTCATGGAACATAAAATATATAGTTCCTTTTTCCTCAAGATAGTTTTCTTGCCAATGAAAGTCTAATTGGCTTTATTATAACATAAAAATATTTCTTTTTATGTTTTATGTCTCAAGCGAGACTCAAGATCTAAGTCATAAAGCAAACATAAAATATTAATTTTGTTAATTGATGCTAAATTAATGAATAAAATGAATTAAATATCATCTTTGGTACTGCATGGCATCATCAGTATGGTATATGACTATTTTATAGCATAATTGGAATTAGGTAAAGACTTTATTTAAGCTTAAAGTTCAAGTCCTTAACTAACCTCAACACATCTTTTCAAAGATATAAAAATATTATTGTTTCCTAATTTTAAAATAGATTTGAAAAAAGCATGAGACATAAAAATATAAAAACTAAAGGATAACTTTAAAACAAACTTGTGTGCTCATATGCAGCTATATGGACATGCGCATATACATGTTTTTTTATATCATGCACGCAAATGGGCATTCACTATATAAAATATTCTTAAATCTACCCAACAGCATATTCATGGATCTAAAAGATATGTGGCATATATTTTCAATATAGCCAGATAAGTAGCATTTGAATACTTTTCCAACTATCTTAGGCCTGGATTCTTTAAGGTCGCAGACCTTAGAGAATCCGGCGGTAACGGGGCAGGGGGGCGAAGCGGGGGGCAGGCCTGTGAAAGCCGGCAGCCATTACACCACTGTGGTGTGCTGGCTGCCAGCTTACATAGAATCATAGAAATGATGGCAGAAGACCAAACGGCCCATCCAATCTGCCCAGCAAGCTTTGCACTTTTTTTCTTCTCATACTTATCTGTTTCTCTTGGCTCTTAGTAACCTTTTGGTTCTATTTCCCTTCCACCCCCACCATTAATGTAGAGAGCAGTGTTGGAACTGCATCTAAGTGAAATATCTAGCTTAATTAGTTAGGGGTAGTAACTGCCGCAATAAGCAAGCTACACCCATGCTTATTTGTTTACCCAGACTATGTAATTCAGTCCTTGTTGGTTGTTCTCTATATATAGATCCACTTTTCTTCATTCCTCCTGCTGTTGAAGCAGAGAGCTATGCTGGATATGCGTGAAGTATCGATCTTCCTCCCCTGCCATTGAAGCAGAGAGCTATGCTGGATATGCGTGAAGTATTGGTCTTCCTCCCCTGCCATTGAAGCAGAGAGCAATGCTGGATATGCGTGAAGTATCGGTCTTCCTCCCCTGCCGTTGAAGCAGAGAGCTATGCTGGATATGCGTGAAGTATCGGTCTTCCTCCCCTGCCAATAAGGGTCCTTACCTTTCGCTGCAGCGATGTCTCCGCAGAGTTGGCCCCAGTGAAGCCCTGACTCCTCCTCTTCCGGGGCCGACCCCGCCCTGACTCTGCCCCCATTTAGTGATCGCACGCGAAAAGTCCCTTTTCGAGTGCAATTGCTTTTGAAAATGACCCCCTTACTTTGTCGAATAATTTGTGGTTCTTGAGACTTATTTGGCTAGGTGGTAGCAAAGCCACCTCTTACCTGGAGAATTATAATTTATTGGGATAAGGGTGCAGGTATCTCCCTAGCTTGATGGTTCAAAATTTCATCTTTGTGACACTTTCCTCACTTCAAATGATGTCAATTCTTCACCAAGGTGTACTGTGCTGTTTGCACATCTCACTCTACATGAGAAACTATCCCCTATCCCCTAAACCCCAAACCACCACCAACACCTCACCTCAACTTATTAGATGGCCTCCTGTAGAGATATAAATAATTCACTACTATGAGGGCTTTGTTGATAGTCTCTTTCTATCTCCTGCAATAATTCTAAAATAAATATGCCCCCTTTTCTTATTGCAGGCATTGTCAATGCTTTACTAATGCATTTTGATAAATCTAGGGCAAATTTGTTAATATGCGTGCATGAAGGAAATTATCAGTTTTTATCTATTAGTTCACCAGCTTGCTCAGCCTCTCTAAGTCATCAAGAATCTCCTGGTTCTTCAGCCTGAGCTCCCCCAGTTTACCTTCTTATTTGGCTATAGAGAATTTTATTCTCACTTATGCCAGATAATTAGCAGGTGTATAAAAAATGTGCAGGTCACAACCATATTGCATCCTTTTGGCAGGTTATAAAATAGCAACTTATGCACATAAATGTTGGCCCCACCCTGAAATGCTCCTAGTCTTTCCCTTTTTTTATTCGAACCTGAATACTTGCACACAAATGTTTGAAGTTTATAAAATAGCATTTTTGCAGATATGTGCTATTTGCGCGCACACATCTGTTAATTTGTATGCATGCAACTCTTTGAAAATTCATCTTTAAATGTTAACACTGTTAGTATCAGTAAAATATGAGAGCTCTTATTAGCACTACAGAAGTTTTAATTTATTGAAAAAAATATATCCATCATCTTAATGCTAAGGGTTTCTAAACTGTACACATACCATAAAGTTGAGATAAAAAAAGAATGCATATAGGTATTGTAAGTATGATTTATATAATAGAAGCACATATCTTATTACCTATTTTACATGCATGGTCAGTAGGTATTGCCATGTTTTCAAGTTTATATCTGGGGAAAAATCACTTCTGAATAGCAGAAGTACATATTAGCATTGTACATACTGGCAATGTATAGCTTATGCAATGAGATGTGGATCCTTATGAATTCCCTGAGGCTGCAGGTAGGTTGTTGTCAGTGTGGCGATATGGCTATCCTCCAAAGAGCTTAGCATATCTTCTTTCTAGGGTAATTTGGGTTTTAATAAATGAACATCTAAGAAGACAGAAGAGAGTATACAAACAAGGGGACATGTGAAAAATTCATAAACTTGCCATAACAGGAGACAACTGATCATAAGTATAAGATTCTTGTTTTATTCTATTCATGTGCTACCTATACTCTTAATTTTTCAACTTTCAAACAAAGGAAGAAGTAGCAACATTATCATATAGTCTATATGTCAAGCACACCTTTGAAGCTGTTGTGTTTGACATTTCTAGCAGTAATTGCCTTGCCTAAAAATAACATGGAGACATGCATAAATTAATGGTGTCCTTTTCAGCAATGAACCAGAAAGAAATATAATCCTTTCTTTTTCTTAAAAGAGAGGCAAAGAGCAGAGACAATGCCAAAGGCCATTCCTATTGAGCTTCCTTTTATGGATTCCCTTTATAATATATGGAATCACTGACTTTTCCCTCTGTGATATTGGAATTATGACATAATTCCACTAAAGCATATAATTCCTGCTGGTTTATCATCCTTATTATCTAAGATGAATTGGCTCTACAGTAAAAGCCTGCTACCCATTCCAACTTTTGTGCACTGCCTTTTTTTAAAATCACTAATAGCTAATCTTGAATTTAATTACTTCAAAGAAGGGATGCCAGTTTTAGTAATATACCCCAATGAGCACTGAAATCAGATGAATTCTTCCATGGGAGATTCTGCTTCTTGATGCATCTTATCTATTTTATTTTATTTCTTTTTTTGCATTTGGTATGGGAGGTAGCAAACACCTTGCTACTATTTTACCCATGATATCATAGCATTAAGATGTTCTTGTTTACATTGATTGTTTTATGTTGTTTACTGGTTAACTTATCACAAACTGTCACAACTCCTAAAGGTAAATCAGGCACATTTGACAGATGTCATGTCTGATTAAACTGTAATGGAGTAAGAGGAATCCTCTGTGATGGCCCATTAGATGGTTGGTTATGAAGGAGTCACTGATCCATAAAGTAATAGCTGCAGCCAGTCTCACTAGTGTGAATGTCTTCTGCAATTATGAAATATTGTTATGAGATCAAGTTCCTCTAAAATTATTTCCAAAGAACCTAAGCAATGAATTTTTTAAGTTTAATATTAGATCACACTGATATCTTCTTATCAAAGGAGCTATAATCTTTATTTATTTATTCATTCAATGTTATTGCTTTGCTTTTAAAAAATAGCTCAAAACAGAGTATGATAAAAGCATAAACATAACAAATAAGCTGTTGCCAATACTACCTGATCAAATTGAGCAATAAATACATAATTTAAACAGAGGCAAACTTGCATGCTGAACAGCAGAGCAAAACCACCCATCTCAAGTCCAAATACTAAGGGGGCCATTTACCAAGCGGATCGCATGTGATAAGGGACGTTTCGCACGCAAAATGTCCCTTATCACATGAGATACCAAGATGGGGGTGGAGTCGGGGCAGCATCAGCCTCGGAAGAGGAGGAGTCGGGGTGGCACTGGAGCTGATGCCGCTCTTCGCCTACAGCGAAAGGTACGCTTGTTTATCGCTGTCAGTTTCGCGCTGAATAACTACACATTTTATGGTGTAGTAGGGATGTGCAGAGCAAAATTTTATGTTCATATTTTTTATGTCCGAAAGGGGGTCCCACTTGCGGCCAATATGGACATAAAAAAAATCCAATGAGTTGGGTATATGTACATATGTGCAAAAAAAAAATTTAAACCCCCTCACCCTCCTTAATCCCCCCCCCCAGACTTACCACAACTCCCTGGTGATCGAGCGAGGAGTGAGGACGTCATTTCTGCAATCCTTGGCGAGAAGCATGTGATGTCGGCGGCACGTCGAGTGACGCGGCGTCACGTGATTCCCGGCGAGTTCGCGCCGGACGGCTCGTTCGGCCCAAAAAGAACTTTTGGCCAGCTTGGGGGGCCTCCTGACCCCCTCAAGCTGGCCAAAAGTTCTTTTTGGGCCGAACGAGCTGTCCGGCGCGAACTTGCCGGGAATCACGTGGCGCCGCGTCACTCAGACGCGGCGTCACGTGATTCCCGGCTCGTTCGCGCCGGACGGCTCGTTCGGCCCAAAAAGAACTTTTGGCCAGCTTGGGGGGGCCTCCTGACCCCCCCAAGCTGGCCAAAAGTTCTTTTTGGGCCGAACGAGCCGTCCGGCGCGAACGAGCCGGGAATCACGTGACGCCGACGTCACGTGATTCCCGGCAAGTTCGCGCCGGACGGCTCGTTCGGCCCAAAAAGAACTTTTGGCCAGCTTGGGGGGGCCTCCTGACCCCCTCAAGCTGGCCAAAAGTTCTTTTTGGGCCGAACGAGCCGTCCGGCGCGAACTTGCCGGGAATCACGTGACGTCGCGTCTGAGTGACGCGGCGCCACGTGATTCCCGGCTCGTTTGAGCCGGACGGCTCGTTCGGCCCAAAAAGAACTTTTGGCCAGCTTGGGGGGGCCTCCTGACCCCCCCAAGCTGGCCAAAAGTTCTTTTTGGGCCGAACGAGCCGTCCGGCGCGAACGAGCCGGGAATCACGTGACGCCGGCGTCACTCGACGTGCCGCCGACGTCACATGCTTCTCGCCAAGGATTGCAGAAATGGCGTCCTCACTCCTCGCTCGATCACCAGGGAGTTGTGGTAAGTCTGGGGGGGGGATTAAGGAGGGTGAGGGGGTTTAAATTTTTATTTTGGCTCAACAATCGCGATTTCCCACATATCGAACATATCTATGTTCGATATGTGGGAAATCCGATCGTTTATGTCGAATCAATTTTTTAAGTAAAAAAAAAATATGAGTTGCGTTTTACTAATGCGGTCAATCCGAATGCACACCCCTATGGTGTAGTTATTTGGTGCGATGCCGGCAGCAATCGCACCGCGGAGGTGTGATCGCTGATGGCTATCACAGGGCTGCCACCCCCCCCCCCCCCATTTCACCCCCCGCCCCCTGTTACCATGGGATTCACTATGCCTTGCGGCATTAGTAAATCCAGCCCTTAGTCATAATAATAAATACACAGCCTGAGATGGCACACCCACATAAACACAATTGTTATCCTAAAACTTTTTTCTGGTTTAAAAATAATCGGGTCCCTTGTTAGGATTAGTGATCATATTAGAGTTCATCCATTCCTAATTGGATAGTAACATAAAAAACACATTCTCTTCTTTCCCCTTTGCAAGCTGTCAGATGGGGTGCTCAGACTGATAGGTGGATTTTCTACTTGAAAAATAGTTGCATGAATGTTGAAGTATTACATTTGTAAATCAAGGGCAATTCATTTGAATGAAAAGCATTATATAATCCTAAAGTGCTATTATTTATTATCACACACTAAGCCGTAAGAATTTTATATAGCATGATAACTGAATCCAAATATTAGCAAGCTGGACCACTAAAAGACAAGTGACTTGAATTCATTCAGTAATTGTTAACCATTTATCTAAATAAATACTAGTAAAATAAAATAAAACTCAATACACTATTTAAAGAAAAATAAATTTACAAGAGACTATTAAAATATGTTCAAAGCTCAGTGGGGAAAAAAGATTTTAAAAAACCCCAGAAAAATGGGAGGAGTAAAGGAAAACAATATAAGTACTTGGAATGTATGAACGCATATAGTATTCATGAATATTTATAACACAAGCATAATGGAATGAATGTATACCTAAAGATTCATTTTGTGCTACATTCAGTTCTGCTTTTCTTGAGACCGTAAGTCCAAAATAATTTGACCTTTGAGGTCAAATAATGGAAAAAAGGACAAATAGCAAGTGTAGTAAATGCAGTTACATGGGAAGGCGGGGACACCTCGGCATTCTCCCCCTCACTTCCTAGCCATAATACACAGGCACCAGTGTTGTAACAAAAGGCCACAGTTTATTGAAGGATACGTAACCTGAGCCGGAACAAGCAAACATCACAGTAACAGCCCCTCATACCTTCTTCCCCTTCCTTTGCACCAGCATTATGACAACTCACCACCTTGTCCCTGTGACATGCTGTCAATCACACCTGCCCCCACCATCTCAGCAGTGGTCCTCCTCCATCCTCCTGGTCTTTACTGCCACATACCAGCAGGATGGACCTAGCTGATCAGTGATCACACTGTCCTCCAGCTGCTTTGTGTAGCAGTCCCCCTCACCCCAGCTACTCCTACCCATCTAAGCCATCAATCAGAAACCTTCATAATTTGTACATTGCAATACAAATTGAGGCTCAGGTTTCCTGTCCTAATCTGTGACATAAACCAATTGTAACTAACACTACAAATAACTGCGCTCCAGGGAGGGAGGGTGGGAAGAAAAACCCTATTGAAAGCACCGGTACAAAGACTGAAAGGATTCCCACCAAGCAGTCAAGCATAACCGCTGTACTTCCACCCAACAGCCACTGCAGCTTGACCCAATCGGGGAACTCCTATTAATTTTGAACCAGCCACCCACTATCTGACCCTCTACCCTGGGACCTAGCAACTGAGTGCACCCCTAATAGCAGAAAGTGATGGGGGAAGGAATGCCTTCCTTGCCACCATGTTAATCTACAGTGAATAAGTATGAGATAGAGCTGCATACAATAGAAGCAGTCCATGAAAATCTATCTCATGCATATTCATTGAGGATATCCTGAAAATCAGGCATGCTTGTGGCTCTCGAGGACTGAAATTGATCATCCTGACATAAAATAAGCACATTTATCTTCTGCTATTGAGGCCAAGGTGAGGACAGGCAAGCATCCCACAAGCCAGTGTTTAAGCTTAGAGGAAATTTTGCTTGTAATCTTCAATGATTTTGTTTTTGAATTGTGGAATATAAGATCATTTAAATAAAAATAAATAAAGAAAACATATCTGATAATATAAAATGAAGCATGCATGTTACACTAGTTTTTCTATTTTGTTCAAGTGTAAAAAAATGTTTACATGTTTCAAGATTGCACTCACAGGAAGTAATAGGAGCTAAACATATCCACGAACTGAGAACTGGGGGCCTGAGAGGCAGGAGCCATAAATTTAATGCTTATACCAACCTGGAACATGAGTAAATATATATGCACATATAATATAACAGGGTCTTCCAGGAATAAGTCTCCAGTAGTTGAAACTGATTTAGAACATGGCAGCATGATTTTTTATACAATCATATTGTTCCAATTCTACATGTTACATCAATTGCCCATTGAGGATCATATTTGCTTCAAGGTTTTATTATTGATGTTTAAATGCATTAAACATGGTCAGCCAGTGTATTAGTTAATAGAGGTAAAATCCTATGGGCCGGATTTTAAAAGGTTACGTGCATAAGGTACGCGCGTAACCCTTTTAAAACCCCCCTGTGCGCGCCGAGCCTATTTTGCATAGGCTTGGCGCGCGCACAAGCCCAGGGACGCGCGTAAGTCCCGGGTCTTGCAAAAAGGGGTAGTCGGGGGCATGGCAGGGGGCATGGTTTCGATGGGGGCATGTTTGGGGGAATGTGGGCAGTCCGGGGGCGAGGCAGGGTGCCCCGACACAGCGGCCTGTGTCGGGGCCTGCTGGGCCGGCGTGCGTAAGTTACTACTGCCCGGAGGCAGTAGTAACTTTTCAGATAAAGGTAGGGGGGGTGTCTAGATAGGGCCGGGGGGGGGGGGGGGTATGGGAAGGGAGGGGAGGGGAAGGTGCGTGGGGGGGTGGAAGGAAAGTCCCCTCCGAGGCCGCTCCGAAATCGGAGCGGCTTCAGATTTCGGAGCAGCCTCGTAGGGAACGGGCAGCGCGCGCGCAAGGCTCCGCACGTGCAAGTTGCACAAATGTGCACCCCTTTGCGCTCACCGACCTCGAATTTTATAAGCTACGCGGGTATCTTGTAAAATCTGGCGTACTGTTGTTCGCACCTGGTGCGCAAACAAAAGTACGCACGCGCGTAGAATTATAAAATCTACCCCTATGTGTCTGCCAGAGCTCTACATTTGGCTCAGAAAGTGCTTTTGGCAATTCTAGAAACAGACAAGTCTCTCTATTATGAGATGAATGGCCTTCAATTATTTTGGCCCCCAAATATGGAATGAGCTCCCATTTGACATAAAACTAGAAGCCAACTATCAAAAGTTCAGTGAATTAATCAAGAACACACAACATCACCACTAAAGATAATGGGGCGGATTTTAAAAGGAGCGCGAATAGCCTACTTTTGTTTGCGCTCCAGGCGCAAACAAAAGTACGCTGGATTTTAGTAGATACGCGCGGAGCCGCGCGTATCTGCTAAAAACCTGGATCGGCGCGCGCAAGGCTATGGATTTTGTATAGCCGGCGCGCGCCGAGCCGCGCAGCCTACCCCCGTTCCCTCCAAGGCCGCTCCGAAATCGGAGCGGCCTTGGAGGGAATCCTCTAACGCCCTCCCCTCATCTTCCCCTCCCTTCCTCTACCTAACCCACCCGCCCGGCCCTGTCTACACCTCCCCCTTACCTTTCTCCGGGGATTTACGCCTCCCAGAGGGAGGCGTAAATCCCCGCGCGCGAGCGGGCCTCCTGCGTGCCGGGCAGCGACCTGGGGGCGGGTACGGAGGGTGCGGCCACGCCCCCGGACCGCCCCGGACTGTAGCCACGCCCCCGTACCCGCCCCCAAAACGCTGCCGACACGCCCCCAAAACGCCGCGACGACCGGGCCCGCCCCCGACACGCCCCCCTCGGAGAACCCCGGGACTTACGCGAGTCCCGGGGCTCTGCGCGCGCCGGTAGGCCTATGTAAAATAGGCTTCCCGGCGCGCAGGGCCCTGCTCGCCTAAATCCGCCCGGTTTTGGGCGGATTTAGGCGAGCAGGGCTCTTAAAATCCGCCCCAATATGTTATATATAGATAAGTGATGTAAATACCCTATATAATACTCTTATAGCATTTTTCTTTTTATTTTGTATATAACTTAAACATATTTTTTATTAATGAAATGGTAATACCCATATCCAAATATTGCAATTATACAGAAAGAAATCATCTCCAATACTCTGGTGTCCTTTAGTCATTCATCGTGTTACCATCCATTAACCTTACTTTTATTTTTTTCTATTTTTTTTATTATGCAAACATTAATTCCCTTCCTACAAATGTCAAAATGACTTTCAATATTCATTGAAAAGTTAGTTTTTTTTAATTATAGGCTAGTGAACATTGGAAAGTCATTTTGTCATTTGTAGAAATGAAATTAATAGGTTTGGATAATAAAAGGCCTCATGTTTCCAATATCGCAGTGGTAACGCATGAGGGGGCGTGTCCTATGCAAATAAGGCATTTTTCGTGCAGTAGGGAAACATCGCCCCACGCGATGTTTTCACGGAACTGGAGTCGCAAATCGTGAAAACATTGTGCACCACGATGAGGGCCACCTAGTAACTCGAGGTGGGGATTAGGTATGAGCGTAGGGGGTTGGGGGCCACTTTCACATTCAACATGAGACCTACAGAAAGAACAGTGGTCTCTAGTGAAGATTTGCTGGCCGTCGGAGTGAGGAAACTCACTCCAAGAAGAGATTTGGGCAACGTTCTCTCCACCTAGCTTGTTGTTGCCCAGGTAGAGTGTCCATCAAGCTAGGTGGAGAGAACGTTGTCCAAATCTCATCTTGGAGTGAGCTTCCTCACTCCGAAGGCCTTCAAATCTTCACAAGAGACCACTGTTCTGTTCGTACGTCTCACGTGGAATGTGAAAGTGGCCCCAACCCCCTACATTCTTACCTAATCCCCACCTCGAGTTACTAGGTGGGCCTCTCATAGGGATACAAATACCTGTCTAGGGCATAGACATTATAGCAAGTCTCTCTCTCTCTCTCTCATGTTGTGCATTGCAATACACCTTTAGTGCAGTATGTAATGAAAGGAATGTAGCAAAATGAGGTCCAAAGGATGGAGATTGTTTACCGAATATTAGAGGTGATTCCTTTCTGTATAATTGTAGTGTTTTGATATGAGTTTTACCATTTCATTAAAAAATATTTTTAAAGTTGAAGAAAACATAAAAAGAAAAATTTTATAAAGGTAATGTATAGGGTATTTGTAACACTTATATGAGTATAATATCAAAAGTTCAGGACATGACCCTTCACACAAAATGGTTGTTGAGCATGAACTGAGGATATGGATAAGTCACTCTATTATTTTTAAGGATTCTATAATATTATAGACTGGGATATAAAATGGGATTTATTTTGGGCTGCATTTTAGAATTTAATTATGATACATATGTGATGGAGATTTGGTGCGGCATTTTAGGGGACAGATGAGTTATTAAATGCAATACACCATGTTTTGCTGTCCATTCGATGAAAAGAATGTAATAAAGATTTACTAAATAAATATTAATGTCCAAGTGCACTGAGAGGAGAAAAACAAGGATGCTATTCATATTTGGATGAATTGATGTTTAAAGGCAGAATGGATGGAATTAGTTAAATATGTAAGGTAGCTCCTCCTCATATGTACATCAAATATCTCTTTTCCAGGACATCAAAGTTTTCATAAATATTTGCTTTCCCAATAGTTGCTATTGGACAGCACTGACTCGGTGAATTCTCACTATTATTTCCCCAGAGGACAAAATGAATTTGGTTGAATCAGACCTATGTGACTAAATTAGAGAAAACTGATAATAATAGAAGGCACTTTATCTGAAAATATAATATTACTATGACCCAGAATGAAGGAAGGAAGCAGCTTACAATGTTATTTATTTAACTTTTTTTTTTTAAAGGGTTACGTGCATAAGGTATGCGCGTAACCCTTTTAAAACCCCCCTGTGCGTGCCGAGCCTATTTTGCATAGGCTTGGCACGCGCACAAGCCCAGGGACGCGCGTAAGTCCCAGGTCTTGCAAAAAGGGGAGGTCGGGGCGTGGCAGGGGCGTGGTTTCAATCGGTGCATGTGGGCGGTCCAGGGGTGTGGCCGAGTGCCCCGACACAGCGGCCTGTGTCGGGGCCTGCCGGGCCGGCGCGCGTAAGTTACTACTGCCCGGAGGCAGTAGTAACTTTTCAGATAAAGGTGGGGGGGGGGGAGTCTAGATAGGGCTGGGGGGGGGGGGTTAGGTAGGGGAAGGGAGGGGAAAATGCGGGGGGGGGGGGGGGGTGGAAGGAAAGTTCCCTCCGAGTTATAATGGACATTCATCCACAAGGATTTAAGGAAGATTATTTATCAACTGACAAATTCTAAATCTTATTTTTAAGATACAAAGGTTTATCAGATCCTCATATACACTATGACTCACAAATCTGTTTCAACCTAACAGTGATCAGCACCGCTAGTATTATATATGGTATACAAATTTGTATATGAACTTAAGTAAAATTCTGTCAATATGCCTTTTTTATCTGTAATGCTGATTACCACATCTCACTATCAAAAGCAATTCAAACCAGCATTATAGGAGCCACAAAGCTAGGGTGATCATAAAGTAGAGGTTATGCATTTGTTTTAAAGCAAACTAATCTGAACCAAGGTGACAATTTTTGATTCAGTTCATTGCACAATCTCATGAAAATTCTGAAAAGTTGGGGGTTCATTTATTTCAGAAAATAGCTTCCACTATTTGCAAAAATGAGTAAACATGAAAACATGAAAAAAACAATTAAAATGAAAAATAAATGTAAATTGATAGAAAAACACAAAAAATTAACCAAAACAAAAAAAATTCCCTGTACATCCCTAGTCTACGTTCGAGAAATTTATTGCATTTCATTTTTTGTTTCATTTCCTTTTTATTTCATTTATATAATGATGTTTTAAAATTCATATATTTTAATTTAATTGTTTGTTTTGTTTTTAATGTGCTATTTACAAATAGTGCTTACTAAATACATTTAGTACACATAATTTGTGAAAAATGTGCATTAAAATCATTAGGTGCTCAATCTTCAATAGTCTGCAAAACTCAGCAAATGTGCATGTAAGTGTGTCTACCAAGATTTATGCTAGTATCTAATAAACTATGTAGAGAGAGCTTCATAGTTTATTAAATACTAGGGATGTGAAGAAGAAAACATTTGGTTCAGTTCAATCATTTGTTTCATAGGGAATATTTGTTGCGTCGAGATGTGGACCCTTTGCCTGAGGCGAGGTTGGTACTGTCTATAGGGGTGCCCTATAGGCCCTTGATGTCGGTAGGCAGACGTAGAAGATGGAGACCCAACTGGACCTTCACCTTTACCAGCCCTAATTCCTCACAGGTTGAGCCTTTGGGTGCTGGGGCCAGCAGGATTTAGGAGCAGCTCTCCTGCAAGCTGGTCTGGTGGAGAGAGGTGTAGGCAAGTCAGATGGTCTGAGAGTCAGGGATGGTGACGAGAGTGGAATCCAAGACGGGCAGCTGGGCGGGGCAGGCAGTAGGCAAAGCAGAATCCAAGACAGGTCAGGGGTCGAGGCAGGCAGCAGAATAGAGATCAGGCAGTTGGTCGGGGCAGGCAGCAGGCAGAAGCGGAATCCAAAAACAGGCCAGGACTCGAGGCAGGCAGCAGACAGCCGAACGGAGATCAGGCAGTTGGTCGGGGCAGGGGGCAGGCAGAAGCGGAATCCAGGAACAAGCCGGGTCAGGTATCAAGGAAGCAAGCTGAGGGAATGGAGGAACAGGGCAGGAATGGATACACAGGAACCAGGAACAGAAAGGCACAGAGGCTGGAACACACGAAGCAACTTAGAAGCCCAAATGGAGTGAGACCTGTTGCTGAGGCAATGCTGGGGCAGCAGGGGCTGCCTTAAATAGGGCCAGTGGGGTCTAGTACATCCAGGCCCTGCGGGAAGGTCTTCCGGAGTGGCTCCTTTAAGAAAGGGGAGGAGCCACACGTGCATGCCTACGAGGACACAGCTGGTTGCACGACGATGGTAGGGAGCACCCTTTGCTGTGCTGAGAGAAGGTCCCGAAACAGCAGAGTGGCCGCAGAGTGGTGGCAGAGGCCAGGATCTGCTTGCTGGGTGAGTGTGGTCAGCCGTGGCCGTAACAGTACCCCCTCCTCTAAGCCCTCCTCCTCGGGGCCTGGGCTTCTTTGGGTGTATGATATGGAATTCTATAAGGAGTCCTTTATCCAGGATATTGGAACTGGGTTCCCAAGAGTTCTCTTCTGGTCCGTATCCTTCCCAGGCAATCAAGTACACCCACCTCTTGTGGCAGCGACAGACATCTAGGATCTCCTTCACATGATAAATCTCGTCTCCTTCTGAGGAGATCCTCTCCAGTTTGGACAACTTCCGTGCTGGCCAAGACAGAACCACTGGCTTAAGCAGAGAGACATGGAAGACATTGTGGATATTCAACAATGCTAGAAGTTGAAGTTGGTATGTGACAGGTGTAATCTGTTGCAGGATGGAGAAGGGACCAATATAACGAGGTGCTAGCCTCATGGAGGTTACCCAGAGTTGAATATTATTGGTACTCAGCCATACCTTGTTTTCAGGTTTGAGCAGGGGAGCAGGACTTCTGTGTCTGTTGGCGACATCTTTTCCTCTCTCAGAGGCTTTGCGAATCAGGTCTTCTGTTTGGGACCACAAGGACTGAAGTTCTTGTGCCGTCAACTGGGCAGCGGGAGATGGAACAGTACTGGGAGCGGAGGGAGTGGTTGCTTCCCATATACCATGAGGAAGGGTGAAGACCCCTTGGCTGCATTTGGGTGGGAGTTGTGTGAAAACTCTGCCCAGGGAAGGAGGTCTGCCCAGTTGTCCTGTTGTAAGTTCACAAAGGAGCGCAAAAAGGTATTCAGGGTGCGGTTAGTGCGTTCCACTTGGCCGTTCGCCTGAGGGTGGTAGGCAGTGGTGAAATCCAGCTTGATATTGAAGTTACAGCACAAGGATCACCAGTATTTGGTGGTAAATGTATCTCTGCGATCAGAGGCGATGTGACAGGGTAATCCATGGAGGCAGAAAATGTGGGAGGTGAACAGCTTTGCCAGCTCTGGAATGGATAGAAGCGCCGGGAGGGCGATGAAGTGAGCCATCTTCGAGAAACAGTTGGTGACGACTCAGATTATTCTGTTGCCACTTGAAGAGGGGAGATCTACCACAAATTCAGTAGATATGTGGGTCCATGGTTTTTTAGGGGCCAGCAGCAGCTGTAACAGCCCCCAGTGCCATCCCACCACGGGCTTCTGACAAGCACAGGTAGGACAAGAGTCCACGTAAGCCTTCATGTCTTTATCCATTAATGGCCACCAATAGTATCATTTGAGTAAGGCAAGAGTTCGTGCACAACCGGGATGGCCAGCCACCTTTGAGTCATGGGCCCACTCTAACACATGTTGCCAGAGTTGGGTTGGAACCTTCGTCTTCCCTTGGGGAATTGCTTGAGAGGCAGCTACCAGGATGCGTGCCAGGTCAATGATATAGCCTGGAGGGTCTGGGTTATCCTCCAGTTCAAAAGACCGAGAGACGGCGTCGGCTCAGATATTTTTGGCGGCTGGCCAGTACTTCACCACGAAGTAGAAGCGACTAAAACACAGGGACAAATGAGCCTGCCAAGAGCTCTTTATTCCCGATGCCGTAATTCATTTCTGTTTGGGAGAATGTTTGGGAGAAGTAGGAGCAGGGATGGAACGTACCCTTAGCGGTGAGCTGGCCCAAGACTGCTCCAACGGCGATAGAGGAGGCATCGACCTCTAAGATGAAGGGACGTATGGGGTCAGGGTGACAGAGACAGGGTTGATGGAGGAAGGCCTGTTTCAGGGTTGCAAAGGTGGCTAGTGCCTCTGTTGGCCACGCTCGGGTATTGGCTCCTTTCTGTGTGAGCACCTTAAGTGGCGGGACCAGCTGGGAGTAATGAGGGATGAACTGCCTGTAGAAATTGGCGAAGCCTAAAAATCATTGCAGGGAGCAGAAACTTGAAGGCTGGGGCCAGTCCCGAATACAGGCCACTTTTTCTGGGTCCATTTTGAAACCGGTGCTGGAGACAATGTACCCCAAGAAAGAGTCACATTCCGCTTCAAAAATCCATTTTTCCAGTTTTGCATAGAGTTTGTGGGTACGCAGGCACTGGAGGACTTGTCGGACATCATGGTGGTGGGATTGGAGGTCCTTAGAGAAGATGAGGACATCATCGAGGTAGACCATCACAGTGGTATAGAGTAGATCGCGAAGGATCTCATTCATTATTGCTTTGAATACTGTGGGGGTGTTGCATAGCCCAAACGGCATTACAAGATATTTATAATGACTGTCGTGGGTATTAACATCGGTCTTCCACTCGTCCCCTGGCTTGATCCTAATCAGGTTGTATGCCTCTCAGAGGTCCAACTTAGTGAAGATGCAGGCTCCCTACAAGCGATCCAATAATTCAGGGATGAGAGGAAGAGATACCGATCCTTCCTGGTTATGGCATTAAGCCCACGGTAGTCAATACAGGACTGAAGGGAGCTATCTTTCTTGGCCATGAAGAAAACTGGCCTCTGCTGGGAAGGTCGAGGGGCGAATAAACCCCCTTTCCAGGTTTTCTTGTATATATTTGGCCATGGCCTCGGTCTTGGGCAGGGAAAGGGAGTACACCCTTCCCCGAGGAGGAATGCTTCCAGGGACCAGGTCGATAGCACAATTGAACTCCCGGTGTTCCGGCAGGATCTCAGCACTCTCCTTAGAGAAGACATCAGCGAAGTTGGTATACTGCGGAGGTAGGCCCAGAGAGGTCGTGGCAAGCAGCAAGGGGAAACATGCCACAGAAAGAAGACACTCCTGGTGACACCGGGGACCCCATTTGGTCAATTGGAGTGTCTCCCAGTCTAGAACAGGAATGTGCTGCTGGAGCCAGGTTAAGCCAAGGATAATAGGATGGCCCACCTTTTCTAACACATGGAAGGTCAAATCCTCGTGATACAGCATACCGGTCCAGAGGCAAACGGGAAGAGTGGTATTGGTGAT
The DNA here is from genome assembly GCF_901001135.1 of Rhinatrema bivittatum. NCBI lineage: Eukaryota > Metazoa > Chordata > Amphibia > Gymnophiona > Rhinatrematidae > Rhinatrema > Rhinatrema bivittatum. The sequence continues at coordinate 71,963,715 of NC_042623.1, forward strand.
CCTCCCAGGAAGTGGGTCACCTGAGATGGAGGAAACCACCAGCTCCTCAGCCTCGTGGGAAGATTTAGGTGATGGACCAGGTCTTTCAAAATAAAGTTTCCCCCTGCACTAGAATCCAAGAGGGCTTGGGTAGAAAACTCATACCTGCCCATGAGTAGGGCCACAGGGAGCACGAGTTGGGGAGCGGGCTTAGTGAAACCTAGAACCAACTCCATGGCTGGTTCTAGGCCTGGAAGTTTCCCGGCCTTTCCGGGCAACAGGCCAAAAAATGTCCCTTCCCAGCGCATTATAGGCACAGATCCAGAGTTCAACGGCGCTATCTCTCCTTAGTAGACAAAGGACTTCACCCTAATTGCATGGACTCTTCCTGTTGAGTAGTCCTGGGAGCTGTCAAAGTCCCCACCAGTGGTTTGGAGAAGGATGGTGCCAATGGAACAGGTCTGTGGGGGCCCCCATACCTTCCATGCGCGCTTGTGGAGGCATCAATTGATCCGAGTGGCTAGGTCAATGAGCGCATCTAGAGATTCAAGGGAGATCCCAGGATGCCAGCTCGTCTTTTATATGGGAGGAGAGCCCTTCCAAGAAGATCATCCTCAGGCTGTCTTCCTGTCAGTTTAGTTCGGTGGCCATAGTGCAGAATTCGATGGCACAGTCTGATAGGGGTCGCGCCCCCTGGCGGAGGTGGAGTATATCTGAACCGGTGGCAGCCTGCCAATCCGGTTCATTAAAGGTCTGCTTAAAGACCAAATTAAAAGCTGCAGATCCTGAAGAAGGGGGTCCTCTCATTCCCATAGAGGGGATGCCCAAGCCAGGGCCTTTCCGTCAAGGAGAGAGAGAATGAAGGTGATCTTCATGGCATCCGAAGGGAACTGTGCAGGCTAAAGTGTAAAATGCATAAAGCACTGATTGATGAATCCCCAGCATTGCTTGGAGTCGCCTGCAAACCAAGGAGGAGCCAGCAACCAGAGAGTGGACGCCGTGGGTTCTGGGGAGGCAGACGGCGCAGGTGTGGTAGAGGAGGCGTCGAGGCGGGCATTCAGGCGTTCTAAGGAGGCTGCCCATATCTCCAAGAATTGCTGCTGCTGCTGGATCTTCAAGGCCAAGCCTGGGATAGCCTGGAGACCTGAGAGGTCCGCTGAGTCCATGGCCTCAGCAACCTGTTGCATCGAGATGTGGACCCTTTGGCTGAGGCGAGGTTGGTGCTGCCTATAGGGGCACTGTATAGGCCCTCGATGTTGGTAGGCAGATGTAGAAGATGGAGACCAAACTGGACCTTCACCTTTACCAGCCCTCATTTCCCGCAGGTTGAGCTGTTGGTTGCCGGGGCCAGCAGGACTTAGGAGCAGGTCTCCTATAAGCTGGTCTGGTGGAGAGAGGTGTAGGTAGGTCAGGTGGTCCGAGAGTCAGAGTTGGTAACGAGAGCAGAATCCAAGACGGGCAGCTGGTTGGGGCAGGCAACAGGCAAAGTGGAATCCAAGGACAGGCCAGGGGTCGAGGCAGGCAGCAGACAGATGAACGAAGATCAGACAGTTGGTCAGGGCAGGCGGCAGGCAGAAGCGGAATCCAAGAACAAGCCGGGTCAGGTACCAAGGAAGCAAGCCTAGGGGACGGAGGAACAGGGCAGGAATGGATACACAGGAATCAGGAACAGGAAGGCACGGAGGGTGGAACACACTGAGCAAATTAGAAGCCTAAACAGAGAGAGATCTGTTGCTGAGGCAATCCTGGGGCAGCAGGGGCTGCCTTAAATAGGGCCAGCGAGATCTAGTGAGTCTGTTATGAATCAGCGCTGCCTGCGGGTTCCCCCGCGAGCAGGCCACTTACCCTCGCTGTCTGTATTCGCCGACGTGGCAGGACCCGCCGTCGGCCTGCCCATGCGGCCCGGAGGCCGCCTGCATCTCTCCTCCATTCCACGGCCGGAGTCATGGTCTCCTTCGAGGCTGGGACCGCCCCCGACGCTGCCCTTGTCTTCGCGGCGCTAAGGCCACAGCCCCGGGCTGGAGTAGCGACAGAAGCCGCCCCCGGGGCCTCCGGCAGCGGCTGGAGCCGCTGCTCACGTTGGAGCCTGCTCCCAGGCTCAGCCCTGCCTCTTCTGGCGTCTGACGCACAGACGCTGTGCAGGCCGCTGGCCATGGTCCTGCACAGCCTCTGCTTCCTGCTACTAGGTGCGCGGCCGTGTCTTCTCTCTACATTTAAAGGGCCAGACACAGGAAGTGTCTGGGCCCCACCTTGATGACTGTTTCCTGCTCAGACCTATAAAGGGCTGCTCCGTCCATTGTTCCTGGCCTTGCATCGTCGTCGAGTCTTCGCTCTGGAGGCTCCAACCTGCCAGAGTCCATGTAAGGTCTTCTCTTCGTGGAGCTCCTCGTCGTGTTCATTGTTCCATGTTCAAGTCTTCGTGCCTGAGGTCCATGTCCAGGTGTCTTCGTTCTCCTACGTCCTGGTGTTCCTGCCTTCCGTGATGTTCCTTCCTTCGCCTCACCTTCAACGCTCTCAAGCCTTCTGGTCCGATAGGCCGGGGGTCCCTCAGATGCAGTACTCCTGGCTGGACTAGCCTGCCGGTGGATGGTCGTCCTGTGCTCCTACGCCGTCTAGTCCTGATGTGTGTTCCTGTGCTGTCCTGCTCCCGTCGTGGTCCGTGACCAGTCTGCAAGGGCTGTGTAGGGCGCGTAACGGACAGGGTGGTCCACAACTCAGTCCCGCGGGTGGCCTGAGTAGGGCGCCCTGAGAGACAGTGCCAATGTCCATGCCTCGTGCTGCCTTTGTGGATGTCCAGAGTCTCATCTGGATGCTGTCCGCATCGATCCCAAGTGTCTACGTCATGGATGCCATTGCATCAGCCTTGTGTCCTCGCCATGGATGCCTTTGCATCAACCCCGAGTCTTCGTGCCTTGTGATGCCGTCGCATCAGTCATGTGTCTTCATCCCTGGATGCCGTTGCATCAGCCATGTGTCTTCATCTGGATGCCGTCACATCAATCCACAGTCATAGTCATGTCTTCATGTCAAGGCCCGTCTGCCCTCAATCTCAGGCCAGGCCTGCTGCTCCATGCTGCTCGCAGCAGGTCCGAAAGGGCCCGGAATGGTCGGAGGACCATTCACATTCCAGCATCCCATTTGGCCATGGGAGCTTGCCGGCCTGGCAGAGGGTAGACTGTCAGCCATGTGGGGCCACCATCAACTCTTAGCTCGGTTCTGAAGGTCGGGGTCGGGCTAAGGCCCATGGGCACACTAAACCACCGAAACACAACAGCGTCCCAGCCCCGCAGGAAGGTCTTCCGACGCGGCCCCTTTAAGAAAGGGGAGGAGCCGATCGCACGCGCCTAGGAGGATGCAGATGGTTGCATGATGGCGGTGGGGAGCGCCCTCTGTTGCGCTGGATTGAAGGCACCGAGACAGCAGAGCGGCAGCGGAGGCTGGGACCCACTCGCCGGGTGAGTGTGGTTGGCTGCGGCATTGCGCCGCCAGCTGCCGTAACAATATTAATTTGTTTCATATTTGTTTTATTTGCATTATAGTCAATAGGGGAAGAAATGCAGTCAATTTTAGGCTCCCAAATTGTGATTTTCTAATACTTTTTAATGATACTGGTGAGTAGGCATCATCAGAAGGGTGAAGGCATGCCATCGCATCAAGATTAGATTATGTCAATGTGGCATCAAAAGTGACACCATGAAGAGGCAAAGGGATAAACAATAATAGCAGGATTCTCCAAGGCATCAATAGAGGAGGAAAGAGGAAGCAAGAGTGGATATAACTCACCAAGGTTTCAAAAGAGGGCACCAACAAAAGTGGAATGAACCATAGAAGGCAGCACAAGAGGTAAAGAGGCACCAATTGTAGAATTAACATTCTAAGGTCCCACAAAGCAGGAACAAGACAGAAAAGGTGGCAGGAAAAATCCCAATACACTGATAAAGGGACAAGGCAGGAACAGGGAGTGATATCAACACACCAAGGCAACATGAGAAGTGCAAAGCAGCTTCCACAGTGGCAAGAAAAACTCAAGGTGTGAGGTATGACAGCAGGGCAGAGACAGGAAGACCCTCAAGTTGCAAACTCTATGTATGGCAACAAGGCTGAGTGAAGAAAGATTCCTAAGTTGTAGGATAAGGGATATAACAGCAAGGCAAAGTGGCATGAAAGATGTCTGTCTTCCTATAGAAGCACTTGCCACTTGTCAGCTTTATTAAAGAGAATGGTCTGTTTTCAGCATCGATTTTTGTAACAGTAATCAACAAAGAAACCGGGTGGGAGAACTAGACTGGGATTGTAGAAGGGTATAATAAAATGAAGTACCATAAAACAGGAGCCACAAAACAGGTGGTGTGGTAGGAGACACTTGAATTTTTTTACATTTTATTTCTGGGGACAAAACACCTCAAAATAACTAATAAACAGGGTTGGAGAGCTAGGCTGGGATTGTTCAGGAGTAGAAGAGAGTGGGGTGGAATGGGAAGAGAAACATTTTTTTTTTCACATTTTTTTCTAGGGACAAAACAAACACAGTATAGTATAACTAATACACTAACAACAGCAAACACAGAGGCAAGAAAACCCGTATGCTGGTACATAATAGGCATGACAAAGAGGAATATTAACAGTATGACACTCGAGGTGGTAGATCAAGGACATGGCAGATAGGAAGACCAGCAGTAAGGCACCTAAGGTGATCTCTCTCTCTCTCTCTCTCTCTCTCTCTCTCTCTCTCTCTCTCTCTATATATATATATACACACACACAACCACAAACACTCATTACAGAGTGGAATAAAAGCACAATTTTGTTTACACTAATATTTGCTTTATTTTATTTTTTATATCAACAATTGTCACAAATTCAAGCTATCATAAAATGACACATCTCATCTCTACCTCACTAAAATCACCATCCATTCATACTCAACCACACCATTCTCACTTTGTACAATATTTGCAAAATAGAAATTACATAACATTTACTTTAATTGTTGTAATGATAAACATTTGTGTAATTTTATACAACTTAATATTAGCAAATTTTAATAAAAATGCATAGTACCAATATTATTAATTAACAACTCTAGATAATCACAAAGTGCTTAACACTGATGTTGTCATTAACAGTTCTAATCTCAACCGAGCCCTCGTTTCACCTTCCGGCTTCTTCAGGGGAATATATATGCTTTTGAATCAATGGTCTATCTCTCACAACACTCCTATATATTCTTTGCCATTCCAATAAGGGCACTCATGATCTTCATTACATCTGCAATTATATATTGTATCTGTATCTTGTTTATCTGTGTCTGTTTTCATGAACCGCTGTCATCACTATCCACGAAATCCAACTTTTATGTAATTATATCTCGCAGTGCTCACCCTTCAAAAATTTTTAGAACCGATGGAACCTCCCTGTTGTATTTAAAGTCCTCAATCTAACAATTTTGCTCCTGTGGCTCAAATATTATTATCTGTTATTATATGGAGGATATGGATGACCATCATATGTGTCTTATCACTGGCTCATAATTGAAGCCTATAGTGACACTAAGACCTGGTATGTGTGGTGCAACAGGCTATGAATATTCAATGAAGCCTTAAAGCACAATATCCAGTTTAATCTTCGAACATTCCTCACCCCAAGATTTTTTATATAGGCTCAAGATCGCTTGGCTGTATAGAATATAAGATAAATGCACTATATTAGTGCACTTATCTTATAATATTTGAGCCACAGGAGCAGAATTGTTAGATTGTTGATTGTTTCAAAGTTTCTGCTCCTCACAGGGGTTTATAAATTATCTCTTTCGTATTTAAAGTCCTGGCATCTAACCGGCAAGGCTTTTCCTTTTTAAGTTGGTAATTCTTGCCATTTCCAAGGTGCTAGATGAGCTTCACATCCAAATTCCACCAATAACTCCAATGTAACCCCTACGATATTAAAGACGCAATCTTTAATATCGCAGGAGTTACGTTGAAGGGTGAGCACTGCGAGATATAATTACATAAAAGTTGGATTTCGTGATGACAGCAGTTCATGAAAACAGACACAGATAAACAAGATACAGATACAATATATAATTGCAGACAAACAACACTCTAAATTAGAGTGGGATAAGAGCACTCTCACCTTTTTCTAATTATTTATGTTTATACCAATACAAATCCACCACCAGGTAACTTGTTTTACAAAATTTATTACAATGGTATAATATCAATAAACATTTACAAAATTGTAAACATTTATTTTGATATGAGAAATCATCACACAATTCTTTTAAATAAATCTCTACTATCAAAAATTAGTATTCATAAAAACCCATTACAAAACCTTTTACCCCCTAAAACCCATCCTATTTGTATCCACATAAACCATTCAACTCATTCATACATCACTCATATTACTTATAAACCACCCTTCCCTAAAGCTCCCATCATCTAAAATAAATCATGCCAACCATACTGTGTACCAATATAGAAAATAAATTGGTTAACTCTTTTCCCTTTCAATAACTTGATTTTTGCATACATAAGACAGTTACTTGACAATGTTAACACTACAACATCTCAATATAACTTAAATGTAAACACATGAATATCTCAATATTAATCAATGATGGTATTTCCTCATCTTCTTTATACTGAATTAATTACTATTTCAAGACCATGTTCAACAATCTTATGCAGCAAACAAAGAAGCAGCACACCTCTCCAATATTGTCAATAACCAAAACAAGAGAGGGAAAAGGATCAACTGTCCAATTCACAACTTTAACTGAATCATAGGCAAATGACAATATCATAGAAATCTTTGCTTTGAAGTTTCAATCTGCGGCCTCTTGCCTCACAATGGGCCGCAAGCCTTCATCAGCTTACAAAGCAACATATAATGTTTAATCACTTATCGTCATTTGCTCATATCAGTACTCAACCCAATTAGAATTTCTTGATTTTTCACCACAATTTTATTTCCAAACTACCCTAAGAAAGGTTATAAATGTGAAACAAAAAGCTATGCTTCCCACCAACATTAAAATTGAAAGTTTCCCAAATACAAAACTTTTTAGAGAAAGGAATACTTAGCCGATGCCTCGTAGGATATCACATTAAATCATTCCCGACATGAATCATGTTTCGATTGCCGAGAGCAACCTTCTTCAGGGGATATCACTCAATAATGTTTTACATGAAGCGGCCAACATTCTTCGATCTCTTCTAAAAACAAACACAACAAATTAGAAGTTAAAAAGTGCACCTATATTCAATTGTTCAAAAAGACCCACAGACATCTGATTTTACCTAAACCGAAAATAGTCCACTCTAACTTATATCGCAAAAGAAAAACTTACCCGGACAAACTATGTCTCAGCTGATATTTTCAAAAATGGCGCCACAGCGTCTCTAGCTAGCTCTTCATGTCACATCCTTTTAAATCTTACAAGCGTCTTATACGTCTAATTTGTTGTTTTTTAGAAGAGATCGAAGAATGTTGGCCGCTTCATGTAAAACATTATTGAGTGATATCCCCTGAAGAAGGTTGCTCTCGGCAATCGAAACATGATTCATGTCGGGAATGATTTAATGTGATATCCTACGAGGCATCGGCTAAGTATTCCTTTCTCTAAAAAGTTTTGTATTTGGGAAACTTTCAATTTTAATGTTGGTGGGAAGCATAGCTTTTTGTTTCACATTTATAACCTTTCTTAGGGTAGTTTGGAAATAAAATTGTGGTGAAAAATCAAGAAATTCTAATTGGGTTGAGTACTGATATGAGCAAATGACGATAAGTGATTAAACATTATATGTTGCTTTGTAAGCTGATTAAGGCTTGCGGCCCATTGTGAGGCGAGAGGCCGCAGATTGAAACTTCAAAGCAAAGATTTCTATGATATTGTCATTTGCCTATGATTCAGTTAAAGTTGTGAATTGGACAGTTGATCCTTTTCCCTCTCTTGTTTTGGTTATCAACAATCTTATGCATACATGAACCAGCTAATTGTCATTATTAACAAATAGATATCTCAATATTAGTGAAAGATGGTACTTCCTCATATTCTTTATGAATGAACGATATTAAATTATCTCATATTTATAGACAATGTCTCTCTCATACTGCTGTACATATATCCCGTCCTAACAAGGCCCTTGTTTCACCTAAGAACATGCCATACTGGGTCAGACCAAGGGTCCATCAAGCCCAGCATCCTGTTTCCAACAGTGGCCAATCCAGGCCATAAGAACCTGGCAAGTACCCAAAAACTAAGTCTATTCCATGTTACCGTTGCTAGTAATAGTGGTGGTTATTATCTAAGTTAACTTAATTAATAGCAGGTAATGGACTTCTCGTCCAAGATCTTATCCAATCCTTTTTTAAACACAGCTATACTAACTGTACTAACCACATCTTCTGGCAACAAATTCCAGAGTTTAATTGTGCGTTGAGTGAAAAAGAACTTTCTCCGATTAGTTTTAAATGTGCCACATGCTAACTTCATGGAGTGCCCCCTAGTCTATTATCTGAAAGAGTAAAAAAACGATTCACATCTACCCGTTCTAGACCTCTCATGATTTTTAAACACCTCTATCATATCCCCCTCAGCCGTCTCTTCTCCAAGCTGAAAAGTCCTAACCTCTTTAGTCTTTCCTCATAGGGGAGCTGTTCCATTCCCTTTATCATTTTGGTAGCCCTTCTCTGTACCTTCTCCATCCCAATTATATCTTTTTTGAGATGCGGCGACCAGAATTGTACACAATATTCAAGGTGAGACCTCATCATGGAGTGATACAGAGGCATTATGACATTTTCCGTTTTATTCACCATTCCCTTTCTAATAATTCCCAACATTCTGTTTGCTTTTTTGACTGCCACAGCAGACTGAACCGATGATTTCAATGTCTTATCCACTATGACGCCTAGATCTCTTTCTTGGGTAGTAGCACCTAATATGGAACCTAACATTGTGTAACTATAGCATGGGTTATTTTTCCCTATATGCATCACCTGAATGGCTTCCTCAGGGGATTTTAATCCTTCAAAAGAGAACACCCCATACAGTGTTAGCACAAACTTCAGTGTCAATCATCTTTTCCAAACCAAAATCACCGTTCTTTCCTGGCCTTCTTTATCCTTCCAAACTTCAAATTCGCCTGTTTATAAAAAAGCCAGTTTTAACAACTGCAATCACTGATCTTTTAAGCTGCCTTACTGCCATTCGACCATTAGTGCGGCAGTGCACCGTGACGTCCTCCAAACTCCAAATGCTTATGACCTAAGAGCATTGTTCCACAAACTCTGAAGGCTTCTCATCTTCCGACCAATGATACAACTCAGTGTCTTAACACATCTCTTTGATTGGCATGATTTATTTTAGATAATGGGAGCTTTAGGGAAGGGTGGTTTATAAGTAATGTGAGTGATGTATGAATGAGTATGAATGGTTTATGGGGGTACAAATAGGATGAGTTTTATGGGATAAAAGCTTTTGTAATGGGTTATTATGAATACTAATTTTTGATAGAATATATTTATTTAAAAGAATTTTGAGTTGATGATTTCTCATAGCAAAATAAATGTTGTTTAAAATTTTGTAAATCTTTATTGATATTATACCATTGTAATAAATTTTGTAAAACAAGTTAGCTGGTGGTGGATTTGTATTGGTATAATCAAAATAAATAATTAGAAAAAGGAGAGTGTGTTCTTATCCCACTCTAATTTAGAGTGTTGTTTGTAGTAAATGATGAGCACCATATAGATTTTATATTGCCTAATTGCTCCTTTACTATATATATATATATGGGGCATGGCAGTTAGGCAGAACAGTATTAGCAAGATCCCTAAGATGGTATATCAAACTCATGGCAAGTAGGCAGCATGGTAGCAACAAGACCCTAACATAATATATAAGGGACATGCCATATAGGCATGTGGCAAAAAGACATTAAAGGTGATATATAAGGAGTTTGGCAGGTAGGTAGAGCAGTAGTAGCAAGACCTCTAAGATGATACATCGGAAGCATAGCAGGTAGGCAGAGTGACAACAAGGCCTTTTTGGTGCTTTCACTTATCTTGTCACACACATGGAAATTCTAAAAACTCAAGTAAAGTCAGATTGATTTTCAAAAAGACCAATTTTTCTATCAACTCTGGTGTCAATCTTAAGGGGTGGGTGCTCAAAATGTCCCCTATCAATGAGAAGACACATTCACTGGGAGCACTAGTTGGTGGGCAGGAAAGATATTGCTGAGCCATTTTGGCAAGGTCTGGCCAGAATGCAGAAATCTGTGCACAATATGCCAGCACAAACAATATGTGTTCATGTCCTTGATGGGCTCTGCAAGATAGCATGTCACAGAAATGTATGCCAGGGTCTTCTATGCTGGGGTGGGCCAAGGATCTCTCTTACCAGTTGCTTTAGCTATGGCCTCATCAGGAGACATATTCATTGCAGTCAATGTGGCATTGGTGTATTGAGATGGGGGAGAAAGTGGTAGCTCCTGTTTACAGTACTCTCTGAGGTTCCCACTCTTTCCTATGCTATATCCCGACTATGCCTCTACCTCTAGTGCTCCTGTTCACATAGCCTAGCTACCCACATGTCCTTCATGAATGTGAGATGCTGGGACTGGTGGGTGATACTCCTGTTCACCCATGGATCATGAAGTACAGCAAGCATGTGTATATGGTTTTCTGTGAGAGGTTTTAGTTTCTCTTGCACCTGCTGCTACAAGGAAATGCAGCATCTCTGCTTCCATTTCCACTTGCTCATAGAAGCCTTGTAACTTTTTCTCCAGAATATTTGCTATAGGGTTGATTCCACCCAGGGTAGAACTTCTGGAACACAGATTCTATGTGGCATCCTTGAAGAATTTGTACAGCTACCACAATCATGATGCCTCAGGTGGAATTGCATACCTAGCTCTATTTCCAGTAACAGATCATAAAAGGGTGTCTGCTGCATCATATAGTTGGTGTTAAGGGAGCGCTAGGGAGCAGTCCCAATTCCGGGGAGGTTAGTGTACCCTTGGACCATGGTGTGATTGCAGAGGAGCTCCGATGAAGTGCCGAGGCAGGCAAGACGTGTTGAAGCACAGCTGGACAGCCTGAAGACCAGGAGCCCTGACTTCTGCCGAACCTGAACACACCAGAGGAGACCCAACAATGCAATGCTGGTCTCTGGGGTAGCCCTCCGGCCACTCGATAGTCCTTTCAGACCTGCCACCTGGAAACGGCAGATGCAACAGCATGGACAGAGGTCGAGGACAGGCGATGGTACTAGAACAGGAATGAGATGAAGACAGGAACAAGACGAGGACACTTGGAGACATGGTTGGGATGAAGGTACTTGGAGACTTGGTTGAGACGAAGACACTAGGCAAAGCAGGCAGAAGCTCAGAAGAGGAGGCTTCAGTGTCCCAGCATGATCGACGCAGTTAACAGGTCATCTAGAAGGTGAAATTTCAGACTTGACATGGAAGACACACCAGAAGGTCATCTCGAAGCGGGATCCGCTGGAGACACTAGGGCTGGCCCTGGAACCTGAGATATCTGAAGCAAAGAGCCAGGGAGTACTAGGACATCTGACAGGTCATCCAGAAGGTGAAATTTCAGATCCGGCTTGGAAGACGCACCAGAAGGTCATCTAGAAGCTGAAATCGGCTGGAGAGCTAGGAGTTGAATCCAGAACCAGGAATATCCGAGGACAAAAGCATCCAGAGAGGGGAGCCATAAGAAGAGGATGTCTGGAGACGTAATATCTGAAGACAAGGATATCAGGAACAACTGAAGATGAAGACGTCAGGGACATCTGAAGATGAGGGTATCTGAAGATGAGGACACAGGATCCGACAAGAGACCAAGAACCATAGATTCGAGGGCGAGGGAATTCCCATGAAGAGCATAGTGCCTTGAAGAAGCTGGAGAAAATGAGAAGTACAGGAGCAGACTGGCTACCTGCGAAGGTGCTGGAGAACTGGCAAAGGGCCCTTATATAGGGCAGAAGTGGAGATGCCTGCATGACATCAATCAGTGATGCAGGACCTTCAAATAAGTAGGAGAGGCGTGGCCGTGTGCCTAGGAGACAGGACCATGAAGAGCAGTGTCCATGCCATGAAAAGGAAGCAGGAGCAGAACGGCGGATGCAGTGGACTCCAGGACGCATGGGTGCATGATGGTGGCTCACTGCCACCGCACTGAAAGGAGGATGTTGGCATCCACCGGGCCATGAAGAGGAGGCTGGAGGTTGTGGCCCTGCCCACGCAGGGAAGAGAATGATGTTGGCGGCCTCCAGGCTGTGTGGAAGCACGGCAGCAGTGGCCCTGCCCAATGCAGGAGAATAGCATGGGCAGCCTCCAGGCCACAAGGGAGAAACGGCGGCAGCAGCTGACCCACCACGGAGCAGGATGTTGGCTGTGGCTTCCCGGAGTAGAGGTGAGAGGCTGCTCATGGCTAGGCCCGTGAGCAGCATCACAACAGCTGGAATTCCAGCAGGTGCTAACATCTTGAATCAGATACTTAAGAGGAATTCCTAATTTTTCCTGCTTCTCATAGAAAAGCTGCCCCACCTTCACACTATTTTCCTGTATCTCTGTCAGTTCCTGAAAGAATACATACCCATGACTCCGAGTGCATCCTTTACTGCTCCCATTATGCATGACCTTTACCAAATTTGGGCCACTGTCTTTCACCTGCCAACCCTCCAGCATCTCTTCAATGGCTAATAGAATACTGAAGGAGGTATAGAGGCTATGCATCAACTGGATGTGCAGCAAAGACCATCTCCAAAGTGATGATCCATGCCCACTAGAGCTGCTGCCAGTCCATGCCTCAACCAAGTCACATCAGTGTGACATCAGGGAGAGAGAAGAATATGTAGAGTTTGTACTGATCCAGATATCTCTGGCAAAATACATGCTATACCTTTCTTCCTTAGCTAGCTACACCGGCATGCAACAATGGCACTGGTTGTACATACTGGGGATGACCTTCCTACTAAATGTATCTCTGGATGGCACTTTGTAATTGGGGACTAATAATAGACATTTAAAACCCACATTCTCTACTACCTGCAGAGCTAGTCATCATAAGAACATAAAAGCATAAGTAATTGCCATACTTGATCAGACCAAGGGTCCATCAAGAGCAGCATCCTGTTTTCAACAGTGGACAATCCAAGCTTCAAGTACCTGGAAAGTACCCAAACGCTATGTAGATCCCATGCTACTGATGGGCAATCATTTCCCCAGTGCTCCTCATTACTACTTTTGATGCTGCCTGACTCTTGCCCCAGGACAATGCTATGGAACACTAGCCTAGTTCCTTCATGGAAGGCTGACATTTGGGATGCATGACTGGGTACTGATGGTCTGCCCCTGATGCCTGCAAGAGGTTATGAGATCATTTTGGGGAAAAGTCTTTACCTTTTCGATCTCTTTATTTTGAATTTTTTTTTGGAGTTGCAGAAGAGGTCCCTAATTGCTACCCTCCCAGGTGCCAATGCTAGTGGGTGAGATTCTCCAGGTAATGCTGCATATCAGCATCTGTGAGTTGCCCCAATTACTTTGATGATATCCTTCATGCAGTGAATACACTGTGCAAAAATCAGGTCCTCCTTCATCTTAAAGTGCCTCTAGATCAGGGATTTCTTCTGAAATACCTTTCCAATATCCTTGGGCACTGATGCTAGCACTGGAGTTGAGTTAGAGGGTGGATCCTGAGGACCAATGCCAGGGGCATCATTCACATATTCTACCTATGCCACATTCTCTTCCTCACCACTTTCAGTATCATCTATCTTCCCCATCTTTGAAGTGGAGACTAAAATGCAACTGACTAATCCTCCCAATTTTTTTCATCTAGCAGCTCTTATGTCTGGTCCATACAAGATTCTTCCTCAGAATCAGCTGATGCAAATAATGCCTTCACTGCCTCAATAGCCATAACCAAAGAAGAGCATGCTTCTGATTTGGGGCATTTTACTTTGGCTATCCCTGCTGCCCTATAATGCCAATCTTGAATTGCTCTCCCATCTTTTCCCTATGCTTCAAGACATTAGGAGAAAATTAGGAATACTGGCACTACATCTTCAAATTTAAATTTCTTCTGCCTGGATCTGCTTTCCCTTTCCACCATTCTGGTCAATTTAGGTAAGGGATTATCTTTTTTATTGTTGCCTTTGCCAAGGTTGCCAACATTCCATTTTATTTCTTTTCCTGGGGGTTTGGCTATTGCAAAGGAATTTATTTCTTGGTAATGAAACTGCACCCCATTTCACAGTACCACTCACTGAAAGTAGAATTGTCTGTCACATGCACATACACAGATACATATACAGTAAATATTTGCTGTGCTACATGCAGTGCCATGCACTAGTGCTGACAGATTCTACACATAAAAACTATTAAAGAGAAACCAAAAGAACTAGTACCATGGTAAGACCTTATCTTCAGATTCACTTCGCTGTTGTCTACTGTCCAAAAAGTTAGAGACAAAAATCTCACTAGCACCTTTTGTAACTCTCCACAATGTCTCCCATCCTGACCCTCCTCTAGTGAAAAGAACAATCAAAATCAACAGTAGTACACTGCCTCTTTCTATCTCTGGCACAATAAGTGAGTCCAATGCAGCACAGAGAAGATCAAAAGTAATCCTATATCAGTGCCAAATACTCAAAATGTGTGGGTTTTTTTAATCTGAGACATCTTCTACGTTCATGTCCTTCTCTGATCAAAATCAGAGAGGAAATATAGGGGGTTATTTTTTAAATGTTTATCGCATGTGATAAGGCCCTAACACACACGATAAACCCATATCACATGCAAAAAGGGCCTTTTCGCATGTAATAGGATGCAAATAAGCTGGAGGGAAGGAGTCGGGGCAGGGAGGGGGAAGAGTTGGCCATGGCACTTCTGCTGGCGATAATGTGAGGAACATTATTGCCGGCAGTAGCGCAGCGAATAGCACCACCTTTTATGGTGGCGTTATTTGCACGAAAGGCTGCAGCCAGCAACACTGCAGCCAGCAAAATTGCACCACCACAGTGAAAATGGCTGTGGCCTT
This sequence comes from Rhinatrema bivittatum, assembly GCF_901001135.1. Classification (NCBI taxonomy): domain Eukaryota; kingdom Metazoa; phylum Chordata; class Amphibia; order Gymnophiona; family Rhinatrematidae; genus Rhinatrema; species Rhinatrema bivittatum. Next base: position 71,978,754 of record NC_042623.1, read on the forward strand.
TCACAGGCCCACCCCCCCTTCACCCCTGCTCCCTTTTTTTCAGGATTCATCATTCCACGAGGAATGATGAATCCAGCCCATCCTTGTGCATGTTCAGCTTTTACAGTGGGAATGGGTCAGAGTCACTTGATCCTGATAGCAGAGATAGGCTATTTAGAAAAATGATTCACTGTGATTTGGCTTGTGTGCCATTTCCTTGTCAACCTTACCCTGATTCAGCTCTGACAAGGTATTGAGACCACATAGGGAAGAAAGGGCTGGTTGCTATAGTTATTTGCACTTGTTTATTTAGACAGAGAACAGTCATAGACTTCAATGGCTATAGAAATGAATGGGGAACATAAAAGAATAAAACAAATAATATTTGTATAATTTGTAGGACCCCCTCCATTTGTCTCTTGCCCTGGGCTTTATTGTGTTAATAAAATTATTGCTCTGCCTTTATTGTCGGATTGTATGACAAAGTGTGAATCCACACAAAACATTTCAATACCATTATTTCCTCCTAAAAATATATTATTTTTTCAAATATTTTTTTTTCTAAAACAGATATATCCTGTAATACTAGCTCCATATTTCATTCCAAAAAGCTCCTGTGTTGATTGGTGAGGAATGAACATGTGACCTATGATGCAGGTCACATTAGTATGTTCTTCTGTAGGATATGCATCAACAAAAAGACGCCCAGCTGAAGGAAGATGTAACACTACTGTAATGATTTCACTAAGGATTTGTTAAACAGGGTTAAAAAAGAAAAAAAATGTTCATATTTACCTGAAAGTAAATCCTGGAGAATTAAAGAATAACCTGAAAAGCCTGTAATAATAAAAAGTTAACAGAAAGAACCAGATTCTCTTGGACTAAAGTTCAAAATAAAACACTTTTTCTCTTTAGGAAAAACTACTCATCTGATAGTATCTTGGGGAGAAGTAATCTGTGTAAAGGAACCAGTTTCTATTCAAAATACTGTGTTAAAAAATTAGAGTGGGAGTAAAATATAAAAATATTGTTTTGTATTTCTCATTAAAAATATTGAAACAATTGAAATGTTTATTCTGTTCTATAATTAAGCCTGTTTCCAAAAGTGAAGAACCTGAAAAGTTATCCATTCGCCAGCAAAATAAAACAATTAAAGTGCCTTTGAGTTCATTTTTCTATTTTAATTTATTAACGGTGAAAATGCTCTGGGTGTTCAAACTATTTCCATAACATCTTTTAAAAGTAGAAACCCCAACAGCCTAACTATCTGGCTACCAAACACGACAGTGCTTGAATTATTTTTGTGCCCAGGGGTGTTTAACCTACATATTGTAAAGAAATTGAAATTCTGACTGTGATAGATCTCAATTAATAGACACCATTTTAGATTATTAGAAAGATTGTCTTTTGATGATAGAATGGTGAAGTTATGTTGAAAAATTACTCATCATGAATTTAACAAACTTTGGCCTTGCCAATATTTCCCTTGTTCAAGGACTGATCCTGTGGTGGGAGAGGGTGGAGGGGCACGGAGAGAGAAAGAAAGAAGTTAAGGAAACTATATACCATTCTATCAAAAAGCTGAGCATCTTTTATGTAGGTCTAAAAGAACACATTAAAAACTGCTTTCGTACTTATTCTGTAACAGATAAGCTTTAGCTTTACAGTAATGATTCAAATTCTCTTTCAGGACATTTTATCCTCTTTCTCAAGTCTTTGGAATCTTTGTACTTGAGTCAAAATAAAGAATACTTGGAGAGAAAAATAACAATATCTTGGGGAACAGGTCAAAAGTTTTCTATCCAAGTTTTATCAAATTGCAGGCAGGCATCAGAAGAAGAGCCATCAGCATCCCAGGATACCAAACCTAGCACAAATTATGGCATGAACTCCCCAAGGCTCAGTGAGAGGTACAAAGTGGCTGAAGAGCGACACAACCACCTGAAGGCACCCTGAGAGGGGCAAAACATCACAGTGACATGATGCCAGAGGAACTCTCTGGAAGAGGTCTGTTGCAGTCCTGATATAGTTTTTATATGGCTTCAATGGGAGACGGGACCTTTTTTTTTTGGGTGTATGGGGGGGGGGGGGGAGACAGGTTTGGAGATTGACTTGCCCTTTGCTTTTGATTTTTCTGAATCTTCTAGTAGAGTACAAGGTCCCCAACATTCCAGTCTTCCCTGAAAGCACAGTGAAAAGAGTAAGACAGGAGAACTAGGGGAGCAGATATCAACATATCAACGCACTGAGAGTCAAAGGCACAGCAGCCGTGGCATCAACAACCCAAGACACTGAATGAGGACCAAGAGGGCAGAAGCTGAGATAAAAACGATGTCCTAATGTACTGCAAGGGAAAGAAATCAGCCTAAACAGTAGGGATAGGAATAGTTTTTTGACGATTTAAAAAAATCGTCAGATATTTTTTAAATTGTCAAAAATCATTAGAGTCGCGATACAATAGAAATTCCCCCGATTTATCATGAAAAATCATAAATCGGGGGAGGGGGAGGGCGGGAAAACCGGCACACCAAAACAACCCCTAAACCCACCCCGACCCTTTAAAACAAATCCCCCACCCTCCTGAACCCCCCCCCAAATGTTTTAAATTACCTGGTGGTCCAGTGGGGGTGTCCTGGCGTGATCTCCCGCTCTCAGGCCATCGGCGCCATTTTGGCTGCCACTAAAAAAATGGCGCCGATGGCCCGATAAAAAAAAAACCCACCCGGCCCTTTAAATTGACCCCCTTAGCCTCCCCCACCCTCCCAACCCCCCCAAAAACTTTTTACAGGTACCTGGTGGTCCAGTGGGGGTCCCTGGAGCGATCTCCTGCTCCCGGGCTGTCGGTTGCCACTAATCAAAATGGTGCCAATGGCCCTTTGCCCTTACCATGTGACAGGGTATCCGTGCCATTGGCCGGCCCCTGTCACATGGTAGGAGCACTGGATGGCCGGCGCCATCTTTAAAGATGGCGCCGGCCATCCAGTAAATGACTCAGCATGGCAATTTCTTATGTTCTTATAAAACTGTTCCCCCTCTCTTTTTTCAGAGAACCTTGAGTATCAGAAATCAAATATCAAAAATCAGATATCAAAAATCTTAATATTAGAACTTTAGACTATCAAGAAATCAACTATATCAGAACCAGTTCTGGAAAAGTTATTGGTCAGCTAAGTATTCTTTAAATGTAACTGTTAGTGGCACAGAGTGTGATGATGCCAATAGGTTTGCGCTTTTCAAGAGCTTTGACTCTTTGTGAAAATTTTCTTTTTGCAGAAGTTCTGGTGTTGTCAGACAAAAATGAAAGGTAAGTATGAGTTATGCTTTTATTAAGGTATGACTGTATTTCTTTCTTTACTGTGTCTCTTTTCCTCTTATATCTGTTTCAGTGTATGTCAATTTCATGTTGTAGTACTGTGACTTGGTAAAGTGTGCACATTTAACAGTGATCCAGAATATTAGTGCAGTGGTTTCCTCACTGTAGCTTGGTAGCGTGGAAAGCTAGCATTGCTGCTAGTATGGCTGTTGGAATCTGTGGAGGTTCTTGCTCTCGCTGTCCCTCCATGTCCTTCTGAAACCTATGGATGCAATGTCTCAAATGACAGTGGTCTTCTCCTGTAACAAAAACACCTCCCTATTCTTTAAATAAAACAGTAGCATGTTTCTGACTACACTACACTCGGAATTTTTCCAAGGATGTGTTAGTATCTTATCCAGTGTAGTCTCTGCCAGCTTGTTGAACTTTTCTTCTTTTAGTGAAAGAAAATAAAAATAATTATATCAATCCCTAGCTATATGCACAGAGGAATCAGCGCTGACTGGATGCGGTGATGGTTTTAAATAAAATCACAAATTCACGGTCTCTTGTGTCTTTTTTGTTCACTTTCTCTCTCTATTTTTGGAGCTATTATACTTTTCCAAATGTAAATAAATATTACCTGTTTAATTAAGCTTAAGTATAATTTATGCCAAGGTCCCTTGGTATTAAAATATATACTGACAGACTTCTTCTGCAGCAGCCCTGCTCCTTTAAGAAATAATTAAGTTTCTTTGTTCAAAGCACTGAGCTTCTTTCTCTCCCAAATATGGATTAACAGTGGCAAAAGATATTACTAAGTCTAAGTCAAACTCCTTTTGCAGTTTCTTATTATTTATATAAAATTCCAAATAGTATTGTGAGACTGCTCAGCCAGTCTAGTGATGCTATCACCTTTCTCCTTAATGGAAAAGATGCAGGGCTGCTTTTTATTTCATATTTACCAACATCAATTAAAAATATACAATTTTTCTTTCTCATTCTGCTAGGCCAAGCCTAAACCCATGGCTTAGGTGTTTCTTTAGAGTTAACTGACACTACCTTGTCTCTTACCTCGGCAAAATTAAAATTTTACAATTTAACACTTGATAACTCTTCACTCTCACAAATTTTCAGCACACAAGTGTCCTAAATGACTCCTCTATGGTTTTCAGCCTCAAAGTGGCACTAGCAGTCTCTGTGAAGGAGAAGCTGCTAAGCACATCTGCTCGATTCAGCAAAGGATGAGAAATGTTGATGTACTTTATAGTGGTCACTTGGGTCCCAATTATATAAAACTGGCAAAATTATCAGCTGACTTGTGGTGTCCTTCCACAAGCCCCTTTACCTTGTTTCCTCCCTTAGCTTCAGCCTGAGGAGTCTTGGGAAGCTGCCAAGCCTTTGAGTTACAGTGGCAGGAGAAAACAAAAATCTGGACTGGATTAGAAAATTTACTGGACTCAAAATTTACAATAAATGTTATCTTTGTTATTTTTCCTCCAGATTTTGTAGCACCACTATTTTAAAAGGGTCATATGAAGTTTACGTGTTTAACTCTTATGTTGCCCAGTTATTCGCAAAAACTGTGGTGATTCTGTTCACAGTTAAAACACCTTTTTCCATTACATTTTCCCAAATAAAAGTGCATAATATGGACTTTTAATACTCCCCCAGATGTATCCATAGCTTTTCTCTACTTTTCCCTTGGTCACAACAAAACACCACCAAATTAAGCACTTTTAGCCCTCAAAAGTCATAATTGGGGCCAGTCTACAGGTGTAGGACATCCCCTTAGAATAGAATAGCTGTTCTTGCTTGATTTTGGACTCTTTTAAGTGTTTTAAGTACTTTTATTCATGCGGTTGCCATATTGATTGTGTGGCTTTAAGATTCATGTGGGACCCTCATGCGGGGAGAAAGAGTACTCATCACCTCTGGGTTATGAAGTGAGTGTAAGTAGAGCACTCAAGACCCTGCAGATTTTCCCTTAGTATGGCTCCTACATATTCCAGCACAGGAGCAATGGAGGGAGAGGGGAGGAAGAAAAAGGAAGGGGGAAACTCAGTCCTACTCTATCAATCTCCTAGGCTCCATAATCCTTAAGAGGAAGGAGGGCCCCCCCTACAAGGACTAGGCCATCAGAGCCCTAAGGGAACTGGAAGCATGCCCAAAGGAAGTTCCACCAAGAGAAAAATAAAATTGTATCCACTCTGTGAGAGCAGCTACCACTGGGAGAGAATCAGCCCCTGGATATTGCTGCCCCAAAAGCCAATAGGCTCAACCAGGCTGAGGCAAAAACAAGACTTTGAGAGCAGATGAAAGATGTGTCCTCATTAGTTCACAGTCTGCTGTAGACAGAGACTTACGGGCAACTGCCTAAGGTTACACCTCTCTTATAACTTGACATGAAGTCACAAGGAAGAAAGAAATGATGATGGGGCCTCTGTCTCCAGCAGCTATGGAGAGGAAATCCCATAGGTATTGACTGGTCTAGCAGAAAGATAACAAAAGATACCACATGCCAAAACAAAACCAGAATGACACAAATGAACATTTTTCAACTGCACACCCACACTGTCCCAATTTGTTATCCGGTACTGGAGACCGTCAAAGCATGAGGACAGACTTGCACATTTCTTACTCTCATGCAACACTGAATAGTCAGAATCTGGGATACTTTTATGTGGATAGTGGGAGTCCAGGAGTTGTTTAGTTTTGCAGGGTAACTATGGACCCTCTTCTGCTCAAATAGTTTAAAGTAAATGAGAACTTGAAAGATAGAGTAAAATATCCTGTCAAAGAACATGGGAAATTTTAATAAAAAGTAGTCAAAATATCAGAGACATTGTTTGCCTCCCTAAAGACCTCCAGTCAAAAATTCCCAGGCCCACGCCAACATCGGCATTTCAATACAAACCTGAAATCGTCACCTCCTGGATCAGTTTCTAAAAAGGGTGTGCATGGAGCAAAAAAATAAAGAGTGAGTTTCATTTTTCATTTTGGAGCTTAAGTTTACTTTTTAGTATAAAGTAACAAATTAGTGTGCACTAAAAATGAAACAAGAAAAAAAAAAAGAAACAAGCACCAAAACTGGGAGGGGTTGGGGGAGGGAGGAGTCATTTCATTTAAATATCGGACGATTTTTTTAAATCGTCAAAAAACGATTCACATCCCTAGTGCCTGAGATTCCATGCAAAACCAGAAAACCTGGAAATGGAAAAGGTTGAAGGCAGCTCAGTGATGTAGGAAAATGTCTCTAAACATAGAAGTCCTCACTATTTTCTTGTCAAACCACCACATAATCTTTAGATAAACCATTGTGATGTGCTAAATGTGATAATAACCTTTACATTTGGTAAATCCATGCTTCAAGAAAATCTGCACCTTGGGAGTCTTTGTGCCACTCGGCCTTGCTTCCATGCCCAGACCTTATAATTTGAAGTTCCCTTTGCCACTATGCCTTGCTGTCGTATCCCAGAGCTAACACCTTGTCAGTCTGTGGGGTGGGAGCTACTTTTCACTGTCATGGTGCTTTGGATCCTTCAAGCTTCTCTTTGAGCTGCTTAGCCCCTTTATAAATGCCTGCCTTGGAGATTTTACTGCCACCTTTTCTGCTTTGTTTACCTCTTCATACTGCCTTTGGAATCTAATGTTACTTTTGGTGCCAGTTTACCACTTGGGATGCCATCAAGGGTTCATGGCACTGTTGCCCTCTTATGGAGTCTTGGGGTGTTCTTCCCACTTTTTCTGCTTCTTTGCTCCTTTTAAAATGACTTGTTGAAATCCTGCCAATGCCGGTAACCATTTGCTCCTTCACGGAGTTGTAGGCTTTTCATGCCACTTTTAGTGCCACTTTCCAGTCTCCTCAGTCTTTCTAGGTACCTTGGAGTTCTTTCCTACTTCTGTTGATTTCTTTCCACAAGTTTTAAAACGATTGGTTAGAAAACCCCTACTCTGGAGCCCAATGTAAGCTGAAATTTTCCTGCAATGCTTCCCCATTTACTTTAATGGCAAACAAAAACAAATCAAACTAAAATACACATTTTTTTTCATTTTGAAACGAAAGGAATGAATTAGGGTCCCCACAAAATTAATTTTAAAGCAAAACAAATGTTTTCCTACTGCCTATTCCTAGTCAGTATACTTCAGTAACATTAACCTAAAGCACAGGCTTTAAACTTTGAAATTATAATTTAAAAAATATAGAAACATAGAAATGATGGCACAAAAGGACCAACTGGTCCATCCACCCTCCCAGCAAGCTTATGGTAGTATCTGCTGTGCAGTGTAGGTTACCCTCATGCTTATCAGTTTCCCAGACCATAAAAGTCAGGGCCCTCATTGCTTGCTGTTTGAACCCAATTCCCCATTATGCCTTCCCATTGAAGCAGAGAACAATGTTGAGTTGCATCAAAGTAACAGACATTGGTTAAAGGTAGTAACTGCCGCATCAGCAAGTTTCCTCCATTTGTTACCCCAGAACATAAAAGTCAGAGTCCTCGTTGGTTGCTGTTCAAATCTAATTCCCCTTTTCCCCTTGACATTGAAGCAGAGAGCCATGATGGAGTAGCATCAAGTATATGAAGGCTTATTGGTTAAGGGTAGTTTCCGCCACACCAGCAAGTTACCCCCATACATTCTTTTCTTCATTTCCATTCTCTAGCCTTTAGGGATCCACAGTGTTTATCCCATGCCCCTTTGAATTCTTTCAGAGTTTTCATCTTCACCACCTCCTCCGGAAGGGCATTCCAGGCATCCACCACCCACTCTATGAAGAAATATTTCCTGATGTTGGTTCTAAGTCATCCTCCCTGGAATTTCATTTTGTGACCCCTAGTTCTACTGATTTCTTTCCAATGGAAAAAGTTTGTCAAATGTGCATCACTAAAACCTTTCAGGTATCTGAAAGTCTGTATCATATCTCCCCTGCACCACCTCTCTTCCAGGGTATACTCATTCAGATCTTTCAGCCTCTCCTCATAGGTCTTCTCATGCAGACCCTACACCATTTTGGTTGTTCTTCCCTGGTGATGGTATTAATTTTCAAAGGAGTTACACACATAAAAGTAGCACATATCATAGCAATTTTTCAAACCTTTTGAAATCTCAGCCCTATGGAGTGAATTTTCAAAGATGATACACATAAAAATAGCAATTTTCAAAATCCCATTTCCACAGCTAAAGGCCATTTACGTGTGTAAATCCATATGAAAGTTACCTCCAAAGTCTTTGTATTGCAAATTAAATTCATCTAATTGTTCTTATTATTTTTTTTTGCATGTTTTTAGTGCTATACTAAGATGCATTACAACAAATTAATTTAGTTTAACAAAATATACATAATTCTCAATGAGAACATTACCATTCAAGAAACAAGTGTGCATAAAAAAAAAAGAAAAAAGAATGCAAGATCAACAGGAAGGTCACCATCTAAGTACAGTTAGAGTGCCAACAGTTGATTAATGCAGTCAACTTAGACTATTGAAATGTAAAATAAAGCAGTTTGTATACATACTATTTTACCCAGAGGCTATCATTTTCAAAGTCATTTCTGGTACCTAGTATGACACAGAAATTGAAAAAGTTGGAGCTAATAATTTTTCATTTTGAAATGTCATGTTTAAAGTTGGAAGATACATATTTAATGGTTCACCTACAGGTAGAATCCTCTATTTTATGCAGAGACAGTTACTAATTTATAGTGACATTTTGGATCTACAGTACGATAGCAGAGTATGTATCACCAGTTAGATGGAAAACTTTTAGTTCAATATAACTTTCTCATAAAGAGGGCAATTTCCAAAGGAATTTGACAGGTAACAAAGCAGTTACCTGGATAAATTCCCCAGGTTGAATATTGCCCTTCCCTCACTGGCATATTTTTAGCTGCACCAGAAAGGGCAGAAAGGGGATAGATGGGGAAGGTTAAGTGTGCACAGAAGGTTTGTCTATGAAAATTAGCTTGTACAAAGTATCAATAAACCTGCAAGTTCCCTTTGGAGTTTGCACCCAAGTTGTACCACTATGGTCTTGATTTGCTAATATTTTTTCCCATTCACACTGACAATTTGGTTGCAAAGATACATTGATACTTGTCAATTGCCTTTTATGAGTGCATCTTTTTATTGATATATTTTAAAAAGTTATTTAAATAGATTAATAAAAATAATAGATCATTATGTAATATGTGACCATAGCACCTGAGTATGTGGACATTTGCCAATAATGAAGTGCTAGTGTCCCTGCAGAAGGGACAACCTGGAACTCAATCATTGGCAGTTTGCCATCTGCAGCAGGATGATGAATTGGTTGGCCTGATTGTTGTTGGTCTCATTGGTCTCACCTACAGTAATCATGGGTGAGCATGATAGGCCACAGCACCCCTTGACCTAGATGCAAAAGGGTATAGGGCACTGGGCTGGTGACTTTGGTGGTGGCCTGCTCCAAATTCCACTATGGGCTTCCCAGAGCCATGAGGAACTGGTCGAAGTGCTGGTGGAGAGTCATTGCTAAGGCTACAGCAGCTTTAGGGAGTGGAGCCTGGCTACCATCTTACCCCTTTCTGCCAATGCAATAGATATTCTGAAGCTGGCCTGGGTCTTGATTTCTGGTTCTTGGACTATTTGGAACAGGCTTAATAGGAGGAGGTAGTGAGGTAGCATGGCTGCAGCAGTTGTCATTGCCATTGAGATACTTGGGCCTACTGAAATGGAGTATGTCTGTCTTGTAGTCTAGGGGGCCACCCTATGCCACTTTTTCCCCATGCAGGGGGCCAGGACCATTGCTGTTCCATCTCTGGTCAGTACTGACCTTTCCCCTTTTAAGTGAAGCATAGTCAGTTGGGCTGTTAAGATTAATTGGTGGAGCCTTGTAAGCCTAGTTGCATTGTAGTTTCTCTTTAGTCCTGGATTGCTGTGGGAAGTTGTGCTCCCCCCCTCCCCACACACACACACACTCCCACCACCACCACCACAAGCCTTTACTCTTTGCCTGTGGAAGGTTGGGGGCAATATGGTTTGATGAGATAAAATAGTGCTGTGTAACTTCAGCAGCAGCTACTGCTGTAATGAATGGAGCCTTCTAGGATAGGAAACCCCTATGCTTGCTGCACATGGCCTTTGTTGTCCCCAGCCAGTGCCAACTCTTGGGAGATGGAAAATGGCCCAGTGAAAACTGTTTTTTTCTTTTCCTGTCTACTGGCTCCTTTTGCCCCTTGGGGTCCTTGGTAGTGCAAAGATTTCAGGGGAGTGCAAGGGTATGTGGACCCTTATCCTGGGACCTGGATGAATTTAGGTACTGCTGACAAGGAAAGGTCATCAATGGCAAAGGCTATAGACTCATTTGCCTCTTGGTCCATGGGAATGCTAGTTCTGGTGATCCAACATTTATGGATTGTGCATTGGTTTTGCCCCTGAGATCCACAGGAGCATAGGATTCTATGTGAGCATGGAGATCCTCGGGCCTACAAAGGGTGATAAGCTGCCACTGTGCTGTCTGTTGTCCAGGCCCCATTGCAATGCCGGTGTGTGTGGTATGAGGCATCCAGGACAGGCCATGGCTTCTTCCTATCCAGTTGATATAGTGGAGATGAGGAAGTTGTTTGCTTGTAGTTCTCCATTCTTGCCCTTTCCTCTTCAGATGGACTCCTTTTTGACATTGTTATTGTGTTTGTTAAGAGCTTTCAAGGAAGGCTTTGGTTTCTTCCCTCACCTCCCTATTCATCTGCAATAGAAACAAATGTAGTGCCACTGGTTTGTTTCCATATATTTTTCTTGGGAATGAATGTTCCCATCTCTCCATTGATGGTGATGGAGGGAGGGAGGGCAGCTGTTGTAGGGAGATCACATGTTTAACCACTGAAAGTACCTAATATGAATCATAACAGCCAAAGAAGGATGCAGACAAGTATGCTGACAGGCCAAAACCCCTGTCACAGCCAATGAAAAGAAACTTTGCCCAGATGAGAACTTTAAACCAGAACTGAAAGATACTTATCAAGATCTGCCTGTCTGTAATCTCCTGTGTAAATAAATCCAAGGTAGAAGGAGAATGCAGCAACTTAAGCTGATAAGCAGAAGTCACGGACCAGCCAAGGGAAGTCCAGAGGTCAGAGAGATCCCCACCCTTGAATGAAGGGGAGCATTCTGAAACAGAGAAAATGCTGATACTGGCATATAGCTTGGCATACAGTCTTAGTTGCAGAACACCCCCCCCCCCCAAAGAAAAGAGGAGGGAGAAAAGACCTCCAAATTTGCAAAGACCCTCCACCTACTACATGATTATGCATAAGCTGGAAGCAGCAATCCTGAGCTTCTTCAATTTTGCCTGCACGCCATCCTGGCTCCTGACTTTGGCTCGTCCTCCTGCATCTTGCTTCGCCGCCTTCCGCAGACCCCACCTAAGTCCAAGTGGCTCGGATCCTCAAGGGCTCCTCCCGGGGAGGATATTGGGTCTCCAGTGGTGAAGATTCTGTGGATCTCCCAGCTCCGATATCCTGCTTAACTCACGTCCTCTGGAACTCTTATCATGCATTCATCCCCAGGTGACCACTTCTAAGTCCAAGCGGCTCAGATCCTCAAGGGTTCCTCCCGGGGGGATCTCGGGCTTCCAGTGGTGAGGATCCTGTGGGTCTCCCAGCTACGACCCCCACTGAGGGTCTTCCCTCAGTGTTTACTTCACCATCTTCTTTAGACAAAAGTTGCCTCCAGGATCAACTGTCCATCATCTGAACTATCTGCATCGGACTTCCATTCGAGTCCTCCTGACACCACTGCTATCCAAAATCAGCTGGCAATAGTAAGTTTGTCTACTTACTCTCCTGGAGTTCCATCGTCACAGCTATAGAATCCAGCTTGAAGTCTGATTTATCTTTTTCTTGCTACCACCATGAAGATGACACTTGTCTACTTGCCACACTTGCTCTGACTACCAAGAACTGGTCCTCATTCCAAATTACTGCTTGCCTATGCCTTCTATTTATCCTAGACCTCTGGTTCTTGATCTCTGCTACCTTGATCAATTGAATGAGATGCAAGCCTGCTGACCTGAAACCCGTGCCCTGCTTGTTTTGTGTCTTCAGTGTCTCGTCTATGTCTTGCCTGGATCTTCAACATTCTTCATCATGTCTTCAGCTACAGTATTTCCATTGCTACAGTTCCTCGCCAAGAACTTCTAACTTCTGTCCTTGGACCCTTGATCGTTTCCTGAAGATATGGAGTGCTCCACCACCCTTCCAAGCTGTTGCTAAGAGGCTTGAGGAGGGGGTCTTTAATGAGGGGGTACTGTTACGATTCCTGCCTGTGGAGCTACCCTCCGTGAGCAGGCCTCTCACCTTTTCAGCCATTCTGCTCCTCCCCAACACTGTCGGGAGGCCGTCATTGCTGCTATGTCCGCTCAGCCGGAGCACTGCGCTGCTGACCTTCCAAGTGGCTTGGAGACCGCCGCTTCTGCTGCACTCCTGCGGCCTGGTGCCGCCAATGCCAACGCCATCTTCATGTGGCCTCGAGGCCAAGCCTCGAGCTCCTCTTGCGGTGGGGAGCTGCCGCCGGGGTCCTTCCTGAGCGACAGCAGGAGGCCGCTGCCATTCTGATGTCATTCCATGGCCTGGAGGCCACCCCGAAGCCTGCCTGTTCGTTCTGTGTCGAAGTGTAGGAGAGTGCCGCTGTCTGTGGTGCTGCTTCTGCTTGCTGCCTGCCTCTAGGCACCGGCATGTGCCTCTTCACTACATTTAAAGGGCCTGCTGCCGGATATGCCCTGGGCCTCAACTAATGGTTACTTCCTGCTTCAGCCCTATAAAAGGGCCCTGCCTGCCTTCAGTCAGGGCCTTCAGATTGGGTTTCACAGTTGTCTGTGCCTCTTCTTCAGTCCAGGTCCTCCGTGGTCTTCTCCTGCTTTGACGGCTTTGTCTTCATGTTCCTGATGTCCTTCTTCCGTGCCTCCAGATGTCTTCGTGTTCCTGATGTCCTTCATCCGTGCTTCCTGATGACCGATGTTCCTTCCTGATGCCTTTGTCCGCCTCTGCTCCAGTTCCTTGGTTCCTGGATTTCCACTTTCCCGGCGTGCCATTGTTGTGGTCCGTGACCAGCCCATGGGCGGGCTGTGTAGGGCACCTCATGGCACATTGCTATCTGCATCTCCGCAGTGCTAGCCTCCAGAAGACTTCTGCTTGTCCCCTGTCTCTTGAATCCCGAGTTGTCATAGAATCTTGTATCTTGAATTCCGAGATTGTGTCCTGTCCCTGTCTTCAGAGTCCCTTGCAATTGTGGCTGTCCATGTCTAAGACTCTGAACCTGCTCCACGTCAGCATGGTCTGCAACCAGCCTCAGGCAGCTGTGTAGGGCGTGCCCCGGTGCAGGCCTCTTCGGGATCTTCGCCATGTTCCAGTCATATACTCCACACCTCGTCTAGAGCCTGCTTCAAGCCCAGCGTGGTCCGTGACCAGCCCCGCGGGTGGGCTGTGTAGGGCATGCTGCTTTGCAGTCTCAACTCAGTACTTGATCTTGCTCCTGTATACTTTTGCCTGCAATACCTTGCTCCTGAACCTTCGTCCAAAAGTCCTTGCCTGAGTCTTCGCCTATGTCTTTGTCCAAGAGTCTTCACCTATGTCTTCATCCAAGAGTTTTCCATGTTCCGAGGCCTCCGTCTGCCCTCGTCCTTTGTCCTGCCTGCCATCTTTTGCTGTTACCCAGTGGCAGGTCCAAAGGGCTTGGAATGGTCGGAGGACTGTTCATTGATCAACATTGTGTTGCTGGTCTTCTTGGGGCGTGCAGGTCTGTTAGAGGGTCAGACCATCAGTCTTCTTGTCTTCGCTCCAGTCTTCTTCTGTTTCTTGTTTGCCAATGCCTGCATCGGCTGACCTCTCGCTGCACACTCGGGGCTCCTCCCTGAGTGGTGTAGCAGTCCAAGGGCTCACATTTCCAGTCAGAAGCGACCACGCCTCCGCGCTCGTAACACTTGGTCACGCATACAGCAACCTCTCTATCATATTTTCCACTACTTGCAGTTGCTTCATAGTTTTCATTGTCACCCCTATCAATAACCCTTTTTACTAATCAAATATGGGGAAAACTAAAGCCTGAATAACAATCCAAAAAGCCACAAAACTCAGCCAACTTTTACTTCTTCTGAGTTGCTTTAATTTCATAAAAATCCTCCACACCATCAGAGAAATCTGGGCTTCAAAGGACAATCTATCAGCCAGTTGGGCACCCAAATTGTGAACATTCAAAGTGTTCAAACATTTAATTTTTCCCACCTCCAACTGTAGAGGTTTTTTTAATTCCATTGCTGTAAAAATCATCCACTCAATTTTACCCTCATTCAAAATGAATTTATTTTCTATCAACCAATCCATTAAACTCTTCGACCTTTCATGTACTTTAACCAGCGACTTCTCTTTGTCTCTTCAAAGGGGGCACAATGTTTGGACATCATCTGCACAGATATAGCACTGAAAGTCCAATATCTGAATTATTTGTCCCAAAGGTTGGACCAACATGTTAAATAGTATTGGTTACAATGGGGATTGCTGTGGAAGTCCACACTCTAAACAAGATGGAGTGGACTTCTTCCCCTTTATGCATACCTCCAAAATCCTGTCCCCCAAGAAAGAGGAAATCCAATCTAAAATTTGTTCTCCAAAACCCAGTTCCCCACATCTTTTAAATAAAATTCTATAGTCTATCATGTCAAAAGCATTAGATCCATCTGAAACAATCCAACTGCCTTGCCCTTATCCAAATTCGTACAAATGAAATCCTGTATCTCTACCAACACTGGCCCTGTAATATAACTGGTATGAAACCCCAACTGGCATTCATCTAAAAGCTTATTCTCCAGCACCAATTCAGACAATTGAATGTTTGCAACCTTTTCAATCACCTTCCCGAAAAATGGATTCTTTGCCACTGGCCACAGTTTTCATTATTCAACCCTCCCCTTTTTAAAAGTGGATTTAATTTTTTTTTTCTTCAGTGTTGCTGCAAATATTCCATCCCTCAGTTACCTTTCTACAATCTTTTGTAACCTTCCCATTAACTCAATAGGGAGATTTTTCACTAAAACTGATGGGCAATGGTCAAAACTAGAATTAGTAGCATTCAGAGTTTTCAAAATACCGCAAAGTTGTCACCTTAAATGCCTCAGCACTGACCCAATGACTCAATGAAGGTGATTTCTTCTCCAGTCCTTTTATCTCCCTATACAAATGTGTATTTACAGTCAACTGATCACATAAACCTTCAATTTTGTTTTTGCAGAACTGAGCAAAAGTATTGCAATTTAACTTTTTTGTGATAATCTCCCTTGGTACTCAATGCATTCCCAATAATTCCTGTGAAATCTGAAAGTTTTCATTTGGACTATTCCCTGAAGCCACAATATGATCTTCAGTAATCTCTTTTTATCACTTTAATTTTATCATTTTAACTTTGTTACTGCCACATTTTCCCTGAGTTTCTACAAAGTATCATTTTGAGATTTGGCAGGGAAAATGATGCCTTCTTGGGATGGTCATCAATGTAAGTGTCTGCTTCCTGAATATGTCACTGCTTTCATTTACTGACAGATAATTTTTTATTGGCTCCAGTGACTGACTTGCTCTGCAGTGCTTTTCCTCTGGCAGTGGGCATCTCAATGTCTCTATTTGATTAGTGAATCATTTATTGCTTGGGCATTTCTGGCCCTTGCACCTGTTGCACATCTGACCCATGCACCAGTGCCATGCAGGTCTACTGTACCGGTGTGGGTTTTGGATAATTGCTTTGGCTTCTTAATCCATTGCTCTGATTCTATTCAACTCCTGTGTCACTATGCTTGCCCCTTCCTTAATCGTGCATTCATTTTGTGGAGTTACATAGTAAAATCCTTACTTGTCAGGGGCTTCCCTGATAGTAGATTTTCCTTTGGCACTGCCAAATATAGCACATCCAGCAAGGGAATGTTCAACTGTGTTGGTATATTTAGCCAGCTCTGTCAAAGCCATTCTGTAAACTGACTCTCACTGCCTGTAAGCTACTCAGATATGATCAGCTGCTTCTATTGCAGTATATATTACTTGGAGTGAGATCTTTTGTATCATAGTCTTCCAGTGTTGGCCAACATTTCTTGGAGCAATAAGTGCGGTTGAGTTTAGTCCATCCATTAGAATGTCTGAGTCATCTGGATTGCAAGATTCCATTATAATCATAAAAAAATGGTTCAATGGTAGTCTATTTGGGGCATGGTTTTCCAATTTTGAAATACAATCATTTTCTGGCATCCTCCTGTGGCTACTGGTCTCCAGAGTATGTTTCTGGAATGCATAGTAGAGCATGCGATATTTCAAACTAGGAGCGACAGGCTGGAACTTGGCAGTATTTGCCTTTACATCAAATGGGTGATGGGACTGAATGCAGTGTTTTCTTGCTTCCCACTGCAGATAAATGCCAGCGAGAATACTTACTATGGAGGTTGAGCACTGCCACTGGATCAACAGAGAGGAGGTGAGTGCATTGGGATTGCCTTTTGCCACCTGAACTTGAGGATTTGTCCTCATCTTCCATAGTATTACTAATATTTGAAATGGCCTACACCAACCCTTGTCATTGATGGCTGGTGCCAAGGGAAGATGTGATAGTATGTTGAGGGTGAATTGGCAGGTCTACAGACTGGCTTTCCTTTTCACCACCATTGGCTTGCAGGATTGGCCTGCCATTCATTGACCCTCTTTGCCCAGTCCAAAACAATTTGTGCCTTGCAGCTGTCAGTTCATGGACAGGACATAAGTATAACCCTTAAGGAGCACTGATGCTTTTGATATGTAGGCTGCAGTCTTTAGATTGGGGGTCACCCTGCTCATTCCTATTCCCCCATGGTATGGGATGAGCATTTGGGGTGGTCTTCCAGTGGCAGGGTGCTCTAGCTTGGTTCTGCAGGTAGGAGGGTGTCTAGCTAACTAGCACTTTTTAAGGTTTATCCAACTATCGTACGTAGGGGGTCATTTATCAAATTGCTGTAGAGTTTTATTAGCGGCATTAGGGCCCTAACTCCTGCGATAATGCCATAATGCATACAATAAATACCGCATTGCAAAATGCGTATGCAAATTTGAAAATTTTATTTGTGGGAGGAGTTTGGGCACAGTAAATGGAAATGGGGGCTGGTTAACGTTTCATGCAGTAACGTAATGCACACTATTGCGGGATTTAACACCAGAAAAAAGCTCACCTTTTTTCTTGGCATTATGCCTGAGATAGCTGTACGTTACGGTCAAAATGGGATTCATGGCAAATCCAGGTTCAGGAGGGGGGAAGGAGAGAGAGTACCTCTCTAGAGGCCCACTGAAAGCTGAACTTTTTATAACACTGAAAAAAAGGGGCATTATAAACTCGGGGTGAGGTTTGTGGGGGTGAGTTGGGTTTTGGGGAGGGCAGTTTAACATGCACAGTCATATGTACAAACAGCTCAGTTACTGTCAGTGAAGTATTAATGTGATTTGGAGTGATGAAAGGTGAAAAAAGAGTAGATTTGTACCATGTCTTTCTACCTAGCTTGATGTACTCTCTATCTAGCTGCAATCAAACTAGTTAGAGAGAACATGGTACAAATCTACTCTTCTTTCACCTTTCATCACTCCAAATCACAAATTCTTCACTGATGTTAACTGTGCATGTTAAACTGCCCCCCCCCCCCAACCCAGCTCATACCACAGACCGAACCTTGTGTTACTTGTGCCCCCTATAACAGTGGTATAAATAGTTAAATTTTTTGTGAGTCTCTACAGAGGTTCTCTTTCTCTCTCTCCCTTACCAGTGCAGCCCAAAATGCAATAAGTCTGGTCAGTACTCAGCTTGTGATGTGAAAATATCACGGGTGCAATAAATATTAGGGGTGTGCATTCGTTTTGAACTTAAATGGAAAACGCAACTTTTTTTTTTTTAACTTAAAAAAATGATGAGGCGTAAACGATCGGATTTCCATCGTATTCAACATAGCTATGTTGAATACGTTGGAAATCGCGATTGTTGATCTAAATAAAAATTTAAACCCCTCACCCTCCTTAATCCCCCCCCCCAAGACTTACCAAAACTCCCCAAGCTGGCCAAAAGTTCCGTGAGGGTCCGGGAGCGGACGCGTGGGGAATCACGTGACGTCCGCGTCACTCCGACGTCACGTGGTCCATCGCGGTTCCGCTCCCGGACCCCTCGTTGGACCCAAACGGCACTTTTGGCCAGCTTGGGGGGGCCTCCTGACCCCCCAAGCTGGCCAAAAGTGCCTTTTGAGCCCAACGAGAGGTCCGGGAGCGAACCCGAGGGGAACCATGTGACGCCGCGTCACGCCGACGTCACGTGATTCCCCTCGGGTTCGCTCCCGGACCCCTCGTTGGGCCCAAAAGGCACTTTTGGCCAGCTTGGGGGGGTCAGGAGGCCCCTCCAAGCTGGCCAAAAGTGCCTTTTGAGCCCAACGAGGGGTCCCGGAGCGAACCCGAGGGGAATCACGTGACGCCGCATCACTCCGACGTCACGTGATTCCCCTCGGGTTCGCTCCCGGAACCCTCGTTGGGCCCAAAAGGCACTTTTGGCCAGCTTGGGGGGGTCAGGAGGCCCCTCCAAGCTGGCCAAAAGTGCCTTTTGAGCCCAACGAGGGGTCCCGGAGCGAACCCAAGGGGAATCACGTGACGCCGCGTCACTCCGACGTCACGTGATTCCCCTCGGGTTCGCTCCCAGAACCCTCGTTGGGCCCAAAAGGCACTTTTGGCCAGCTTAGGGGGGTCAGTATGCCCCCCCAAGCTGGCCAAAAGTTCCTTTTGAGCCCAACGAGGGGTCCGGGAGCGAACCCGAGGGGAATCACGTGACGCCGCGTCACGCGATTCCCCTCGGGGTCTAATATGTATTTCTTTACAGACTACTATGACCTCTCCTAGCAAAAAAAAAAACCAAAAAAAAAAAACCTAGAATAAATGAAATGCAATAGCATTTACAAAGTGTTTAGCTTGATATAATCTTCAGAAGACGCAGAATTTCCAGTCTAGATAATCCAGTGAATTTGCTGGTGATTAACCAGCAAGATTCAGGAAATTGATATTTATGATAAAGCTCATACATTCATGCTGAAGCAGGAGGCCCCCCCAAGCTGGCCAAAAGTGCCTTTTGGGCCCAACGAGGGGTCCGGGAGCGAACCCGAGGGGAATCACGTGACGCCGCGTCACTCCGACGTCACGTGATTCCCCTCGGGTTCGCTCCCGGACCCCTCGTTGGGCCCAAAAGGCACTTTTGGCCAGCTTGGGGGGGTCAGGAGGCCCCTCCAAGCTGGCCAAAAGTGCCTTTTGAGCCCAACGAGGGGTCCCGGAGCAAACCCAAGGGGAATCACGTGACGCCGTGTCACTCCGACGTCACGTGATTCCCCTCGGGTTCACTCCTGGAACCCTCGTTGGGCCCAAAAGGCACTTTTGGCCAGCTTAGGGGGGTCAGGATGTCCCCCCAAGCTGGCCAAAAGTTCCTTTTGAGCCCAACGAGGGGTCCCGGAGCGAACCCGAGGGGAATCACGTGACGCCGCGTCACTCCGACGTGATGCCGACGTCACGTGATTCCCCTCGGGTTCGCTCCTGGAACCCTCGTTGGGCCCAAAAGGCACTTTTGGCCAGCTTGGGGGGGTCAGGAGGCCCCCCCAAGCTGGCCAAAAGTTCCTTTTGGGCCCAACGAGGGGTCCGGGAGCGAACCCGAGGGGAATCACGTGACGCCGCGTCACGCCGACGTCACGTGATTCCCCTCAGGTTCGCTCCCGGACCCCTCGTTGGGCCCAAAAGGCACTTTTTGCCAGCTTGGGGGGGTCAGGAGGCCCCTCCAAGCTGGCCAAAAGTTCCTTTTGGGCCCAACGAGGGGTCCGGGAGCGAACCCGAGGGGAATCACGTGACGCCGCGTCACTCCGACATGACGCCGACGTCACGTGCTCCTTGCAAAGGAGTTCAGGAATGGCGTCCTGACCCCGCTGGACCACCAGGGAGTTTTGGTAAGTCTTGGGGGGGGGGCCGGATTAAGGCGGGTGAGGGGTTTAAATTTTTATTTGCACATATGGACATAGACTCAACTTATGGAATTCTCCATATGTCCATATTGACCGCAAATGGGACCCCCTTTCGACTTATGGACTTATGAACTTAAACTTTTGGTCTGCACATCCCTAATAAATATAATGTACGTTGCAGTAAAATAGTTATGTGGTACCCAGGGAAATTAATCCTAACCAAAGCACTTTTTTTTTTTATCATGGGTGCTATTTTTGCTATATTTATCACAAAATGATGAATATTGGCCTTAGCTGGATAAGTAGTGCTTTTTAAGACTTAGCCAGATGCCAGAACCTATATAGTTAACTTAAGCATCTATTCAAGGGTATTTTTTTAAATATAAGTGAATGTTGCATGAAAGAATTACCGTACTTCCCACATAATATAATGGGATAGATATTTGTGGCCATATATACATGCATGTGAGCAGGTCTTTTAAATTTATCCTGTAAGTGTGAATCTTTAAATTGGTGTTATTTAGCTCTAACTGATTTTTGGAAATTTGAATTTTGATCCATATGTACAAAAATCTTTTTGTGCCTTTATGGTTGATTGAAAAAGCCATTGGACTAATTGCCTTAAGTGTGGCTACAAGGCTATATGTAAATCATTATTTCAGTCAGGTATCCATGCTTTTGAACTTTATTGCTATTGGGAAACAAATGAATAATATCACAATCCATCTAGATCCAATTGTTAATGGTAAAATTGCCCTGACATTAGCAGTTGTGAATTGATCTAAATTACTATTGTTTGAACCATTGCCTGAAAACTAAAGATTCTGCATATAATATTGGCAACTGAACTCTGGTGGTAATCATGAAATACAGCGCTTTTGGAAGAGGTGGGCAAGGCAGGCAGCTGCCCTGAGCACCAGGCCTAGAAGGCTCCTTGCTACTGCCACAACTACTGCTGTCATTTCAGTGGCAGCAAAACTCAGTACCTTCATGTCCATTACTAGGTGGCCTGAAGGGACTGCCAGCAGACATACTATCTGTGGGGTACTTTCCCCCATCTATGTCACTGT
Source organism: Rhinatrema bivittatum (assembly GCF_901001135.1). Taxonomy (NCBI): domain Eukaryota; kingdom Metazoa; phylum Chordata; class Amphibia; order Gymnophiona; family Rhinatrematidae; genus Rhinatrema; species Rhinatrema bivittatum. The sequence continues at coordinate 72,000,096 of NC_042623.1, forward strand.
ATGGGGGATGCCCCTCTGCACTTGCAGTATCCCATGAGAAAATGTCATGGATGGCCATGCGATGGCATTGAAAAGAGAGACAATCTACTAATTTGCTGGGGAAACCCAAGGATGGCCATCATTCATGGACAATGGCTGATAACTAGAAATGTTCCCTTTCAGTCCATACTCCTATGGACACAACAATTTATTAATAGAAACAATAATGATATTGATGAGCCATGCTATGACAGTGGGAGGTGAAAGGGGGAAGAGAGTTGTCAAAAGCTTGAAAAATTTAAATTTGTTGATATCCATACTTTCAGGAGCTTTTTTTTTTTGCACACCTGAATTTTGGTCTGATAATTTGTATCACTAAATTTTGCACCTGTTGTTATATAGGATCCTAATAGTTAATGAAAAATGATGATGTAAAATGTATTTACATTGACTATATGGAAAGTAATTTTCAAATGTCCCATATAACTTATGCTGCAAATGCACGCATAGGATAAATCAATATTCAAAGCAGACTTACATGTATAAATCTGAAAATTACTGCTCTAAATATACGCTGCAGAAGTTAGACCAGGGCTTCCCAAACCTGTCCTAAGGACTTCACAGCTTGTCGGGTCCCCAGGACAGGTTTGGGATATCCACAATAAATATGCATATGAGAAATTTGCATATGCTCGGTCTCTATGTTATGCAAATTTATCTCATGTATATTCATTGTGGATATCCTGAAAACCCAGCTGGCTGTGGGGTCTCCAGGACAGGGTTGGGAAGCCTGAGTTAGATCAACTATTTAGTGTGCACAAAATGTTTGTGACAATTTGCATGCATAAAGTCACATTTTACAAAGTAATAGGTGAATTTTAAAAACCCGACACAGGCATTATTTAGGGGATACGCTACAAAGTTGGATTTCATGCACAGAGTGGATTTTAAAAGCCACCGAGATACATGTGTATCTCCCATAGCGTGCATATCTCGAAAGTATTCAAAAAGGTGCAGGGTGTGAGCATTTCAGGGCGTGAACCTAAAATGTGATCATAGATACTGACGCGACCTGGTGCTCACCAAGGCCCCCTGCTGTGTAACACTACTTATGCTATGGATGCTAGGGGTGTGCATTCGGATTGACCGCATTAGTAAAACGCAACTCATATTTTTTTTTTACTTAAAAAATTGATTCGACATAAACGATCGGATTTCCCACATATCGAACATAGATATGTTCGATATGTGGGAAATCGCGATTGTTGAGCCAAAATATAAATTTAAACCCCCTCACCCTCCTTAATCCCCCCCCCAGACTTACCACAACTCCCTGGTGATCGAGCGAGGAGTGAGGACGCCATTTCTGCAATCCTTGGCGAGAAGCATGTGACGTCGGCAGCACGTCGAGTGACGCCGGCGTCACGTGATTCCCGGCTCGTTTGCGCCGGACGGCTCGTTCGGCCCAAAAAGAACTTTTGGCCAGCTTGGGGGGGTCAGGAGGCCCCCCCAAGCTGGCCAAAAGTTCTTTTTGGGCCGAACGAGCCGTCCGGCGCAAACGAGCCGGGAATCACGTGGCGCCGCGTCACTCAGACGCGACGTCACGTGATTCCCGGCAAGTTCGCGCCGGACGGCTCGTTTGGCCCAAAAGAACTTTTGGCCAGCTTGAGGGGGTCAGGAGGCCCCCCCAAGCTGGCCAAAAGTTCTTTTTGGGCCGAACGAGCCGTCCGGCGCGAACTTGCCGGGAATCACGTGACGTCGGCGTCACGTGATTCCCGGCTCGTTCGCGCCGGACGGCTCGTTCGGCCCAAAAAGAACTTTTGGCCAGCTTGGGGGGGTCAGGAGGCCCCCCCAAGCTGGCCAAAAGTTCTTTTTGGGCCGAACGAGCCGTCCGGCGCGAACTCGCCGGGAATCACGTGACGCCGCGTCACTCGACGTGCCACCGACGTCACATGCTTCTCGCCAAGGATTGCAGAAATGACGTCCTCACTCCTCGCTCGATCACCAGGGAGTTGTGGTAAGTCTGGGGGGGGATTAAGGAGGGTGAGGGGGTTTAAATTTTTTTTTTGCACATATGTACATATACCCAACTCATTGGATTTTTTTTATGTCCATATTGGCCGCAAGTGGGACCCCCTTTCGGACATAAAAAATATGAACATAAAATTTTGCTCTGCACATCCCTAATGGATGCCATGAAAGTAAAAATTTAAAGGAAACTAGGCAGATCTGCAGAGGGGTTTGAGGGTCAGAGCTAACTTGGGGGAGTGAAGGCTATCAAACGGGAAGGGGTTGGAGGACCTATCTCTTAAAAGGGCAAACTGGGGATGAACTGGTAATACTGGGAATGGTGTCAGCTCGTGCCCCTTTTAAAATCCTCTGATTTACTTTGTAAAAGCAGGATTTGCGTGTGCCCACCTAAAATTTGGTTCACATGTATGCACAGCCAGGCAATTTCATAACATGTACGCATATGTTATAAAATGGTCTCATACTTGGACGCAGGCCGACGACTAAGCACAGCTGTGTGCACGTATGCCAGTTTGAAAGTTACCGTCTCTGCACATAAATCCAAACCCAGCCCCAACTCAGTCCAAGAAATACCTCTGTCGAGTCCAAGTAAATTTATGGTGCATGTAACCAGGATATATGTGTGAAAATGTACCTGCATATCTGGTGGGCAATCTAAATTAGTCAGATTAAATTTTAATTTATCACTTTAATTTAAACTAAAATAAAGGATTTTTAATAGATATTAACTATTTATAACATTGAAATGCAGATGTCCCATGTGTCAATTTTAATAAATATTCATCTCTAATTTATAATGTAATAAATCTTTCCCTCTTCTTTTTTAGCATAAATAATCTGCAATTTTTTATGGATTTTTTAAAAATTTGATATCATAATTATGATAAGTAGAACCATTTTAGAGCCTCAGAAATATCATACCCATGAGCCTGCACCATAGGGAGGATGAAAATTAGCCTTCACATGCATATTCCATGGAAAAGAAAATAATTTCTGAAACAAAGTTCACAAACACAGTAAAAGATAATTTGAGAGGAATGGGAATAAATGGGATGATCATTAAACACAGTTTCATATCACCTGTGCTGACAGATGGCAAGATCTTAATTGGATTCTATTTAGAGAACATATACAATAAGCATCTGTTTTTAAATCTTCAGATGTATAATATTCAATGAACCAGTCAGAACTACAAGACTGAGTGATTTTTTTTTCACTCCTAACTTAAAAGCTTCACACCTGGTACATTTAATTTTTCCATTTACTTATTTCATCACAGCAAATGCATTTTGGGTTCTTTTCCTTTTTTTATTGTGATAAAAGACAAACATTTCGGGCATGGTTTCTTAAGATAAACATGCCAAAGAAAGCTGCAAATGATGTGTAGAAAGAACTTGACAAAAGAATTATCCATTTATATTTTAGAGATGGTTTGTAACCTGGCAATTGCAGTCTGAGACCATAGTGATTTAGAATTATAATATTTTTATCTATCCCTCTGATAACATTTTTACCTTGACTCCCAGATTGTAATTTGCTTTCAGAAAATAGAGTCCTCATTTTAAAGAACAAACAATCCTAACCTATAAGACAATTAAATATCTATCTCTATATTATAAGAAATAAACTACCCTCCTGTCCTATAGCATTAATATAATGTTTATCTGACCTATTTATTATTTGCCTAACCTATGTACTCAAAGTTGAACTTAATTTGTTTTCCACTTATTATAGATCAATCGTATGATATATTCCATTTAATTCCATATAAATCATTTGATATGTTCCATGTAAACCGCCACACGGCGGTAGTTATTTCTGTTACCTGTAAACCGGAGTGAATTGTATTTTATACAGGAACTTCCGGTATATAAAAATCAAAAATAAATAAATAAATATTGATCTCTCTCTATTGTATATCTATTTATATCTATATGTAGGATTTATAATCCAACTTTCTATTAAAACAACCCAAAGTGGAAGACAATTAAGATATATAGAAATACTGTATATCTTTAGTACATGCATATAGAGGTGAATTTTAAAAGCCCAATGCGCACCAAAATCGGGAGATACACGAGTATGTCTGGCTGGGGCACACTAAGCGGATTTTAAAAGCATCTCAAGTATGCGCATATCTCCCAGTGCATGCTCAAGTGAAAAAAACCCAAAGAAGGACTGGGGCAAGAGCATGGTATGGGTGGGGCAAGAGTGGGACATGGGCATTCCAGGACTTTAACATGAAATGTTCATATAATTATTTATGCACATAGGGCATGCACTGGAGTCCCCTGTCATGTAATTTTACTACTGCTGTGAATGGTGTGTAAGTAAATAAACAGAAAATACTAGGCTAGTCAGCGAGGTTTTAAGGATTGGAGCTAACAAGAAGAAAGGGAGGCTAATAACCTGGGGGGGGGGGGGGGGGGGGGGGTTGGAAGGCCTATCCCTTAACTGGACAAACTGGGAATGAACTGGGAAAACTAGTAAAGACGTTGGTGCGCATCCCTGATAAAATTCCCCCACTTGCATGGGAGAGGTGGCATTTGCATGGAAATGTGCATGACTTTATAAAATTGTACACACATGTACACACGTTCAGCCTATTTTATAACATACGCACATATATGCACAAGCGTAACAAAATGACTGCGTTCTTTGTGCGAGTTGGCATACTCACATACATGTGTACGCACACACCAGTATCAAAGATACTATCATTCTGAATCTTCCATTTGATATTCCTAATAGATTCCCCCTCCCCCCCCCCAACCCCTCCATTTTCATTTTCATACCAGGCAAGCTGGAATTTTGCCCTGGCAGAAAAGTGGCAGTCAGAATGAGGTGGTTAAGGTGCACACCCTTATCTGTCATCACCAACATCAAGAACTGGGCAGAAACAAATAAACTGGTTGTTTTAATCAACAATAAACAATAAACTGATCTCTATTCCTGCTAGTTTAGATAATAGCAGAACCTCCTAAATTAGCCCAGAGGAAAAAGTAAAGCAATTATAAAGCTGAGAATGAATACCAAGTATAGGGAGAAAGAGCTAAAAGAATAAAAGTATGATTAGAGAGCATAAGAGAAAACGATTAAAAGTGGAGAAAGGAAATGAAACTAAGGAGAGAAATGGGATGTGGGATATTGTTTAGTAGTTCAGCATAATGAAGTTGTCAATAAAGGTTATAGGGCATCAGAGGGCACCCTGGGAAATAAAACAGTTTACTGTTCCTATTAAGAATATATTTATTTATTTATTTATTTTTAGTTTTTTTATAACGATTTTCCTGCATAAAATGCATATCAAACCGGTTTACAATGAAACAGAATAAGCAGGAAGTAAAATTCCTTAGTCTAATACATTTAAACGTCAATAATGAAATAATTTTAAACAAAGCAAAAAGCTAAATAACATTAATAAAAGTTAAATTATTAACATAAACATAAATATAATTATATTAGAAGGAGCACAAAGGTTAGCACGATGGGGAAAACCCCTTCGTTGCGCGACGCCTGGTGTAATCGCGCCGTTAATCGGGTCGCCGCTGGCTGGTTGTCATGATGTCAGGGGGGGGCGGGTCTTCACATCGCTGATTTTCTCTTTTAACATCTCAGTTCATTTTTACTATTTTTTGTGTCTTTTTCTCATATATGATCAAGTATCTCTTAGTTGGGACCTAGTTATTCCTCAATAACCAGAATGTAACCATTTTTAACATGGGAAGAAATTTGGAAGAAAAGACACATTTCAAGCAAAGGGGGGACTCACATACCCCTGCTCTAAAGGCCTTAACATTAGAGAAGTAAAGTTGCCATATAAATGTAAGTTGCATCTCTCTCAGGGTAACATTTTCCATAATTTGGATGCTTTTCTGAAAATAATATTTAATTCTAGACAATGTCAGAGTTATCCCTGAGACCGTATTCCACTTAGCCAGAATATCTGCATAGGGAACTGTGTCTGTGTATGGCCAGAGTAAAGAAGAAAATGTAGCACAGGAAAGCTTTAATGTTGGTCATGAACATAAAATATTTTCCAGTAATAGCCTGTTGGTAGTAGAGAAATTGTGGAAATTTAATTGGGTGACACAATGCCTTAATTGGAGATAATTAAAGAAGTCTTCTCTGGGTATATGAAATCTATCACTCAGTTCTTGGAAACTATACATTACGTTGGAATTAGGGCGGTAAAATTGGAAGATATGCTTGAGCCCTCTGTGGTCCCACATGCTAAATACTGAGTGGCCTTTCTCTGGTTCAAATTGAGGATTCCCACATATTGGCATCAAAGGGGTCAATGTTTGTGGTATCCACAGCTGTTTGCATAAGAATGCCCAGGCCTGTCTCCCTGAACGAAATATAAGACAATTTTTACAAGCTGTTGGGACATGGGACAACTATAGTTGTAATAGTGAAGATAGGGAAAACCCTTGCCACCAGCTAGAGAGGTAGGAGGTGGGAGAGAAATATTCAGTATCTAACATCCAGTCCCTAATGTGCCTCATCATGCAAGCCAAATTATAGTGTTGAAAGTCTGGACATGCCAGACCTCCCTGCTCTGTTGGTTTAAATAAGTGTTTTAAGGCTAACCGTGCTTTCTTTCCCCTCCAGATGAAGTGTCTGATTATGTTATTTATGGAACGCAGATCTCGGCCTTTTAACCATATTGGGAGCATCTGTAATAGGTATAACCACTTGGGGAGCTCTACCATCTTTAATAAGTGTATCCTCCCTGTCAGTGAAAGAGGTAAAAAGAGCCATTGATCAAACCTCTGTTTCATTTTAGTGAGCATGGGATGTATGTTGACTGGGTAGATAGTGCCTATGCGGCTAGGTATAAGTACTCCCAAGTATTTAATAGTTCCAGATGCCCATCTTAGTGGGAATGCTGAGCCCCAGGTTTGTGTGAGATTCCCATAGATATCCAGAACCTCAGACTTATCCGTATTGATTTTTAGGCCCGAAAATTCTCCTTATTGAATTTGGTAAGCTAAGACTTTTGGGAGGGAGTCATGTGAATGGGTAAGAAAAATTAAGATATCGTCTGCAAAGGCCACCACCTTAAAGGGAGCTTTAGAACCTTTGAGACCGAAAATAGTCTTATCCACAGAGATAATTTGTAATCAAGAGTCAATGGCCATAATGTATAATAAAAGTGAAAGGGGACAGCCCTGGTGGACACCTCGTTGTGGGATAAAAGCTTGTGAGGTTTGGCCGTTGGCTAAAATATGAGAAGTGGGGGAATTGTACAGGAGGGATATATAATTACACATATTTCCCTGTAACTCATAGCGACCCAAAACCGAAAAAAGGTACCCCCAAGAGACTCAATCGAATGCTTTTTCTGAGTCAAAGCTGACCGCCATAGCTGGTATGCGGTTGTTTTGAGCAATGGCTGTAATAAGCTTTGCAATGTGAGAGCTAGCCGAGCATCCCTTAACAAAACCCACCTAGGGATCTGAAATAAGCCCTGGTAAGACTGAACCGAGTCTTGAAGCTAAAACAATTGCCAAGATTTTTAGATCACAATTCAGCAAGGAGATAGGCCTGTATGAGGCAGGCTGTGTGTGATCCTTGCCGGGTTTGGGGAGGATAGTAATGTAAGCTTAATTAAAATCTGGAGGGAATTGCTGAATATCCAGTGCATTTTTATAAAAAGGAGCAAAGGGGCACTACTACTTTGTCCCCTAGAATTTTATAATAATCATAAGTAAAGCCATCAGGGCCCAAGGCTTTTCCTGACTTGCTGGTTTTGATGGCTTTTCTAATTGCTATTTCTGAGATGGGAGAATTTAAAAATGCTAATTGTGATGCGGTGACGGTGGGGACAGACACTTTGTCAAAAAAGGAGTCCTCCTCCTGTTGTCCTCCTGACCTATTTTCTATATATAATTTCTTGTAGAAGGATTTAAGTACCTCACAGATTTCTGAGCTGCACACTGCCCACGTGCCCTGTGGAGTTTTTAATCTTTCAATATATGTTCTACTCTGGTGAAGCTTTACCAGTTTAGCTAAAAGTTTCCCAGACTTGTTACCATATTTGAAATAAGAGAAGTCTTTAAATTGATAATCTTTAAGAGCTTATTGATGTAAATAGGACTGCAGAGAGCTTAGGACTGCTTAGTATTTAGCCATATGGCTGGTAGTGGGGGATCTGATCATGTCTCTCTTAGCAAGTACCACCTCGTCACTTAATTTTAAAATTTCTGAGTTAAGAAGCTTATTTCTGCTCCGTACATAGGAGATTATTTCCCCTCTTAGAACTGCCTTTCCGGTTTCCCATAGTAGAGTAGGATTCTCTTTATGTTGCGCATTTGTTTCTTGAAAGCTATCCCACTTGTCTTGTATAAAGCTTTGGAATTGGACATCATTTTTTAAGTGGGCTGGGAATTTCCACCAGGGGCTGGATGGCACTCTCTCATCTAAGTTTAAATCTATCCAAATTAAGGCATGATCAAATACTCCAGGTTGACCAATTTCCACAGAGAGGATTGAGGGGAAAATGGTTGATGATCCCAAAATGTAATCTGTGTGAGTTTAACTGGAAGCGCAGATCTGTCTAGAAGGGGGTCGTGAACACAGTTGAAATCACCTGCAAGGAGAATACAACCTTTCCCATTTGTTCGTAGCAAATTGGTAATGCTTGCAAAGAAAGCAGGACTTGGGGTATTGGGTCCGTATAGGATACCTATAGTGACATCTTTACCATTACGTTTCCCTGTGATGATAATGTATCTTCCAGCTGGGTCACTGAATTCAGAAGTTAACTGGAAGGAAACATTTCTATTAATGAGAATGGCTACTCCAACCTTCTTTCCCAATGCTGGTGCAAAAAAATTGGGGCCTATCCAATCTTTTTGTAGTTTTTTGCTCTCTTCGTGGGTAAGATGTGTTTCCTGAATACATGCTATGTGTGCTTTAGAGCATTTGAGAAATTGCAAGAACTTTGCACGTTTTATGGGCTACCCAAACCATTGACGTTGACTGACCAATTTCATATTAATTCAAGTGAGTCCCAGGATACCTTTTCCATTTGCAAGTTTAACTAACTCATTATGACTGCAGGCTTTCCAGCCTAAACCAACAGTCTAACTACGTCGTACCTGTTTGAGAACCCTAAGGGGATGTTGTTGATGACACTCTAAGATGATATCATATCTCCCCTTGTTAATATTGTCCCCCATGCACAGAATAGACTAAGAAAAAGAAAAAAAAAATGCCCCAAATCCCCCTCCCATCCTCCCAGCCCATCCCACTGAACAGGTCATCATCCTATCTCCTAGGAAATAAAGATAATAAAGGAGATAGAGAGGACATGCTAGTGATGTGCTGTGACCCCACTCCCCTTCATCAGCAACTTTGAACGATTATTAGGGATGTGAATCGTTTTTTGACAATTTAAAATATCGTCCGATATATTTTAAATCGTCAAAAATAATTAGGGCCACGATACAATACCAATTCCCCCGATTTATCGTCAAAAAATCGTAAATCGGGGGAAGGGGGAGGGCAGGAAAACCGGCACACTAAAACCCCCTAAAACCCGCCCCCGACCCTTTAAATTAAATCCCCCACCCTCCCGAACCCCCCCCCAAATGCTTTAAATTACCTGGGGATCCAGCGGCGGTCCGGAACGGCGGCGGTCCGGAACGGCCCCCTCAATTGAATCGTGTTGTCTTCAACCGGCGCCATTTTCCAAAATGGCGGTGCAAAATGGCGGCGGCCATAGACCAACACGATTCGACTGCAGGAGGTCGTTCCGGACCCCCGCTGGACTTTTGGCAAGTCTTGTGGGGGTCAGGAGGCCCCCCCAAGCTGGTCAAAAGTTCCTGGGGGTCCAGCGGGGGTCCGGGAGCGATTTCCTGCCGCGAATCGTTTTCCGTACGGAAAATGGCGCCGGCAGGAGATCGACTGCAGGAGGTCGTTCAGCGGCGGTCCGGAACCCCCACTGAACGACCTCCTGCAGTCGATCTCCTGCCGGCGCCATTTTCCGTACGGAAAACGATTCGCGGCAGGAAATCGCTCCCGGACCCCCGCTGGACCCCCAGGAACTTTTGACCAGCTTGGGGGGGCCTCCTGACCCCCACAAGACTTGCCAAAAGTCCAGCGGGGGTCCGGAACGACCTCCTGCAGTCGAATCGTGTTGGTCTATGGCCGCCGCCATTTTGCGCCACCATTTTGGAAAATGGCGCCGGCTGAAGACAACACGATTCAATTGCAGGAGGCTGTTCTGGACCGCCGCCATTCCGGACTGTTGCTGGATCCCCAGGTAATTTAAAGCACAGATGCAGCTTTGATTTCCTTAAGAGAAGCGGGACACGGGAGTTGGATAAACCTGTCTTACACAAACAGTGCAGTTAGCCACCTTTGGGCAAACTCAGCTGGAGCTAAGCTAATGAAATATATTAGGGAAAAAATTAAGTAGAGCAAGAAATAAGACCGCCGCCATTCCGGACCGCCGCTGGATCCCCAGGTAATTTAAAAGCATTTGGGGGGGGGTTCGGGAGGGTGGAGGATTTAATTTAAAGGGTCGGGGGTGGGTTTTAGGGGGTTTTAGTGTGCCGGCTCACGATTTTAACGATTTTCACGATACTTTACACACCCAAACGACAACAATATGATTCCCTCCCCCTCCCAGCCGAAATCGATCGTTAAGACGATCGAGGACACGATTCACATCTCTAACGATTATTATACAATAAGTAACTTTTGAACCCAACATTCATAAGGATCTTGAGAAAAGAGAAAAATTCCCCGTACAGAACAATCAAATTTATAGCAATGTTATCACCATGTGATCGAACTCTGAAATTGACAAGTATTGAAGGTTTTTTCTCAGTGGACATGACCCAAATGCTGAGAAGTACGGTCGCTGAAGGGAGACCTGAGGAGCAGGATCTCTTCCTTCTGACCATGGATACAACTTTAAGCCCAGGCGCGCCAGACAGACCCATTCCCCCAGGTCAAATGATGCTGAGGTCTGAGGAGGATACTGCACTCTCCCCTGTTGATACACAGGGGCTTCCAGAAGAGCTACAGCAATATCGGGAGACCCTGGGAGTGAACTCGGGGCTCTGGATTACCCTCAATGTGGTGAAAGGAAAAGTAACCAAAGAACAACAACGACAACAAGATACTCACACAGAGAATGGGTTGGTTACCCCAGGAACATCGCAGCAAGGTAGGGGAATGGGCACAAGTGGGGGCTGGGGTGATGAGAAGCCAAAGGCTCTGGAAACTGAACTGTTACAATTTATAACATTACCTATAACCATGGAAAGTATATGTGGGGCATTGAAATAAATTGAGTCCTCTCTGACTATGCTGTCTCAGACAACAATGGACACTAAAAACCAAGTTCTAATAAATACTAATTTACTGTCTACTTATAATCTAAAATTGGAAGAAATAGACAAGAGACTTACAGATACAGAAAAAATAACTCAAAATCTGATTAAATCAGATTTTAATAGTAAATAGAAGATTAGAAAGCCTCGAAAATGCTTCAAGAATTTGTAACTCAAGGGTTTTAAACTTCCCTGTAATCAGGTTAATCTCTCCACTGGAGCTATTCAAGACCTACATGTTAAAAATATTAAATATTCCTGAATCATCATTACCTGTGATTATGAATATCTATTACCTTCCTCAAAATACTTCCAGGGAAATTGAAGAGAGAGAACAACCTGTTCAATTGGACATTTCTGAAATTTTGGAACTTTCTAATGAAACAGAAATTATTCAGAGGAGACCCGTCTTAGGCCTGGATTCTCTAAGGTCACAGAGAATCCGGCGGTAATAGGGGGCGGGGGGAGAAGCGGGGGGCGGTCCTGCGATAGCCGGCAGTGATCGCACCTCCATGGTGTGATCGCTGTCGGCTTTCGTGCCGAATAACTACACCATAAAAGGTGTAGTTATTCGGCACAAAACTGGCGGCGATAAGGAATCTTACCTTTCACCGCCAGCAATGTTTCCACAGCCCCAGAGCTGCCCCGACTCCTCCTCTTCCGGGGCCAACTCCACCCTGACTCCACCCCGAGCTAGCTATCGCTCGCGAAAAGGGACTTTTCGCGTATGAAACGTCCCTTTTCACGTGCAATAGCATTACAGAATGACCCCCTTAGTGACCTTTGCATTTGTGTCAGAGCGCAATAATATTCTGAAAATGTTTTTCCACAATAGGCAATTGCTGTTTTACAGCCAAAAGGTCTGGGTTTACCCAGACCTGACCAGATCTACACAGATGAAACGAAAAAACTTTCTTCAGTTAAGACCCAATGTTTTGAAATTAGGAGCGAAATTTGTTTTACGCTATCCATGCAAATGTGCTATATACTATAACAATGTTAACTATGCCTTCTTTGAAATAGATCAGTTAAGAGCCTTTTTGGAAGCCCACACCCAGAGATAGCACACATGTGGTCCGCAAATAGAGCAGGTTATGTCAAATACCTGGCGACCTGAATTAATGTTTAAAATATATGTTTCTTTAGATTTTCTGCTCTTGTTTTCCAGTCCTCCTCCATATTTCCTTTGGGGCAGATTTTTTAAAAATACGCGAGCGCTTACTTTTGTTCGCGCACCAGTCGCGAACAAAAGTACGCTGGATTTTATAAGATACGCACGTAGCCGCGCGTATCTTATAAAATCTGGGGTCGGCGCGCGCAAGGGGGTGCACATTTGTGCAACCTGCGTGCGCCGAGTCCAGCGCAAGCTGCCTGTTCCCTCCGAGGCCGCTCTGATTTCGGCCTCGGAGGGAACTTTCCTTCGCCCTCCCTTCCCCTACCTAACCCACCCCCCCGGCCCTATCTAAATCCCCCCTTAGCTTTGTCGGCAAAGTTATGCCTGCTGAAAGCAGGCATAACTTTGCGCGCGTCGGCCGGAAGCCCCGCTCCGTCCTCCAGTCCCGGGGGCTGGACCGGAGGCCTCGACCACGCCCCCGGGCTGGCACCACGCCCCCGGGCCCGCCCCCGAAACACCGGGGCACGCCCTCGAAACGCCGCGTTGTTTCGGGAACGCCCCGGACACGCCCCCTCCCGCCCTTTTTCGAAATCCCCGGGACTTACGCGCGTCCCGGGGCTTTACGCGCGCGAGGGCCCTGCACGCGTACATCCAGAAGGATTTACGCGCACGGGCCTTTTAAAATCCGCCCCTTTATCTTTAGTACAAATTGTGAATTATAATATTTCATTTCCTTGCTTCTAGAATTATATTTGAAATTGTACTGTATTTCCATAGCAAGATATATTCCTGTTATATTTTTGTTAAAATTTTGAAAATTAAAAATTAAAAAAAAAAGAAAATCAAAATTTGTGCATAAATCTAAACTTGGCTTTTAACTGCCAAATAACAAGCATACACACCAGATACTGACAGTGTTGAGTTCAAACCAAGGGGTCTATTTGCTAAACCACTTTATTTTCCCCAGAGTAGAAAATACAGTGGGAGGAATTGAGCTGCGGTACTTGCTAACACAGTTTAGTAAATCCCATGAGATTGTTCTGGGTGATAAAATACCCGTGGGAAAAATACAGTAGTCTGGCTGCTCTAAGAGAAAAGCATGATAGTGGCCTCAAAGCCTGTGGCCTATTTTATATTGTTACCCTTTTCTTGTGAAGAAGTATTAAAAAAGAATGTTGTCAGCCAGTACCAATCTGAAAATGATGGTGCCAGAGCACTAGGGCTCCATTAGACCACCATGGATCTTCGGATACTGCAAGAGGGGGGGGGGGGGTGGATGTCATAAGGGTGGGCTAGTTTTGGAGGAATAGAAGGCCCAGAAGGGTCATTTTTTTGACAAAAGGGGACATGATTTATGAGGGGAGGGGGAGTGGCCAGGAATAGGATATATATATATTTTTATTTTACATTTTGAACACTGAGGCCACCAGAAGCAGAGGTGAGGGGGTGGGACAAGGGTCTCTTGAGACTCCCAGGGATTATAATGCTACAGAGAAGTGGAAATATTTGGTCTACTCTGTAATTTAAGATGATTCCTGGAAGCATTGTGACATGCATTAGCATCACGTTGCTCTCAGGGAATGTTAGTTATACTTCTTCAGGTGTAGTTAACTATGGTGGAGTAGCTTTCTCAGCCCAAGATAGGGAGGAAAGACATAAGTCATCAGCCCCTAGGAGATGGTATACCTACTGGAAAAAAGACTATATTCCCCAGAGCAAGGAGGCAAAAGGAGTAGATTCTACCTGCAGAGATCAGGATTGGAACATCCAATGGGACTAGAGGGAGGGGTATCCATTGAATAAAAAAGGTGGGGAAACCAGTGACTCTGAACAGATAAGTAGAGCCTGAAACAGGAAGAAGAGGAGGAAATGGAGTTCTTTCCTATTGCTTCAGCTATACGAGCAGGAGGGACCCAATCTTGCTGCAGAACCAATGGAATAATATGTGGTGATAGAGGAGCCTCTCTGAAGTAAGGAGCGAAGGTAGCGTACCTGTGCTAAATCATTTTTCTTTTGCTGACTTGTGCTGGCAAGTCTCAGAAACTGTGTAAATACTTGTGCTGAACTATATTAACCTATTTTTTTGTTAGCTGGTCTAAGAACTGTGGGCCAAAATCATTAAGGTTTTCTCACATTTTGTGTCTATGGGAAAACCTTTAGTGAATCAGGTACTATGTTTGATCTAGTTTGCTTGCAAGCCCAAAAACTGCAGTCGAGTACCTATACTGAATTGTTTTTTGTTTTTGTTGTTTCATTTTCCTCTTAAGCTTAGTTTTCTTCTTACAAGGACAAAAACCCTTCTCATCATTGATCACTATGAGAAAGATGGAGCTTATTTTGGCCATTGAGTTAAATTGAGAATTGACATACTAATTCTGGAACATTTGGACAATATTCTAATTGTCTGCTTGTGGTAACCACTCCTTGAGTATTAGTACTAAAGCCACGAAGACCTAATTTTCTTATTTTAAATTGAAATAGGTTAAAGAAGAACAATTGACAGAAAAGCAAACTATGTGCTTAGATATTAGAAGGCAACACCATTTGCAGGCTGCCCGGCTCGGCACGTATTTTTTGAAGATCTACCTCTTTGTGCGCACCGAGTCGTGTTGCCTTCCTCCGTTCCGAGGGCCGCTCCAAAATCGGAGGGAACTTTCCTTCCGCCTCCCCCCCAGCCCTATCTAACCCCCCCCCTGACCTTTATTGGCGAAGTTACGCCTGCCTCTGGGCAGGCGTAACTTGCGTGCGCCGGCTGGCTGCCGGCGTGCCATCCCTCGGCAGGGCCGCAACAGAGGAGGCCTCGGCCCCGCCCCCAGAACGCTCCTGGAACAGCACCCCGCCCACGTCCCCACCCTCGGAATGCCCCCGGACTGGCACCCTGCCCACGGCCCCACCCCCGGAACGCCCCTTTTTCGAAGCCCTGGGACATACGTGTGTCCTGGGGCTTGTGCGCGCTGCCAAGCCTATGCAAGATAGGCTCAGCACACGCAGGGGCAGGCAGGGGCAGATTTTTGGGGGTTACGCGTGTATCTTACGCAAGTAACCCTTTGAAAATATACCCCTTAATTTCCAAAGATGCAACACTACATGCCTAAACAGGATGGCTGGTAACCAATTATCAATAAATAATCCTATTCAAGGCCCTTGGGAAAACGTAATCTATAACAAAATTATAAACAGAATAAATAAACAATACAAATGTAAACCATAATAGCCAAATGCCCTGAAATGTTTTCCTAGAAACGATGGATAATAGCCAGACATCACCGAACCAACCAAATCCAAGACACTGCATAATGCCCTAAAAGGAACCAGTGTATGCTTTAATAGGAGAGGAAATGTCTTCTGTGTTAAGCAAGTAAAGGTTAGACATTCACGCAACTATTACCACTATAATTTTGCATACCTTGTGAAAAAGACTAAGAAATGACTAAGTCCATTGGTGTTGCGTGCCTCCACCTCCTTCCACAGCCTAGGCACCAACCACAGATAACATCTTCAATGAATTTAAACAGCATCATCCATACCAAAAGCTCTGTGTACCCAGAGACAACTCCTGATAAATAAACAAGAAACAAAAACTGTACAGAATCAAATATATTGCTATGCAGACTCATCTGTATGTACTCCCTGGTTGGAAGCCCAAGGCTTCTGCAGATGGGCAACTTCAACACTGACAGAAATTCCTTATTTCAAACCACCCCAAATACTATAGTAAAACAGCTGCACTGTTTGGTAAGAAAAGGGAAAAAATATTAAGTAACAGTCCTGCATCACCAAATAAGAAGATTGCCCACTCATTTGTATGTGATGAATAAAGCTGCTTTGCATGCAGGACTGGTTCTTCTCTATCATCCAATGGGTGACATCCAAAGACTGTAACATATATTCCCAGCATAAAGCAAAGTCCAGTGGACAATACTTAGAAGCATATTTTCCAATATTTATTATAAGTGCTAAACTTGGCTTAATAACTCTTAGTTTAGGGAATCTGAATTTAAAGTTTGGGTGGTCTATACATTTTTGTAAATAAATAAAAATAAATTCTTCTCACATAAAACCATAGTCTGTTGATAGAATATGCTTAGGTTATCTGTAAATTGTTACTTCCTCCAGCTACTTAAGCAAATTGGGATCCAGTCAACCCTTAATTTTGACACATAAGGTATATATAGTACTGAACTCGCTGGGGTACATTTTAAGAAACAGCGTGCGCGCGTACTTTTGTTCGTGCACCAGGCGCGAACAAAAGTACATTGGATTTTATAAGATACACATGTAGCCGCGTGTATCTTATAAAATCCGGGGTCGGTGCACGCAAGGGGGTGCACATTTGTGTACCTTGCGCGTGCCAAGCCCTGCGCGCGCTGTCCGTTCCCTCCGAGGCCGCTCCGAAATCAGAGCGGCCTCGGAGGGAACGGACAGCTCCGAAATCGGAGCGGCCTCAGAGGGAACTTTCCTTCCACCCACCCGCACTTTCCCCTCCCTTCCCCTACCTAAGCCACCCCCTCCCTAGCCCTATCTAAACCCCCCTCACACCTTTATTCTAAAAGTTATGCCTGCCTCCGGCAAGAGTAACTCGCATGCGCCAGTGCGACCCGGGACTGTTCCGAAGGCCTCAGCCGTGCCCCCGAAATGCCCCCAGGCCAGCACCACACCCCCCCACATGCCCTCAGGAATGCCCCGACACGCCCCCGAGACGCCCCCCTAACGCGCACTGCCGAGCCTATGCAAAATAGGCTTGGCGTGCGTAGGGGGGTTTTAAAAGGGTTACGCGCGTAACCCTTTTAAAATCTGGCCCTTTATGTTCTTGTTAAATAGCTTGGTACAAGATAGGAAACAGAGGGTTGGTCTAAATGATCATTTTCTAAATGGAGAAAGATCATTAGTGGAGTGATGTGTATTTTGACCTGACCTTATTCCTAAATAATCTGGAAAAGGGAGCCAGCCTAGCTATCAGGGCCCTCATAAGAGAGAGAGAGAGAGAGACTGACTAGCCACCATTATGCCCTCATACTAGGTGGATATTTATACCTCTATATGAGACCCACCTAGTCACTCGAGGTGAGGTTTAGGTATTAGTGTAGGGGTTAGGGGCCACTTTGACATTCAAAGTGAGACGTACGAACAGAACAGTGCTCTATTGTGAAGATTTGAGGACCTTCGGAGTGAGGAAACTCAGCCAAAGATGAGATTTGTGCAATGTTATCTCAACCTAGCTTGATGTTACCCAGGTAGAAAGTCCATCAGGCTAGGTTGAGACATAGTAGAGCTGGAAAAGCTGCAGAGAAGGGGTGCAAAAGCAAGAAGGAGATGTAATGATTCCCCTTGTTAGAGAGGCTACACAGGTTAAGGCTTTTCAGTTTGGAAAAGAGATGGCTAAGAGGGGACATTATAGAAGTTTATAAATCATATGTGGGGAGGAATGAATAAATAAAGGATGGTTATGTACTCTCTCAAATAATAGCAAAACAAATGGACATTCCTTTAAACTAACAGCTAGCCGATATAAAACAAACCATTGAAAGTACTTTTTCACTCAATGCACAGTCAAACTGTGGAATCTGTTGCTAAAGGATGTGGTAGGATACTGGGTTTTAAAAGAAGTTTGGACAAGTTCCAGGTGGAAGAGTCCATAAATCATTAGCCAGATAGATTTGGGAAAGCCATCACTATATCAGAGAAGGATTAACAAGAAAAAGATCTAATTTGTTGGATCTGCTGGGTACTGGTGACCCAGACAGACCACTATCAGAGACAGGATGCTGGGCTCGATGGACCTTGGTCTCATCCAGTAGGGCATATTTATATTCTAATGTTCAGTAGGGCCAATTCACATCTGTGAGTTTAATAGCTAGAAAAGAAGTTTCCCATCATATTCAAATGTTTATGCTGCTAGTACGCCAACGTGATTTTCACTTTACAGTTTAAAACATTTGCTATCACTGGCTTTAGTCTGTTATTATTTCTCTTCAGTGATTCCTGGTCTATATGCTTTTTCCCATTTAATGGCTATATTATTAAGGATGCCCAGTTTTTGCATCAGTCATTTTTCATACAGAGGCAGATGTTTTCTATTCTTGACAATCTCTGATTACCCTGTTATTATTTTGCCTATCTCTAGTTTCCTGGATATCTACATGCTTTCCTTCTGAGGGCAGTCTTCATTTTCTTTATTGAGTGCAGTTTTGCGTGCATTGCTACAATTTCTTCCTGCTATAGGGAAATCCTGCTTTCTGCTTTGATGAGCTTCTTTGAGATTAAAGCAAAAATTACATTAATTGTTCTTCTGTTGTTCCTTGCATCTTCTCAAACCTTTCTTCCAGCATAATTGTTAGGTTTTTGGTGTCTTCCCTCATTATTTCTTCTGAGGTTGCTGAAGGTTCTGTGGCCTGCTGGGTCACCATTTGTGGGGTTGGTTTGTTTGAGCTTGTCCTACTTTCTTTACTGCTTAGCCACCACCAGACGTTTTGACCGTTACAAATGTCAAAGATACTTTGTTGGGGCAGTATTTTAAAGTTAGCATGTGATTTTTAATAACAAGAAAGGATCCCTATCTAGAAACTCAGGCACAGCACACTTTCTCAGCACATCTTTGCTATATGTACCTGCCTGACCAAATGTTACAATTATGCCCTCCCCGCCCACACACACACATACAGAATTGTTCCAGCCTCAGCAACTTGCATCCTCCTAATTTCTATAGCCCCGGCATAGCATTCCCTAGAAGAAAGAGAAGATCGCACCACAAGGAAAGTAAGAGGGGAGGAAGTTGCAAAGTTCAGCAAATAGATTTTTACATACCAGTACTGGTCTTTCTTTTGGTAACAGAGAAACTGGAACCTCAAATTGCTTAATCTGCATGCCCAGTTTTTCTGTTCTGCATTTAACCTATGTAAACAATGTCCTTAATTGGGAGGAGTTATAATATTAAATGATGTTCAGCATGGACAAACCCCTCATCCTTTTGCCTCTTATAGTTGTATAGAAATTTTTAGTTTTATATTAAATATAGGACCATTATTTTTTCATGGAATTATTTTTATTCCCTATTTCAAACACTGTCAGTCTCCCATACAGATTAAAACAGACAGCATGGACCTTTTGAGAGATTAACAAAGTCGTTTTATTCATGAGAATCACTGTCAAGCTTGACCTGTCACAATTTCTTCTCCAGGCAGTTTTTGACAAATGTACCCAAATATCCATAGATCTGTGATAAGTGATGGAGCTATGATAATCCAGGAAACACATTAATAAAACAATATTTTTACAGTGATGTATTACTTAGAGCTATGACACAAGTCCAAAGAAAAAACAGTATTTCAGTGACTATATCAATAAGATTCTAGGGGCTTAATGGTATCTTTTTGTACAATCAATACAAAATTCATTGCATTCAAAGGCTTTCAGTTGTAGCTCAAGAAGTGATAAGAAATGTAATCTTGTGGTTACCTACAGAATATCGCCATCTTTCATTTTCTGAGAAAGCACAATATTAGTCACAGGAAAATTAAGTTCTAGAGATATAGCATGACAAGTGACAAATAAGAATAGAAATGAGGTCACTTGGATTCTTGAAACTAAAAGCATCATACCTGTCACTTGATGACTTTGGGCATGGAATGCATTTAGCTGAGGTTCATCATTAAATCCACTGTAAAAACACAGAGAAAAAATGGAAAGGAAAGAAAATGATGGAAGCATACTAGGGGCAAAAGGTGAGCGTTGGAGTCACTATTCAATGCTATAGTAAAAAACCACAATCTAAACTTCATTTCCCGAACATAGCTTCAGTGTACTGATGTACCTGGTTCTCTGCTTGTATTGTCTAGGTTAATGTTGGAAAGATGTATAATTGACAGATGTGATTACAGCTGTGCAAGAGATAGTAATTATAACAAAAACATTTGGTCAAAACAGGTCCTAAAATAAAATGGCATACACAGTTTCCCACTGAACTTCAGGTGACACTTGACACAGACAGTCAAAACAGAGGAATATCATGCCAATCTCTGTTTCTGTTCATAGTCTAGATTTATGTATTTGAAAAAAAAATAATTTTCTATCTTTAAACATAACCTTTTGACTTTGGGTTGCATTGTACCTTGTATTTTTGATGGAAACAAAAGCTGTCATCTAGCACCTATTACATTAGCATGGACAGTCTAAATATTCAACCAGTTAAGTGTATTATAGTGTATTGCACATACATTTTTAAAATGAATGTACATTAAAGAGTGAGAAATGAAAAATGGGTTCATGAAACTTAGATTATCTTTGGATATGTCTTTGTGCCCTTCAGGTTTTCTGTTGATAAAGCAGAATGTAATACTCTTATGATATCTTTTAAATCCAGCTGTTTCACTATGAACTACTTACTTTTTTAAAGAAGTCTCTTGAACTTACTTTTCCTTTCTCTTATTGCTGTTTTCTAGTCAGATTTTGAGCTCTAAATTCTTCAAGCAAAATTGTAATAGCTAAAACCTCTTTCTTTTATGTGTCTCAAACAAAAACCTCCCTGTTCCTTCCCCCCCCCAAAAAAAAAAAAAAAAAAAAGATATCTGCTGATGGAACCATTTGACTCTTGAATGCTACTCAAATATTTTTTAAAAGTCCCATATCACCTGTCTATTTTGCAAATTTAAAATTATTTTCTACAAATCCACTAAAGATTGATGGAGGAAACAAACACTCTCTCCCTTTCTTACAACAATATAAAATACCTTTATTTAAAAGAAAACAAAAGGCCTCTTGAGTCTTTTACTTGCAAAATCAAGACACTGGACCTTAGCTTTCTTCTCTAAGCAACTACAATGGAATCAATGATTCTCTGACATTCTCATTCCTGAGAGATTCCTATTGTGATTGCTTCCTATGTTTGCTGACTATTGCGGAGGTACTTTTATATTTATAAATAAATAAAGTGCATTCCATAGACTTCTTGCAAAAATTGTACATAATTTTTGCTAATTGTGGTACTCTGTCACTCTATTGCAATAAGACTTGCCACTCAAAATGCCCCTAATTTACACTCCTGGACATAAGAACATAAGAAATGCCATAATGGATCAGACCAAGGTCCATCAAGCTGATCATCCTGCCTCTGATAGTGGCTACTCCAGGTTTACACGTACCTGGGAGATCTCATAAAGTAGATCTAATTCTTGTTACTCACTCTCAGGTATGGCAATAGCTTTCTTTAGTCTACTTGACTAATAGTATGCTATAAAAATATAATATAAGGTATACTGTTATTTCATGGAAGAGTAGTTTGAAATTAACACTTAGGGATGCATATTCAAACCTATTTAGATGGTTAACTCAAAAGTTTAAATAGCAAATGTGGTCTATCCAGCCACTTATCTTAAATAGTTATCCATCTATAATTTAGCTTGATTAAAAAGAGACATTCCAGGGGTGTTCTGAAGAGGGGCTGAGATATCCAGCTAATCTAGCAGAATATTGGGTATATATGGCCTTGTGTGGCTGAATAACCTGCTATTTATCCAGCTATCTTTAAAAGATATCTGGGTAACTAGCGCTGTCAGTATCAGAATATATATATATAAAATCATAGGTCCTGCAGCTTCCAACCACATCTGTAAATTGCTCTATCTTGCCTAGTGGTCCTCAAACCTGAAACATTACCAGGTCATCTCTTTCCCCATACCCCCCCCCCCCCCCACCCACAAACACATCCTTTCCACATTTCCATTCTACAATTTTCAATTGTGAGCCACTTAACTTTGAAATCACCCCCTTGTTCATTTACCTGATTGCTGCAATGGTCAGGGAGTTCAGATCATTATCTGCCCTTGCAGAGAGTTCAAAATAATAATTATCTGTGTTTTCAATGCACACAGAGAGTTCAATTCCGGAGCCTATGCTCTGGGGCAGAAGGCTGGCCCTTCTGTAATAATCCACAACTTCTTGTCTTAGTGAATAATTGTTATTAGTAAAATGCAAGAAATGAATATCTAATTAGTCTTTCTTAGAAGCATAGTGCATCTAACAGTGACGTACTACCTAGCCTGCTCTGCTCTCTTGCTTCTCCCCCTAATACAAGATACATTATTGTCTTATAGACATGTATGGCTGACAGTGTTTTTTTTCTCTTTTGTTTTGAGATGGCTCCCTTATTTGGAGTGGAGAATTACTAAACCTTTACCTAAACTAATGATGTCAAAATGCTGTTATCTTGCTACACTCCCTTCTTTCCCCTCTCAGTAGCTAGGCCTTGAAGCGTCAGCAAGTTTCTACACAAACTGCTTCTGCTTCTCCACCCAATGTCTGCCTTGCCTTCTCATAAAAACAAATTATTTTCTCTTGTGCAAAACTGTTCCATTAATTTCATTATTTAATTATTTAATCCAGGTTATCTTCATTCCCCTCTTGAAGAATTAGCGCTACTAATTCTTCACTCCAGATGGCCCATACCTGGCTGTCTTAGGTTGTCCAGCACGGCCCATCCTAGTGGTGGGCTCACCAGATTTTACCCATCATTGCCTTAGCATACTGTTTCTACCACTGGGTTTACATAGGGGATTCTGTATCAGGAGCACATGGCTCTGCATATTGGGTTTGCACAACGGAATTAGTGAAAGGCATTCTTAGCTGGAGTTGCTGCAGACATGAGCAAAGGCATGGGAGACAGAAACATAGCAGTAAGCATAGAGCAAAAAATGACAAAACTAATAAGGCCTCGCAAATGACTGCTTAAGCTAGAGAACCAGGAAAAGAGAAGGTATAATCCTCCCTCAAAATACAATATTTTGAACTGTTTAAATTAATGCATAAGCCACCTTGTGTTGCAAGCAAATAATCTAAACAACGGATAGGAGCACTACTGCACGCGAATAATCACAGGAATGTGCAGGAAGAATTCAATTGTTGATTTTTCTCTGTAAATTGTATTTAACTGTAAATTTTCACTATATGTAATTTTTAGACTCTGTACGGCATTCACAGCCGCAACTGCTCTAGTTCTCCTTTACATCTTCTTTCTATCTTTTTAGTATCTTGTTAGTCTTCTGTTACGTCCGGTTTACAGCACTGTTTGCTGATTGGTTACTGAATTTTCACACCAAAATTGTTGAAGTTAACGGGCCACCATGTTTTACATTCACGTTGCACGCCCAGTGACGCCAAATGTTGAATTGTTGTAATGAATCAGCTCCCGTCGAGGGAGGAGTTAGCAATCTGTAATGAATCTGGTCCCGTGGAGGGAGGAGTTAGCAATCTGTTATGAATCAGCTCCTGAGGTAGGAGGAGTTAGCAATCTGTAATGCTCTACTCCTCAAGAAGGGAGGAGTTAGCAATCTGTTTTGAACGAGCTCCTGTGGAAGGAGGAGTTGCAATCTGATATGCTCAGCTCCTGTAGAGGGAGTAGTAAACAATCTGTTAAGGTATAGACTGCGGAGTAGCAATCTGTTATGAATCTGTTGCTGAAGACCTCTGATGGGAAGGAGTAGCAATCTGTTACCAGTGGTGTGCTTGGAGAGGGCACCCAGCTGTAGAGGAATGTAGATAGGTGGATCCTTGGGCCAATGGCAGATGACAGTGCCCCCGGAGGATATCCTGAGAGGGACCACCGGCTAGGCTTGGGTATGGAGACAGACACAGATAGTTCATTTATTAGACAGGTTAGTAGAACCTGAGGTGGCAGTAGTGAGTTGATATGCCCGACATGGCTGAAGTCCCTCAGGAATTGGAACCGCGATCCCAGGGTTGCTGAGCTGTAGAGAAACTATAGATAGTGAGTAGCAGGGTATGCTGTGTTCATAGCCAGAACTAGATGACAAAACTCACATAAGGTATTAAGGAAGCTCAGTAGCTGGAAAGGGTTAGACCCTCGAGGAGCGAGTATCTGGTTTCAGGGAAAGCTCTGAGAGAGCGATGGTAACTCACAAATGTCTGTATCTGCGATAGCTTCCAGGCAGTAGAGAATCTTCAGTGTGTTCAGGAACATGGGCCCTCAAGGAGCGAGTACCGGTTCCTATCTGCAATCTGAAATAAAGAAAAGAGAACGAGGCCCCCGAGGAGTGGGTACCCCTGGTAAGTCCGAGGAGGCAGAGTAGCTTGGATGAATCCTTATCCGTGTCCGTGTCCTTGTTAACTTGATCTGTTAGCGTTTACTGAGACCTTTTATTTTGGAAGCAGATGACGTCAATTCAGGGGGACGCCCACAAGGTTCACGCCCTTGCTGGTACATCATTCAGAGTGCGCTTGCGCCATACATCATCAGGCAACATGGCGGATCTGCAGCATCGTGCCAGTCTGGGGACGCTGGAGGGAGATGAAAGGAAGGCGCCACGACAGCTAACTGTCCATCAGACCCGGAGGGAGTCACCACAGAGGTAAAGAGGGTGGAGTGAGGACATCGAGCAGTGACAGTCGCAACACAGGTATGTTTAAATTTCTTACTAAATTTAAGGGAGCCGCTTCCATTATTTTTGCTGTCCATCCTGTTTTTAAGGTATGGTCCTTAATGTATTTATGTTTTACTTTTTAGAATAATTAAAGCTTTGTCTGTCCCTCCCGACGCAGCCTCGTGGCAAAACATGGGTCCGTGACGGGGGACCTGCTTTTGCCCCTGAAATTGCTGTAATACATACTGTGGAGTTGCCGTCTAAAATGAATACACCTTATTATTGAATTCTGTGTGGACATTGAATTCTTCCTGTACATTCCTATGATTAACTGTGAGCACATAATCTAAGCCATGTTGGTTATACATAGAAACAATAGTAAGTTCATCAACAGTTTGTTGGAAAGCTTTCAATGCAATTCCTAACTCATATGTCACTACATGCAATACTGATTGCAATCTTCTAATAGCCATTCCTAATTCAGCAGCTACTGCGGGTTGAGCAAAGGGTAACCATGAAGTATAACTAAGTGCATCTAATAAAGGATTTATTTATTGCTTCTTATTTTTTTCATACTATGATCTCTTTATTTTCATCCTAAACAAACATATTAATGCATCTGTTTTTACCTTTTATGGAAATATAATGCATCTGCCTGTTATTATGACCATTTTGCTGATTTTAGGAAACTCTTTCCTTGCATCTGTTTTCCAGACACTTGGCATTATTTATATAGTGCATGTATGGGTGGGATGTTCACATGGGAGTCTGATGGGAAGTCGCACAGCACTATCCCCGTATATTATGAAGGAGTTAAAAAATATATCATCACTAATACTGTAGCAGGAATGAAATACAATTTTAAACAAAAATGGGCATCTCAGTGATTTAGTTTTATCCGTCATCTAAATTACCTGCTTTTTTTTTTTTTTTTTTTAGTTACTGCTGTATTAAACAGTTTATGATTTGGCAGCATTTCATGAGCCTGAAAACTGATACTCAGCAGGAAACATAAAATACCTTCAGCAGGGGAATCTGTTATAAACAAGATGGAAATGTGTTGTAACAATGTAAATGCAAAGCCATATCATTCACTGACACATCTATCTAAAGAGTGATTAAAGATTCAAACAGCCTTCAGAATGGAAATCTGCAAGTGATATGTCGGTTCCTGAAGATGAAATACTTTTTGTTATGATGATAGGTAGAAAAGTGAAAGCAAAGTGTGTGAACGAGGTTACTGTATGGAATTTAAATTGTAGATGATAAATGCACAGCTCCCAAAAATGTAAAAAGTTAAATGTCAATGAGTAGAAGAAAACATGTTGTTATCTACAAGTATAATAATAATTACCCGTTTGTCACATTAGGAGAATCTAAAAATATTCACTGGGTATTTTATATATATCTATATCTATATCTCTCCCCTCTCTCTCTCTCTCTCTCTCTCTATATATATATATATATTTCAGAATGTAAAAGAAAAGAGACCCTTTTTTCAGGGGTATCTTGGACCATACCCTACTCACCCCCACTCTTCTCAAATAGACTCCCAGTCTTCCACAATAAAACACAAACATTGGCAATTCAAATTGTGATTTGAATAATTGGGTGCAGCTTTATTAGATGACAATAACAATAACAATGGATCTATTTTATATACAGGTGTCAAACCTCTGTTCCTATTGTGCAGTCTCAGCATCTGATACCTACCCTAATTATACACAATTCTACTCCTATGTTAATGTAACAGGAAATTATTTTAAAAAACAAGATGGAAGGGGAGAGGGGTTGGAAACAGCCTGCAATGGAAGGCATGAGTTAATAGATGAAGGGAATAGGCTCCTCTCCCTTTTATTATCCTGCAGGCCATTTCCTTTCTGCTCCCTCCCTTCTGCATCTGGTCAGTCATCATGCCTAGCATTTGGCCAGCCAAGACTCAGCTTTTATGAGCCAAGCAGCATGCCAGGTAGACTGAGGATTCTTGCTGCATGGCCATATAGCACACACCTCACCATGTGGTCTGAGAGGGGAGCAATGCTGTCCTACTGCAACCATGTGGCCCAGACACAATACTGTCTGAGCATCTTACTCCCCTCTCCCCTCTCCTCACTCCTTCACCCAGCCAACAAAGTAAGACAAAATTAGGCTGCCAGCCCCTCCTCCTCTTCCCCCAAGGACCAGTAAGCTACTATTCCCCTATCAAAAGAAATGGAGTGTGTGTGTGTGTGTGTGTGGGGGGGGGGGGGGGGGATGTCTGGACTGCCATCTGCGGGAATGTTCGTGGAGAGAAAAGATGGTTGCCCAAGTGCCTGTTATTGGCAGCTCCCTGCACACCATGAGGACAATGACAGCTACCCATTTGTTTTGCAATATTGAGCAGTGCACTGCCATGTAGAGCATCTATGCTCCCAGGGTCAACTGGGGCTGGAGATGTCACAGAAGCAGTGTATATGGCTCCTGGGAGGTGAGATCATCAATCCATGCTCAACAAACCTAGGGGGTAATTTATCAAATCACGTTAAGGCGTTTTTGCATGTGTTAAGTGCCTTTAACGCATGTGAAAACCCTTTAATGTATGCAAAAATGCCTTTAATGAATGTGATAGCACCATAATGCATGGTGTGATGCAAATCTGAAAAAGAGGAGGAGTTAGGGGTGGTATCACAGTTATGCAAAGCCCTATTGTGTGGCTTTAACTACACCTTTTTCATTAGTATTAGTCTGTGTTAGAGCTTTATTGCAATTTGCCCATGCTGGTTTTAATAATTTTGAGGCTCCCTGGGGGAGGGAGAGAGAAAGAGAGAGAGAGAACCTAGCCATGATGGCCTCACACTAGATAGGCATTTATATCTCTATGGGAAGCCCACCTAGTAACTCGAGGTGAGGTATAGGTATTAGTGTAGGGGTTAGGGGCCACTTTGACATTCAGACATATGAGCAGCCCAGTGCTCTCTTGTGAAGATTTGATGACCTTCAGAGTGAGGAAACTCAGCCAAAGATGAGATTTATGCAATATTCTCTCAACCTAGCTTGATGTTACCCAGGTAGAGAGTCCATCAAGCTAGGTTGAGAGAACATTGCACAAATCTCATCTTTGGCTGAGTTTCCTCACTCTGAAGGTCATCAAATATTCACAAGCGAGCACTGTGCTGTTCGTACATCTCACTTTGAATGTCAAAGTGGCCCCTAACCCCTACACTAATACCTAAACCTCACCTCGAGTTACTAGGTGGGTGTCCCATAGAGATATAAATACATATCTAGTGTGATAGCATCATGGCTAAGCTAGTCTCTCTCTCTCCCTCACTCACTCTCACTTTCTTATAGCTAGGCTGGCTCTCCAGGAGCTTCAAAACTACTAAAAATGGCCTATTACATTAAAACACACCCCTTTTCCTATCGCATGTGATATTTTTCACGTTTTTATAAATCCAGGCCCTAGTGTCTTGCTACTTTATATTTTACTATCAAGCCTCATAATAATCCAAAGTAATCAAAGCTTGAAGAGGAGACACAAAAGCCAACTGATGCTATTCCCAATGATGTGGAACCTCTATTGTGGTAAATTTTATCAGCAGAAATTGCAGTGGTGTCCTCTGTTACAACAGGGTCTGACAACAAAGTGAACAATATGGTTCTGAGTGCAAGTCCAGTCAGCCATTACAGGAAATCCATTGCAGTTGGACGTAATTTCCACATAGCCCTTCTAGAACAACTTTTCTTTGAAGACAGTACCAGTTTGCAGGAATCCCGTAGCAATGAGACACTCCAGGAAAATCTTTTTCTTCATATAGAATCTCCTGTTTTGACATTACATTTTGGGCCCTTCTTGTTAACTACTATCTGTAGGCAAATTGTATGTTCAGTTTGACTAGTGTGTCAGTTTCTTCAGTTACGGCACCAGCCATAACTGAAGAAACTGTTGATAATCAGTGAGCATCCTTTTGTTTCTCTGGAGAAATAGTACATTTTCTCTCCTCCCCCGCCCCAATAAAATGGATGACCAGATCCACTCATTCCACTTCTGGTCCATGAACCTTTGATTTCAGGCTCCTGTGTGTGTGGATGATATGGACATGGTGATAGTGGTGGAAAGAGGTTGATCTTAGGATCTCAAAGCCCTGACAGAGGGTGATTTTAGTAATGTTCATTGTCTGTCTATCAATTGCCCATTGTTGCCAAATGGATACCACTTATACAACATTTGCTATGCTATCCTTGGATTTATGTAGCAGCTCCATCCAATGGCTCTACAAAAATGTCTCCTTTTTACAGAGACTTGAGACTTTCATGGATTATGCTGTTCATCCACTGTTGTTTCAACAGTACTAAATGGCCATAAAGTGGAGAAGCTGTCATGTTGTGCTATTGACTCTCAGTTCTAGAAAATTATACCCAGGTGTTAATGGAGTTTAATGCAGGGGATTGGCTGCAAGTGTGCTGGCTCAAACTAGTATGACTCAACTCACTCAATATTAGGGTTTATGTCACAGGTTATTGGACCAGAAATTTAGGTTCTTCTTCTGATTCCCTGGGGCATCTTTATTCAACTGCCTCTATTTTCAGGGTCATGGCTGAGTTTAGAACAGTGCATGTGCCCTGCATACCACAAGAGGCTATTAAAATGAGAAGAATTAGGAAAGTTTAGGTATACATGCATCCACTTGTTATGCTGAAACTTGCTAAACACCTCCTTGGGTTGTTCTCCTCCCAGAGAATATGTCCACTCCTATGAGTACCCCCCCCCTCCCCCGCCCCCAGCATGTCTCCTATGGAATGGGTCCATCCTTACCAGAGTCACTATCTAAAGCAAACAACCAAGTTTAAAGATGGGTGTGTCCCTGGATACTAGTCCTTGTCTTGAGATTGCAAGCTACATCAGCTCTCTTCTCCTGCAGTTCTATGGCCATATCCAATTATCCATAGCATCTGAGAAATCAAAGATGCACTGCAAACCCATTATTTCACAAACTCTTTCCTCCAGTCTGATAAAAACAAGGACTCCCATATCCTATCTTGCTCAGTGTCCATACCTGACTACCTTCTTCCAAATGGTAGACTAAGGGGTAGATTTTCAAAGGGGTACACGCGTAAGATATGCGCGTACCCCCCTAAAACCTACCCCAAACCCCCCCCCTGCATGCGCCGAGCCTATTTTGCATAGGCTCGGTGGCGCGCGCAAGCCCCGGGATGCGCGTAAGTCCCGGGGCTTGCATGGAGGTGCATGTCGGGGGGCATGCCGGGAGTGACGCGGCGTTTCGGGGGCGTGTCGGGAGCGACGCGGCATTTCGGGGGTGTATCCGGGGGCGTGGTTCCAGCCTGGGGGCATTCTGGGGGCGTGACAGCGGCCCCTGGACCAGCCCCAGGACCGGAACATGGAGCGCGGCCGTATTGCAAAATGGCGCTGGCCGTATGGCCTTATTGCCGTATTGCAAAATAGCGCCGGCCGTATGGCCTTATGGCCGGCGCCATTTTGCAATACGGCAAAACGACCCGAGTGCAGGAGGTAGCTCCCGGACCCCCGCTGGATTTTTGGCAAGTCTTGTGGGGGTCAGGAGGCCCCCCCAAGCTGGCCAAAAGTCCCTGGGGGTCCAGCGGGGGTCCGGGAGCGATCTCCTGCGATCTCCGGCGCTACCTTTGCCCTGACAGGGCAAAGGTAGCGCCGGCGCCATTTCTATTAACGCAGCTGTGGCCCGAGAGTGGAAGATCACACCGGGACCCCCCCCCCACTGGACCCCAGGTAATTTAAAACATTTTGGGGGGGTTCGGGAGGGTGGGGGATTTATTTTAAAGGGTCGGGGTGGGTTTTAGGGTTGTTTTAGTGTGCCTGTTTTCCCGCCCTCCCCCGATTTACGATTTAAACGATTTTTAAAAAAACAAAACCGCGACGATCAGATTCCCTCCCCCCCCAGCCAAAATCGATCGTTAAGACAATCGATATTACGATTCACATCTCTACAGGATATGGGCATTCTGGGGAGTATACACTTATCCATTTAATTTAAGGCCTGATTCACAGGGATGGTACCTTTGAAACAGCCATGCAGGAGCACAGGAAAGCGAATATGCCATCTTGCACCAATGGATGCGGCCATTTTTTAACATATGCACGTATATGCTGCATGGTATAAAATAGGCTATACACATGTACATGTGCACACAGTTTTATATAGATGCACGCATGTGCACTCAAATTCTATTTCTACTCCTTTTTTATGAGGATATTCAGCAACATGGCCGTGCTGCTGAATATCCCTTGTAAGTTAGCCGGATGAGTCTTATCCGGCTAACTTACTTAACTGGATATTTATTTATTTATTTATAGCTTTTATATACCGAAGTTCAAGTAACAGGGTTACTTATCAGTTCGGTTTACATTCCAACAAGCAAGCAAACAATGACAAAAATTGTCTTACATTGAGTATCTACCCCTGAATAAATTGCAAACTTTAGATTTACTCTGCAGTAATCCTATATGAATCCTGCCAGATTACCTTAAAGTGTTAATTGAAAAAATGTATTTTCATAGATAGGGAGGTTGATGCACTGATCTGCTAATATTTTTACAGGCAGGGCCTGCACGATTAAAAACATGCAAAATAGTTTGAAACACACAGACTTTGGGCTTTTGAATGTTTTTATTTATTTATTTATTTATTTATTTGGAGCTTTTTATATACCGAGGTTTAGCGAAAGCCTTCACCCCGGTTTACATTGGAACGAACAATTATACATAGAACATGTCGTATAACACAAATTTATGCATATAACAGGTCATGGAACAGGTTGTAACAGGTTTTATGTGCATAGGGTCCATTTGCAAAAAATTTCACAAATTAGCCCCTTTGCAAATCCCAAATTTATGTGCAGAGTCTACTGCATGTATCTGTTTACTAAGATTCTGAATTACTGAGACGCAATATCATGCAAAGCAGTTAATTAATTCTGAATCAAGAAAAAGCCATATGTGAAGAGGTTTTTGCAGACTGTTTTTTGCAAAAAATATAATTGAATCTCAATGGGGTGTAGATATCTTTCATCAACTGTTCCAAGATCTTAGGTTCATGTGGAAATTTTCTACCCAGCTTATTCATATGGAAATTCTACAGGTTGGTAAATTGATATCATGGTTACTACATTTGTTGACTTCATTGTTTTTAATGGTTGTAAGCAATGCCAGATACCAGTTAAACTTTTCCAACACATACAGAATGATAGTTAAATAGATAACAGAACTTAAATGAGGCATCTTCAAAAGCAATGTGAGGTCAGAACATGATTTTCGCATAGGAAAACAGAACACATGGGGTAGATGAAAAAGAACTTTAAAAACGGCAGACATACTGTCTATGATTATATATGTCTTATGAAGGAAATGTTGAAAAATTCTATAATGTGAGACATAACGAGTGTCCCTGATTGACATGAGTGTACCTAGTCATTAATCTCTAATAAAATCACTGAAAGGAATTAGACATCTTTAAATTCAAGAAAACTTAAACTTATCTGATGGATATTCTAAACCGGTATATCACACTATTACCAGTGTAAATGCTTAACTCAAATGTTGGGAAACGAGAATGTGTTTTCTATAAGTTTCACAACAGTTTAAAGAATTTCCTTATTTGCTTCCCTACTGTTGTGTTTGTGGCATTGTGTGGACCCTTAGTTGCAGTGGAGATGACTCCTCCCATGGGGAGGGGCCCCGTGGGGAACAACAGCAATAGGCTAAATGCAGAGAGCGGACACTTGTAGGTAGAAAGCTTTATTGTACTGCTGTAGATAGATGGCATGAGGCAGGAAGAAAAGGCACTGGAGTCTGGCAAGGTGCCAATATGTTCTGACAGTCTCAGATGTAGAAGTCTCACCCAGATGTTCAAGATAGATAGGAACCCGCGGTGCGGGATAAGCCGAGTCTGGTGGGTGGAGTTAGAGATCCGAATCATAGAGGTACTCACTAGAGCGAAGTGTAAGTGTCTTCCTAGCAGTGAAGATGGTGGGACCAAAGGTCCATGGTGCAGGATACACTGGACTGGTAGGCCCTCGAGGAGTGAGTACCTGATAGTACAGAAGATCCTGAAATAAAGAGAGACCCACGAGGAACGGTTGTCAAATTAGTAGATATCCTGAAGGGTAGTTGGAAGCGAGAGGCCCCCGAGGAACGAGTGGCTAGAGTTTCATCAGGAGCGAGATTCTCCGGAGGGTAGTAAGGCATCTAAGCAAGCAGCTTAGAGCGGTCAGAGTAGTTAAACTGAAGTCCTTGCTAACTCAAAGTAGGTAGCATAGTGGAGGCTTAAATACCCAGAGGTATTGACATCATGCGGTGGGGATGCCCCCGAGGTTCTCGCCATGATGTGTACATAGACGTAGGCAATGTGTACGAGCATGCGCCCTAGGAGGCCACGGGAAGGAGCATGGTGGACTGGGACGCCCATGCTGAATTGGAGACGCTGAGGGTTTCAGCATGCAGCACCGGAGGCAACTATCTTGCCCAAGGAGGAGGAAAAGGGTAGAAAAGAGGTAAGGCAGAGCGGGTCGCCGCTGTCTGCGACCAACAGACGCAACACCTACAAAGCACTCTGTATTCTTCCTTAGTCATTACCATAGTTTAAACAGAATTCAGTGATTCACTGGTTTATGTAAGGAACTGCATATGCATGAGCCTCTCTTGTCGTGACACAGTCTCGTAGGTAGAGTCCTGAGACCCACGCCAAAGGCAGGTATGCGAGTCTTGGCATGGGCCATACTATTACTGAGTCCAAAAGTCTATACAGAAACTAGGCTTGTGGCAGAAGCCAGGCAAGGACAAGACTGATGGCTTGAGGCAAGGGTTAGAGCTTGAAACAAAGCTGAGGACTGAAGTGGAGCTGAAGACTGCAATGGAGCCACAGACGAAGATTGAAGTAAAGCTGAATGCTGAGAAGACAGAACCAGGCAGAAGTTGAAGGCAGGAACCAGGCTGGATAGCTTGAGAAAGACAGAAGACTGGAACCAGGAGAAGCAGGATCCAGGAGAGCTTCTTACTGAGGCAATAAATCCAACTCTAGGCAGGCTAAATAGTCTTGAGTAGGGATGTGAATCGTTTTTTAACTATTTAAATTACCGTCCGATAATTTTAAAATCGTCATTAATCGGTAAGGGACTCGATACAATAGGAATTCCCTCGATTTATCGTGAAAAATCATTAAATCGAGTACGGGAATTATTTGGGGGGAGGGCGGGAAAACCGGCACACCAAAACAACCCCTAAACCCACCCCGACCCTTTAAAACCAATCCTTTACCCTCCCCCACCCTCCCGAACCCCCCCAAAATGTTAAATTACCTGGTGGTCCAGTGGGTGGGGGGTCCCGGCGCGATCTCCCGATCTCGGGCCATCGGCGCCATTTTGGCTACCACTGATAAAAATGGCACTGATGGCCCGATTAAAAAAAAACCACCCCGACCCTTTACAAATTACCCCTTTGCTTCTCCCACCCACCCAACACCCCCCCCAAAAAAACCTTTTACATGTACCTGGTGGTCTAGCGGGGGGTCCGGGAGCCATCCCTTCAATCATACCCTCGGTGCCGGTGCCGGTGCTGGACTGGTTTGAAAATGGCGCCGATCGCCTTTGCCCTCACTATGTCACAGGGAGCGACTGTCGCTCCCTGTGACAAAGTGAGGGCAAAGGCGATCAGCGCCAGACTGGCACTCGATCGCCTTTGCCCTCACTATGTCACAGGGAGCGGGTCGCTCCCTGTGACATAGTGAGGGCAAAGGTGATCGGCGCCATTTTCAAACCAGTCCAGCACCGGCACCGAGGGTATGATTGAAGGGATGGCTCCTGGACCCCCCGCTAGACCACCAGGTACATGTAAAAGGTTTTTTGGGGGGTCGGAAGGGTGGGAGAAGCAAAGGGGTAATTTGTAAAGGGTCGGGTGGGTTTTTTTTTATCGGGCCATCGGCACCATTTTTATCAGTGGTAGCCAAAATGGCGCCGATGGCCCGAGAGCGGGAGATCGCGCCGGGACCCCCTACCCCCCCCCCCCCCCACTGGACCACCAGGTAATTTAACATTTTGGGGGAGGTTCAGGAGGGTGGGAGAGCAAAGGGGTCATTTGTAAAGGGTCGGGGTGGGGGTTTTTTTTATCTGCTCAGGCCTCACTAAAAAATTAACGATGTGAATTAGAATTGGAACCAATTCCAATTCACATCTCTAACGATCCAATTTTTTTCTCCCTCCATCCGAACCTGATCGTTAAAACGATCAGGCACACGATTCACATCTCTAGTCTTGAATGTGTGACATCATCATCTGAATGGGTACCTGACTTTCCTGCCAATGTGCACCAAATCATGTGCACCAATGTGCACACATGCCCTAAGCATCTTTTTGCTGGGTCCTAATATCACATGCATCAGAGCATCCAATTGTGGCTCCCTGCCACACGGTGAACATTCGCCACCAAGGAGTCTGAGAAGGCAGTTGGATTTTGACAGCTTAATCCAATTGGATCCAGATTGTTAACACTACTGCAGGTCAGCATGAATTCCAATGGATGTACATCTAAGTTACACATTTGGTAAATGAGAATTCATTTACATATTTTGATAAATAACAGTTCATGCAAATCATTCCATATACACAACCCCAGCAAACTCAAACATTGATAAGAACAACTTAAGAACTAGTTTCTTTTGCAAAAAATATATGTTGGTTCAATACTGAATAGACTCAAATGAGAGTATGTATATTGTTTTCTGAAACATTTTAACTTCAAATACAGAAATCAATTTTCTACAACTATACAACTTTTAAGCCTGTTCATCAATACTTAGTTATGGGTAAATATAAGGTTGCTAACAGGTTTTTAACACATACAAAAATGTCTAGTTTTGACTAATTAATATACAGAAGTACATTATCAGACTAGAATGAATACAATCCTTCCTAGTTAAAATAAATGTACTAAATTTGGATCCTAATTCTAAAAAAGAGAGAGCCAGCAGTTAAAATATACATACAATTAACTGTAGCCACGGTTACAAGCCTTGAAGTTGGACAATATAACACCATAAATTTGGCAAGAATGTATTATTCAATTAATACTGTAATTACAATAATTTTAAATGTGGAACTGTCACATAAGAGACTTTTGGAATCACAGAATTCTTTGCCAATATTACAGTAGATTAAGCCCTTTTCTCTGTAAATTGCTTATAATCATCATTTATGTTGTGAATAAAATTCTACTGAGCTTTTCTAGCATTTGTGTCTGTTCATTACAGCTGTTTTGTACTATAAAAATGCATTTTATCATAAATGATTCCTATCAGCTATTCTGACATATATCAAGGGCAATAATAACCAGGAGTCCATTAGACGTTGAGGAAAGAAATGTTAAATTAAAATGGTATACCGTGCACAACTGAAGTAATTAATCATCTCTATAGAAAAAAGGATAATGATAGGAAAAAATGAATATGTAATTCATCTGGTTAGGCAATTTAGTTGCTTACTCTCTTCATCTTGATTATCCAGCTGTTATAGTTGCCAGCTGGATCCATAAACTTGCAGCAAATTTCATAACAGGTTGTTGCATGCAACAAGCATATACTGATCTATATTACTGTGGTTATATAGATTAATTGGCCATAGAACATTGAGAAAAATCATTTGTCAGGTATCATTATAAGTATATCAGATTTTAGTCCTGAAAATATTTCAGGATATAAAAATGGTTAATATATATCTGCTTTTTGATTATATAGATATATATGTATCTATATATCAAATAGCAGATACCACATAAAATCCTTGAGAATTGTAAAACAGAAGAACATTTGTAGAGAAGAGAGACAATCCAGAGGAAGGAACGAAGGAAGGAATGAAGAATAAAGACCTGTTTCAGAGATTCAATTAACAAAGGCATTCCTGCAATTCTAAATGAATGAGGAATAGCAAACTGCAAACTAGAAGACCATCTGCAGATCAAATTGTGTGACAATCAGGCTAAAGGACACATGCAGAAAAGTTTATTCCAGCCATAGATGTGTCAGAAACAAGGTATCTAAAGAGGTAATTCATCAATCGCATTAGTATGTTATCATAGTCATTAGGGCCCTATGGCCCATGATAACGCCATAACGTATGTGATAAGTAATGCATGCGATAAATAACGCATTGAGAGATGCATATGCAAATTCAAAAAATTTAGTCAAAAGTTTATGAAAATGAGGGGTGTTTGCCATTGCATGTGACAGCATAATGCACAATTTAACATCGGAAATAACTATACTTTTTTTCAGGCATTATGCTGTGCATTATGCTCAAAACGGGATTTGTGATAATTATCATAAATCCCATTTCAGGCAGAGAGGGGTGGGGGGAGAGACAGAGAGAAAGCACCTCTGGGGAGGTACATATATTAGTCAACATTTTATACCACTGTAAGAGGGGCAACTAGTAACTCAGGGTGTGGTCTTGATGGTTGCCTAGGTTTTGGGGGGCAGTTTTGCATGCATAGTCAGAGGTACGAACAGCACAGTAAACATCAGTGAAGATTTGATGTGATTTAGAGTGATGACAGATACTCTCTTGATAGCAAGCTAGGTCAAGAGTACAATGTACAAATATCATCTATGTGTAGCTGTCATTACAGTGGTATAAAATAGTTTACTTATATGAGATCCTTATAAAATGTCTCTCTCTCTCTCTCTCTCTATCTCTCTCATCATCATCAGCCCCAAAATGCAATAAAAGCTTGTCTAGGCACTTCTCAGCTTTCGATGTGAAAATACTTTATTTATTTTATTTAGGTGCAATAAATTTAACACACATTGCGCTAAAATACCATTGTTGTAAAATAGCACATGTTGCGGTATATGGAAAATTGCCCTAACCATGGCCCTTTTTGTTGCGTTGCAGAGGAGGCCTTGAGCATCGGAATGTTCGGAGGCCTTGGCAAATTTGTTGCGCTGTGATGGAAGGGAGCACTATGGGGGGTGTTCCCCATAGTGGGACAAGGGATGTGTGCCCTTGCAGTGAGACGAAGCCTTGTCTGGGAGTGGAGGTTGGAAGTCCAGAGACAAGACGTGGAGCTTGGAACTCTGAAGACAAGATGAGGAGCTTGGAACACAGGGGACGAGACATGGCGAGCAAGGTCCCTCAGGTGCCTTACACAGCCCATAGGCTGGTCATGGACCACACTGTCCTCTGCGTGCCCTACACAGCCGGATGGCTGGTCGCGGACCACAAGAGGAGCGGGCAAGTTCTGGACGTGGACACAGGTCAGGGCAAGTTACCCCTTGGATCCTTCGGAGTTGGAATAGGATACAGTCTTTAAAACATGGACGTGGAACCGGAAGCTCAGATCATGTAAAAACAAGGAACCTCCAGAGGCACTGGTACTCAGGACCTGGAACATTAGGATGTGGACATCAGGACATGGACATCAGGAACTCGTATGCCAGGCAGGAGCAAGATGCAGTGAATTCCATGGAGGAGAAGTTCCCAGAAGGACTGGCTTCTTGTCAAGGAAAGGATAGAGTGAGCTCGGAGCCCTTTTGTAGGGCAGAAGAGGCAACTCCCTGGGAGGAGTTCAAAGAGGGCCACACCTGTGCTGTCCCTTTAAAAAGGGAAGGAAGATGCGGCCATGCCCCTAGGAGGAAGGGGCAGGACCATGGACAGTGGCATGCTGCCGCTTTCGCCGAAGAACAGAAAGAGCCGGGGAAAGGCCATAGGCAAGCTGTGATGGAGGAATGGCAGCATCCTGCCACTGAAGTGGAAGCGACCCCAGCTGCAGCAGAGGTCCCAGGAGTCGGCAGTCCCATGCCGCTGAAGAGGAGCAAGGCCATGGCTCCTGTCGTGGTGAAGAGGAAGTCTGGATATGGCTCTGGGCACCCACTGGGGTGGCGAAGATGGTGGCCTCCATGCCACAGGAAAGGCCCCAGCTTCTGCGGCCTCTGGGCCATGAAAGTAAGCACCTCCCGTGGCTCCAGACATGGGAGGAGTGTAACACTTTTTTATTGCAGGTACTATTCTAGCAAAATGTATTGCAAAATGATGAATCTAGAACTAAATTAGGTATGTGCAGAGGAAAAATTTTCAATTTGATTCATTCATGCATTCTACAAGGCACCTCTATTTATTTCATAACTATCAATCAAAAATCAATATTTTATTGTGTTTATTTGTTTCCTGTTATAGTCAATGGGAGAAGCTGTGCAGCCTATTTTGGGCTCCCAGATTGGGATTTTCTAATAATTTCTAATGAAACAGGTGGGTAGACATCATAAGGAAGATGAAGGCATACCAACGAAACAAGTCTATGTAAATGTGTTAACAAAAGCGGAATGAAGAACCCAAGGAACTTCAATGGGGAAAACCAATAACAGCAGTTTGCACCATTAAAGAAGCAAAAGAGAAGCAAGACTGGCGAAATCACCCCAAGGCTGAAAAGGTGGGGCAAAGGGCACCAGGAACAGTGGCATGAAACCCCCAAGGCTGTATGAGAGGGGAAAGTAGCTCAAATGTAGCATGAACAGCTTAAGGCACCATGAAGAGGGAACAAAGTACCAAAAGAGGCAGAAAATCCCCCAACACAGTGGCAGAGGATGGAAGTAACTGAAAAAGTGGCATGAAGACCCCAAAGCATCATGAGAGGTGAAAATCAGTAACCCTTAGTGGCAAGAACATCCCAAGTCTCCAAATGAGAGGCAAAGAACACCAACCAAATTGGTACAAACCCTAGACAGGTAGAAGCCAAAGAAAATCCTTGGAGAAGGCCTGATATCATTTCTGAAGAAGCTGTCTGTTCAGGCTTGGAGTTGGTCTTCATTGGAAATTAAGAGGCTACAGACTAGAGGCACCAAGTAGTCCCCTAGTTAATATCCTGTGTTGTAGGGAATCCAGGACATGATTCTTCTTCTGAATCAGTTTTTGC
Organism: Rhinatrema bivittatum; assembly: GCF_901001135.1. Lineage (NCBI taxonomy): Eukaryota > Metazoa > Chordata > Amphibia > Gymnophiona > Rhinatrematidae > Rhinatrema > Rhinatrema bivittatum. The sequence goes on from NC_042623.1 coordinate 72,039,870, forward strand.
AAATATTGTTTTCTTTAGTTCAGAAGTAGTATCATAGAGGGATATGGTCCTGATGGTTCTGGGTACTGCATTTCTGCAGCCCTTGCCTTTTGATGTGGTACTTTCCATTGAAGGCTAAATACTGGATGATACCAATAAGTGCAAAATCGTAAGGGAATATAATTTCAAGAAAATGTCAAAGAGGACAGGAAACTATTAAAGAAAACTGGGTAGGTCAAGCCTGAGAAAAGCATTGGATGATCAGAGCAAGAGCAAAGGTTTGCAAGTGCCATTTTGGAAGGGGATTTGGAAAGCACCAATAAGAGAGCTAAAGCAGTAGAGGAAGCACTCTAAGAATTCAATTTTAAAAGCATTGCTCATGCAAAAATGCCCACACACATCTATGTGCTCCATAAGAGGATGGAAAGGGGAGGGGCATGGACAGAGTCCGGGTGGCCCGGATTTCAACCAGGGCTCTCCGGATGGCGCAGGGACAGAGGTCTCGGACGCTCAGGGGTCGCTCGAAGGGGATGACCCCCAGGTGCGCCTGTTTGGCAAGGATGAGCTGAACATTTTAATCCTGCATGTGTTGAAGGAATTAGAAATCCCGGCGCCGCAGCAAGACACGGATACGTCCACAGGGGACGTAGCTATGGCGGATCTGAGGGCCCCCCCACAAACCTTTCCCTTACATCCCAAGGTGATACAGCTCGTATCTAAGGAATGGGAGGTTCCGGAGGCATCCCTGCACATTAGCAGGGCAATGAATAAGTTATATCCCCTGCCCTCAGACTCTTTGGAGATTTTTAAGGTTCCTTCCGTGGATTCGGCGGTCACTGCTGTGGTTAAGCATACTACCATTCCCATCACGGGAGGAGTAGCCTTGAAAGATCTCCAAGACAGAAAGTTAGAGGTTCTTTTGAAGCGCATTTTTGAGATAGTGGCATTGGGAGTCCGTGCAGCGGCGTGTAGCAGTATGGTGCAGAGAGCCACTCTCCGCTGGGTTCAGCAATTGCTTACCACGCAGGAGCTCCCGCCGGCCGAGGCGGAACAGGCCAACTGTGTGGAAGCGGCAGTCGCTTACACGGCGGACGCCTTGTATGATCTGTTGAGGACCTCGGCCCGTACTATGTCATCGGCGGTCGCTGCTCGGCGTTTACTTTGGCTCCGTCGTTGGTCGGCAGATGCCTCCTCTAAATCACATCTAGCCTCTTTCCCCTTCAAGGGGAAGTTATTGTTTGGTGAGGAATTAGATCAACTCATCAAAGACCTGGGGGATAATAAGGTATATAAATTACCGGAGGACAAGCCCCGTCAGTTTCGATCTTTCGGGAATGTATGGTCCCGGTTCCGGGGACAGCACCGGTTTTGCATCGGAAGAGGAGGCTCCTTTTCCCAGAAACAACAAGGTCCCAGGTCTCAACCGTGGTCTCCTTCCTTTCGAGGCAGGCGACCGCAGCGATTGGGATCCTCGCAGCACTTGCCCGCTGGAAAACCTTCGCAATGAAGGCGCGCGGGCCCATTCCTCCCTCCCCCGCATCGGAGGTCGGTTGTCCCTGTTTTGGGAGGAATGGGTCAAGGTCACGTCAGATCAGTGGGTCCTCGACGTTGTGCGTTACGGTTACGAGTTGGAATTTGCTCGGCCCCTCCGGGACCTTTTTATGATGTCTCCTTGCGGTCCTCGGGAAAAGCAACTGGTTATAGCCCAAACTGTGAACCGCTTATGGACCCTCAGAGCAGTTTTGCCCATTCCTCCGGACGAGACAAGGACAGGCCGCTATTCCATTTACTTCGTGGTCCCAAAGAAGGAAGGTACGTTCCGGCCAATCTTGGATTTGAAACGAGTGAACAAGGCCTTGCGCATTCCCCGGTTTTGCATGGGGACTCTAAGGTCTGTTATTGCGGCCGTCCACAAGGGAGAATTTTTGGCTTCTTTGGATCTAGCCGAGGCGTATCTCCACATTGGGATCAGGGAACGTCATCAGAGGTACCTGGTGTTGGGAGAGCACTTCCAGTTTTGCGCTCTTCCATTCGGGTTAGCTACGGCTCCGAGAGTATTTACCAAGGTTCTTGTAGTAGTCGCAGCCTTTCTGCGTCGTCAAGGAATATTGGTGCATCCCTACCTAGACGATTGGCTCATCCGGGCGAAGTTGGAGAGCGAGTGCAGGCGAGCAGTCCAGTCGGTAGTACAGCAACTTCAATCGCTAGGTTGGGTAGTGTTGAAAATACCCAATGCAAAGTTAAAATTGTTTAAAAGAACAACCCTGATACTACTGGTAATTAATAATCTTTCTACATTTTACAAGTCAAATCACAGTAGTCAACTTTGCCAAGAGCCAGCTCGTTCCGAGTCAGCATTTGGAATTTTTGGGAGCACGTTTCGATACCTTGGTGGGCAAAGTATTCCTGACGCAGCAGAGGATGGAGAACCTAATGTTTCAGGTACGGAACCTACTGGACCTCCCGTTGCCTATGGCCTGGGATTATTTACAAGTCATTGGGCATATGGTTTCTACTCTGGAGATGGTACCGTGGGCCTTTGCACATATGCGGCCTTTGCAAAAGGCTCTCTTTTCTCGCTGGGACCAGAGATCCGGGGATTACAGCGCTCAGTTGCCACTGATGGAGCCGGCGCGGTCCGGCTTAGCTTGGTGGTTGATCCCGGACCATCTCTTACAGGGAGTGGACCTCGATCCCCCCCCCGTGGGTCATAGTGACGAAGGATGCCAGTCTGACAGGCTGGGGAGTGGTCTGTCAATCACGAGCGGTACAAGGAACGTGGACCCCTCGACAGGCTTCTTGGTCCATCAACCGCCTGGAGACCAGAGCGGTACGTCTAGCCTTGCGTCACCTTCTTCTGATGGTACAAGGTCGGGCGGTTCGAGTTCTATCAGACAATGCAACCGCAGTAGCATATATAAATCGCCAGGGCGGCATGAGAAGTCAGCCGGTGGCGGTCGAAGCGTCCTTGTTAATGACCTGGGCGGAACGTTATCTAGCCCGCATCGCGGCCACTCACATAGCAGGCGTAGACAACGTACAAGCGGATTGTCTAAGTCGTCAATACTCGGATCCCGGAGAGTGGGAGCTCTCGACCCAGGCAATGAGTCTCATCACCCGGCGGTGGGGGATGCCGCGCCTGGACCTGATGGCGACTCGGCTAAATGCCAAGGCAGCACGTTTCTTCAGCCGGAGACGAGAACACGGATCGGAAGGGGTAGATGCACTAGCGCTTCCATGGCCTTGTCACATCCTACTCTATGTGTTTCCTCCCTGGCCCCTAGTAGGCAAGGTGTTAAGACGCATAGAATCCCATCGCGGTCCAGTGATTCTAGTGGCTCCCGAGTGGCCAAGAAGACCATGGTTTGCGGATCTAGTCAATCTCGCGAGGGACGGGCCCTTACGTCTGGGCCACCTTCCGCACCTACTTCGGCAGGGAACGGTATTTTTCGATCTAGCGGATCGCTTTTGTCTGGCGGCTTGGCTTATGAGCTGAGGCATTTGAGGAACAAAGGCTATTCAGAATCTGTCATTTCCACGCTGCTTCGCGCACGGAGGCCTTCTACCACGCTTACTTATGCCAGAGTGTGGAAAGTGTTTGACTCCTGGTGCACTGCCTTGGAAGTTCCGCCACGCCGGGCGTCGGTAGGGGATATCCTTACGTTTCTGCAGGATGGTCTGAAGAAGGGTTTGGTTTACAGTTCTCTGAGAGTCCAGGTAGTGGCTCAGGGTTGTTTGAGAGGGAAGATTGGAAGATCCTCTCTAGCGTATCATCCAGATGTAGCCAGATTCTTGCGGGGCGTTCGGAACTTGCGCCCTCCTCTCAGAGCCCCTTGTCATTCGTGGAGCTTGAACTTGGTTCTCAAGGGCCTCACCGTAGCTCCCTTTGAGCCTCTGCGGCGGACCTCTTTAAAGGATCTAACACTCAAAACCATGTTCTTAGTGGCCATTGCGTCCGCCCGTCGGGTATCGGAGCTACAGGCACTTTCGTGCAGAGAGCCGTTCTTGCGTATTTCAGACTCCGGAGTGTCATTGCGTACGGTTCCTTCGTTCTTGCCTAAGGTTGTATTGGCTTTTCACGTTAATCAGTCTGTGGAATTGCCATCTTTCTCGGAGACGGAGCTGAAGTCTTCTCAAGGTTCAGAGTTGAAGCGTTTAGATGTTCGCCGAGAGCTCTTGCAGTATTTGGAGGTCACTAATGACTTTAGAATGTCGGATCACCTATTTGTTTTGTGGCAGGGGCCCAAAAAGGGGCTGCAGGCCTCCAAAGCAACTATTGCCCGTTGGTTGAAGACCTCAATCGCATCCACGTACATTGGTTGTGGTAAGTCAGTTCCTGAAGGGCTCAAAGCCCATTCTCTACGTTCTCAATCGACTTCCTGGGCAGAAAGTCAGCTGGTTTCTACCCAGGAGATTTGCAGGGCGGCCACATGGAAGTCGTTGCATACCTTTGCTCGACATTATCTGGTCGATGTTTGAGGGCCGTCGGCTGATTCCTTTGGCAGCAGTGTAATTCGAGCGGGACTCTCGAGGTCCCACCCCATTTAAGGCGGCTCGGGTACATCCCAGCAGTCTGGACTGATCCTGGTACGTACAGGGAAAGGAAAATTATGTTCTTACCTGATAATTTTCGTTCCTGTAGTACCAAGGATCAGTCCAGACGCCCGCCCGATATTGTGTGTCAGGAGAGTCCACTCGAATTCCTTTTTTCCTATAGCTGCTCCACTCTGGACAGGGTAAGTGGAGATCCATTTCCTTTCATTTTGGGGGTGGTGCCTTATTAATGAAGGGTTACTGTTTGCATTGTTATTAATGAAGGGTTACTGTTTGCATTGTTTGCGCATTTCATTTATTCAGTAGGTTGCTGTTTCTTTGACAGAATTTTACTACTTGATCTAGACAGTTGCCATGGTTAATTGGCTAAGTGGGCGGAGGAGTTATTTTACTTTTCTTCTGCTTTGATATCAATTATACTGAAGGATGGCAGGTGGCACACCAGTATATCTAGGGGGTGCTTTCAGTTTTCTCTCTGACTCCATCTGCTGGAGGGGAGGCATAACCCAGCAGTCTGGACTGATCCTTGGTACTACAGGAACGAAAATTATCAGGTAAGAACATAATTTTCCTTTTCCATCTGTTACGTGTATAACTCTGGTGATTGATTGTAGAGCAAATACATGCCAAAGAGTGCTTAGCCAGAAGACATAGTGCAGGGAATCACAAACAGAATAAAGGTGCAAAAGCCCTCTATTAACTGCTGTATCTGTGTTACTTGTTGCTATGGAAGAATCTGCTGTGCTTCTGCCCTTGTTCCTGGTTTCAGCTTTTGGACTGAATATGCCTCTCTCTGTGTCACTGCAGGTTTCTGTCTTGCTCTGCTATCCTCCTTGGTGCTGGGCTAATTCCCGCCCCTTGATGATGCCAGTCTCTGGCTTCTTTGGGCTTCTTCGTGTGTACATGTGTGACAGAATCTTCTTTTGGAGGTTTTATTGTGCTATGCAGTGGTTTTACTTTTATTGGTGTTTCTTTGAATATTTTGTTTGTTGCTATGGTGTTTCACAAGCTGTGGCTGTCAAGGATTAAGATGGGATTAAGCTCATCTTTTTTTAGATTTAATACGGTATTTTCTTATTTTTCTTTTTATTATACACCACATTTATGGGCTATCCAATCCCAGTTTTATTTGGTCAATACAGCCAGGTTCCCTCTAGTATGTTTGGCACTGACTCAAATCAAAACTACTTCCTCATGCAAAGTTGTGAGATAATTCCATGGAATGATCTATCTTTCTAATTAATGGTCAATCTATTCAGTGTAGCAGTGAAGAAAATGAGAAAAAGATGTCAGTGTGACTACGGGAATATAATGACAACAGAATCCTAATGGTCAACTACTGCACTAGGATCTTTCATAAATACAGTACACCCGTTTTTTCAATTATCTTGTAATCAAAACAGTTTGCAGCAACATGTCATTTTTAAGTTATTCAATTGTTCTGTTCACTTTAGCTACACAATTTAAAATTATGTTGATGAAGTCTTCTCCACTAATGGTGCTACGTGGCATGATTACACGATCAAAGTAGAGATTCATGATACAACAGGTAAATAGCTAGCTTTGTAGGTAGTCCTAATCCTCAATGGTTTTCTTTTTCTTTTTCTTTTTACTTCCATTTGGTATTTTATTTTTCAATATTTCATTTTATTCATTAATTTTTATTTTATTTTTTATTTTGTTTATTTCCAATCTAATTGTCATCTCTCAATATAGCTTATTTTTTTACTTTCTATATATATAGGTCACAAGTTTTTTAGCTTATATATGACACTGTGACATCTGCCCTGCAGGCACACCTTAAGTCCTGCTCAATTTGAGTAAGCATCTTGATTCACATGGTCACTGTCTATTTTCAATTTTCTTATTTTTTGATTCTTTAACCACTGACTCCCTGACATCTTTTTAAGCATGTTTACATCACGGTCTATTCTAACACAAAGTTAGCTTCTCAATCACTATCCTGTCTGTGTTTATAATAATATTTAAATTTGCACTATTTTAGTTTCCTGTGTTCTTTATCAACATCACTTCTGTATACCATTATACGTCTGGAGTTTGTACACCCATACATGTTATTTATTGATTTTAATTTTCTACTTGTGTTCATTTGTTTAATGTTTATATATTTGTTTTTACTTGCCCCTGAGGCAGCTCTATACACTAGAGCAAAACTCGGCCAGAGTCGGGCACATTTTAATAAAGGGCTTTTTCCATCATCCGATTCTCGTTTTCTTCACTGCTACACAGTTAACTGGATTGACTTCCGCTTTGCTTCTTGGGTCCAATCTATTCAGTGGAAAGCCCACATTTTGGTGGATCTTTTGATGGAAAATTTCCAAGATTTGCTATCTTGGCTGTCAACCTCAGGAATTGTTGTATTAAATCAATTTTGTTTACTGGATTATAATGTGTTTTCAAAGCTTCAAATTGGTAAGAGAGGGTGAGGCCTCATAGTGGCTAAAAAATTTGGACTTGTCTGTAACCCCTTTAGAGGTTGATTTGCCCTTGGAATTGTTGTGTTAATCTTTGCCTATGAATTGGGATTTGAGAATTACATATTATCCTCCAAGTTATTTACAGGATAACTCTGGACATTTTTGGATGTAACTGAAGGGTAAAGAAGATAAAAATAATTTTATTATATTGGGAGATTTCAGCCTTCACATAGATTCTGTCCCACTATCCCAGATCTGTGAATAAATTTTGGCCATTAGACAGGCATTGAGCTGGTCACAATTTATTGACATTCTTACTCATTTTTGAGGCCATTCTCGGATAGAAGCAATTAAATCTCTGGTTTTCTCTGCTACCCCAGTTCTGTGGGCCAACCATTATGTGCTTGATTATGTTCTTAAGGTCCCAGATCAAGTTGTTTTGAGTTCTTGCCCCTCAAAGCCTTACAAGTCATCTATCAATTGATTCAGATTAATAGGAAAGGGCATTTGGGAGAAGAAAAATAGTAAATTACATGACATTTCCTTTTTTTTTTATTTCATTATCAAAGCAAAATGATTGAAAATCCAACAAAATTTCATTGGTTTTCACATTTTGTTTTGAAAACAAAATTGATCCATTGGACTGCAGCATAATAAATGAATTGTGGCCTTGCCAAAGCATGAAGCCAGGTTCTTGAAGACCAGGCCTAATGCTGGGGCCTACACCAAAATATATAAAAAAAAACGTACCTGCTCCGGACGGCATTGCTGTACATCACAATGATGCCATCTGCCAGGTGAATGCAGCAGACATTGTCATTTGGCTTTCAAGCACAGAAGAAATAAGATGAAGAAGAAGAACTCCAGGCCTGGGCTCTGAAACCTGGGCCGAGGCCCAGGTATTGAGATCTAGCCTAAGGGTAAAGGACCCAGTGTCGGGCCCAGTGAGGCCCAAACATTGAGACTCGGCCCCTGTATCAGGTTGAGGCATAGGGCCTGGATCCAGGCTGAGGTCCTGATATCGGGACTCTGATTCTGGGTCAGATCACAGCATCAAGCATGGGCCCAAACCCTGACCTAGGCCAAGGCCCCAGCCTCGGGACCCGGCCTCTGGATTAGGTCATAGCATTATCCCTGGGTCCAGGCTGAGGCCCTGGCATCGGGTCTCCAGACTGGGTTGTGGCATGAGGCCTAGGTCCAGGCCCAAGTGTTGGGACCTGACCTACGGATTGGGTCACGGCATCAGACCTGGGTCCATATTGAGGTCCTGGTGTCAGGACCTGGCCTCTGGGTCTTATCACAGTGCCGGGCATGGGCCCAGGCCCCAACCTAGGCTGAAGTCCCAGCGTTAGGACCAGGCATCAGGGTAGGGTCACAGCATCAGACCTGTGTAGGGGCCAAAGTCCCTGATTTGGGACCCCATCTCTGGTCTGGGTATTGATGTCAGGCCTGGCCTAGGCTGAGGCCCAGGCATTGGGACCTGTCCTCTGGGTAAGATCCCTTCATCAGGTCTGGGTCTGAGCTGAGGCCCTGCCCTTGGGATCCAGTCTACGGACTAGGTCACAGTGTCAGGCCTGGGCCCTGGCCTATGCAGGAAGCCCAGGCATCAGGATGTGGCCTTAAATCCTAGGGCTTGCATAGTAGCCTAGGCCAATGTTGTGGTGAGCTACAATGCCTAGGCTTATGCAAGTCTAAGACTTCAGCCTAGGCATACGCATTGGGACCATCCTGATGCCTACACCTAGACTGAAGCCTTGGCCTTGTGTAAGACTAGGTCACAATAGGTCTCTGCAATCTCGGCCTATGCCGTATGTAAGGCCCAGGAATCAGATCCCCCCCAGATCAGGGAGGATCCCTGCCCTGGCATTTTTTTGGGTGGGATGGATAGATAGGATGCTTGGGAGGCCTTGGGAGATGCTGTTTCTTTTTTTTAAATTATTATTATTATTTTGTTTAAATGTTTATTTTGTTTTTGTAACTAAATGAACTAAATAAGCATTTGACAACACAAAATTCATGAAAAATCAAACCCTCTTAAATGAAATAAAAAATGAAAAGAAAACTTTTTCTTCTTCCCAACCCTACATACTAACTTCGGAAAAGCTAGCTATCTAGTGCCACTGTAGTTGCTTTGGTGAGTAAGTGGCAATCCACTCTTCATTCTGCGCTAGTTAGTTTAGCTCCTATGAAATCCTATATGTCAGGTAGATTTTGCAGAAATCCCTGGTTCTCTTCTGTATTACATGGTCTTAAGTGAGGGGTAGTACGTAAGGCAGAATGGACCTGGTATAAATATATGTCATCTGATAAGTTAGAACTTTACCATTCTAATTTCATACTATATAAATCATCCTTAGATAGAGTAAAAAAGATTTTTATTCACAATGGTGCTTTATCCCATCCTCGGGAACTTTTCATATGGTACACTTTTTTAGTGTATCCTCAACATACTGGGCAGTTGGCATTATCTGCATTATTTTTTCAGGATAAAATTGCTTTAATGAAATATTTTGACCCTGTACTAGAATCTTTGGACTCTGTACCAGATTCTTTTCACAGATAATATCATCTACTATTAATGGAGTGACTTCTCCCCACCCCACCCCCCACTCCCCCATTATGTGATATCTATACTGAGGTTAATACTATGAAAGATAGCTTCTCTCACTTCAATCTGTTCCACTGCATGTATCAAAGTATTCTGGGATGTTTAGGCCCTTTTATTAAAGGGATGGTTTATACCTCATTATAATGGGCTTCAAGCAAACTTCAGTTCTCACATTTCAAAAAAAAATAATCTGGAACACAGTGACTCTTCTAGTTATCAACCTGTTTCTTCTATTCCTATGTTGTCTAACATTCTCAAAAAGGTTGTTCTTCAGCAACTATAGGATTTCTTAAATGATAATCACATCTTACAAGTCACAATTTGGGTTCCAACCCTGCTATAATACAAAAATCTTGTTCCTTTCTTCATTCAACTCTATTCAATGGGATTTTGATTCTTGGACCTGTTGTGATGCTGGATTTATTGGCAGCATATGCTATTGTGAACCATCCCATTTTATTGATATGATTGGGTTCATTGGGTAAGACCACAAAAGCGTTATTCTGGTTTTCATATTTTGTGTCCAATCACACCTATAAGATGGTAATTGGGGATGCTAGTTCTAATATATTTGATCTGTCTACAGGGTTTCTGCAGGGATCTGCATTATCCCTCTCTCTTTTTAATATATATTTGAGGACTTTATGCGCTGTTATGTCACAACTTGACATTTCTTTCCAAATTTTTGCAAATTACATCCAATATTTTTTCCTATCAAATCATTATTCAACATGGCTTTAGTCAAACTTTCAAACTGCTTTTCATCAATAAATTAATGGTTAAGAAACAAACTGAAGTACAAGTGGATAAAACTAATATTTTGCTTCTCTCACAGGTGGGGATCCCTGTTGTTCTTCCTTGCTGGTCATTTGGGGAGGTATCCATTCCCATTAGATCCCAAGTACATTATTTGGGAGTTCTGGATTCCTTTCTTTCTTTTTGACCATATATACAGACTTTGATTTATAATTCCTTTTTCAGATTCTGGCTTTTGTGTTCCCTAAAACCCTTTTTAGAAACTTCTGATTTCCGTTTAATGACCCAATAGCTTATATTACCTTCATTAGATTATTGTTATGCAATATTCTTGGGTCTTCCAAAGTCCTCATTGAAATCACTGCAATTTATCCAGAATTCAGCAGCCTGCTTAATTTCAGGATCTTCTCATCATGACCACATATCATCAGTATTAACTAACCTGCATTGTCTTCCTGTGCTCTACTATATTAAGTTCAAAATATTGGGCCTAGTATTCAAAATCCTGCATAGTTTATTACCCAAGGCTATGCAGTTGATTTATCAATATACCAGCCCTCTTGTACTTGTACTTGACTACTAAATATTTGTTAGAGGTTCCATTTGTTAAACATGTTTGCTTACAGGAATATCATGAGTATATTTGCAGTAACAGTTTGCATTATTTGGAATGTGCTTCTGGAATTTCTAAAAGTAGTTCAATACCCATCATACTTTAGGGAGATACTCATAACACATTTGTTTAATGAGGCTTTTCCAATTAGCTAATATCCATTTTATCCCTGGCTTATTTTCTTTAAGACTTGGAGTTTTATATTAGGTATTATAAGAATTTTATATTTTAAGATTATCATGTTAGGTTTTATGTTCAGTTTATATTTTCCTTTTGTAGGATGTTGTTATATGGTGCTATTTGTTTCTACAAGTATGTATGTATTTTGTGCCCATTGAGATGTGCAGATCAGCGGGTTTTAAATTTTATAAATAAATAAGATATACAATGTGAGGAATTGAATATAGTATAAAAGCATCAAAACGCAGAGGCATAGAAAGTATGAAATCATAAAAGGCTCAAGGTGTACAGTGCAGTGGAATTGTAGGGAGTACAACCAAGGTGTGGCATGTGTTCAATCACAAAGCACACAGAGGTGTCTAAACTACCAAGGCATAGAGTATCATCCATCACAAACAACACAAAGGTTTCTAAATCCCCAAAGCATGGAGTGTGATCTATCACAAAGGTATATAAACCCCCAAGGTTTGGAGTGAAGTACATTACAAATAGCACAAAGTTGTCTAAACCACCAAGATGTAGAGTGAAATGAAACAAACAGCACAAAAATATCTTTTCCAAAAAGGCATGATGTGCAGTTCAAAGTAAACAGCACAAATGTATCTAAACTCCCAAAGCATGCAATGTGGTGAATTGCAAACAGCACAAAGGAGGTTAAAATTCAAAAGGGCTTCTCTGGTTATGTCCAAGACTTACAAAGTAAAGATTATAAAGATACAGTGGTCTAATGTGCAGATATCACACCAATAAGGGAATAAAAAAGCAAGATGTATGCTGTGATAACACTTGTAAGTGGATTACAAATAGAGACAAATGAAACAAATCAAGTTATAAATGATGAAAACATAGAACAGCATTTGTTCCAAATGGAAAATATGCTTTTAATTAACAAAAGTTGTTATAAATTATACATCAGTCATCTAAATATATGTTAATATGTTCAGTCCCCTGACATGGGACCATGTTTTGCAGAGCTGTATCAGGAGGGACAAAGGCTGACTTTAAAAATAGTAGACAATCTATAATATAAATGTGTATAAGCAAAAAAGTTTAAATTTAAAACAACAGGAATAAATCTATATAGAGTTATCCAGCAAGAGGCATAAATTTGGTATATGTACAACACAAATAACAACATACAAAATATGCATACAAATGAAAACATCCAAAAACAGTGTGGCATGTTATTTTATAAAGAAAGCCTAGTGAGATGATATAATATACTCTTTACAAAAATGAGTGTACATTTTAAGGAAAAGTGGGGAAGGGGAGGGGGAAAAAGGATGGTGGATCATAATAAAGGAACAAATATAAAAATGAAAAATACGGATGAGTAAGTACAAGAAATAATTTAAATAATTAATTGAAAAATATAGAGAAAATTTGTTGTAATTTTAAACAAATTTTTCATGCAATAAAGTACCCTTGGAGCAATAAAGATGCTAGAAGAAGTTATGAATGCAAGGAAAACAATATCAGAATTAAAGCAAAAATAAAAATAAAAACAAACCTGTCTTGACTGAGAGGGTAACAATAATTTATGAAATAACCTAAATGTAAGCAAAATATATCCAAATGTCCTAAATATGGAAAGTGAAATAGAAATAAAAAGTCAGAAAACACAAATGTTAAATATATATGAAAGAACTGTTAAATCAAAGAAACATATATTACTGCTTCAAATGTTTGAAAAATATTGTGGAAGTGAAATGTGTGGTCCCCATAGTGTCTCAAATGATAAAGAAAGTGGAAAAACTGCAAGTCAGAATCCATGGCAAAAAACACTCAACAACTGGGTCAAGATATTCACTATTATCTATAGAATAAAAAGTAAAAACCAAAAGCTAAAGAATGTGTGTAGAATAAAATCAATATTTTAAGATATAGGATAAAACTGGGTAGAAGCAGATTGATACCCAAACATCTTGAAAAACGTGAAGCCGGGCAGTGATGTCCCGACAGCAGGATCACCGAGCAAGAAGAATGATTAAATCACAAGCTTAAGATTCATACAATTCAGTACCTCTAAGTGCCTACAAAACAAATAAAGAAGGGAATTTTTTTTTTTTTTTGCAAGAGTCAAGCCACCAACATAAACAGGGATGTTAGAGGAGATAGAAATGAAGTTGTTTATTTACCTTGAAAGTATTGAATGTGTGAAGCTAAGCAAGGAAGAACAAGTTGTAAAGTATAATGGTATAAATACAAGCATGAAATCCCACCAAAAGGGGGCTGTTAATCACTTGACATCAGAGAATGTGATGTCAGTTTGAGGAAGAAAAAACTACTGTCAAGAAAAAATAATGCTGTCAAGAGAAAAGGGGGTATATTTAGTTATCCAATTAATTAGAGTCCAACAAGAGGACAGGTTTCTAAATAGGTAAAAAGATAACTAGTTATTGCATGTGAGTAAGGGAACTGTTAAGAACAAATTATGGTAGAGCAGTAGGAGGGTGAGGGGAAGGAAGAGGGAAAGGGGGAAAAAGGGGAGGGGAGAAAGAAGAGGGGAAGGAAGGAAAGGGAAAGAAAGGGGGAAGAAGAGGGGAAGGGAAAAGAAGGGGAAGGAGGGGGAAATGTGAAGAGGGGAGGGAGAGGGAGAGGGGAAGGGGAAAGAAGGAAAAAGAGAGAACGAGTGAAAAGGAAAAAAGGGGAAAGAAGGGGAAGGGGAAGTAGAGATGAGAGAGTAGAAGGATAAAGGAAGATGAGGAAAAGAGAAAGGGAGGAAGAGGAAGTGAAAGGAAGGGATGAGAGAGGATAAACAATGGGGATGGGCTTAAAAGTAGAGGAAAATGGAAGCAGTACATATGAAATCATAACAATGCAATCAACTCTCTCTCTTTATTAAGGCCAGCGGGAACCAGTGACTGAAGCTCAAATATCCATGGTTGCTTATGTATGGTTAAGAAAGAAGAAAAATCACCCCCATGAGAGGGAAGATAGGGTACCTCTAGGGAAAAAAAGTGTAAGTCAGACAGTGTGTAATTAGGATGGTGCCTATGTTCTGTCAGTGATGCTCCAAAATACGAACCTTCAATTGGCAAGAGGTTTTGCTTACATATAATAAATTTCAGGGACAGGTAATGATACGAATGACTCCTACAGTATCACAAAAGGAAATATTGTAAGACGTTGATGTCAAACTGTATTCAAAATATGTTAGGACTTCAGAGGATAGATTAAAGAATCATTCAAAATATTTGTGCTTATTGCCAAAGATTGTGTAAGCATTGGCCTTGTGAGTGAGTTACTCACTGAGAAAGAGTTGGATGAAGAATGCTCCAGAGTTTTGGATATGTTGGGTTAGAAGGTGGGTGATGTGAATCTAAAAAAGATAAAGAAAAGGTTGAAGAGGAGGGTTGTGGTGGTTGTTAACTAGAGATGTGCATCGGGTAAAAATTTCATGTCAGGCTTCATTTTGGGCCCTACCCCAGCAGGAATTTTGTTTTTCCCGTGGTTTTGGGTTTTATTTTCCGAGGCCCCAATTTTTCCTGAAATTTCAGGAAAAATCAATCATTTTTCAGTTCTCCCACACCATTCCAAATTTGGCAATTTCGTTGACATTGCCTAAAATCGGGAAAAACAATTACACATCCCTATTGTTAACTGTGGAAGGTTTGTGGTGGTTGTAGTGTATGGCATGGTTCCTCATTTGAAGATTCATCAGGGGAACAAGAGGAAAAGGAAGATGAAGAAGAACCAAAGGTAACTTTCTTGCATGATGGTTATGCGCTATTCAACCAGGGGTAAATGAACCTCTTTGTGTAGTCAACTAAGTAAAGCTGGATTTTTTTTATATTTAAGGACTTTAAGTTCTGTGCAACATTTGTTTAGATTGGTCTGAAAGTCCTGTAATTGGGCAGAAAAGGTTTCTGGAGGAGTATGGGTTCAAAGGGACTCAATTTGTATAGTGACCTGTTATTGAAGCACTGAAACAGACTTTTTAGTAATTTCACTAATTAAGATCATTAAGTCAAAAGAACACTTGTTTAAAATGTTATTCCACCTTGTAATGAAATCTTGGTTATTAGTATGGAGGTGTGCTTCCTTGAAGATAAGGAGACCATGTGGAATCCTATGAATCCAGCAATATTCAACAAGAGTTGCAGCATGGAATTCTGCATGAGTTAATCTTTTCTGTGAGAAGATGGCTTCAGACCAAGATATGTTCTCCAGTAGGCTTTCTGTATCCACAAATAATGGAGTATCCTGAAGTAAGGCTTGACAATCCTTTTCTGAGTAATTGAAGGTATCTTCTGCTGGAGAAGCCATCAAAAAATGTCAACAAAATCAAGGTAAACACCACAAAGATACAGTGGACCGATGCCGTTGTCCCTCCCAATTCATCTCTGTGAAACATGGCCCAATGTCGGGGGACTGAACGTATTAACATCTATTTAAGTGACCACTGTATAATTTATTATATCTATAACAACCTTTGTTAATTAAAAGCATATTTTTCATTTGGAATGAATGCTGTTCTACATTTTCATTGTTTATAACTCGATTTGTTTTATTTGTCTTTATTTTTAATCCACATACTAGTGTCATTGCAGCACTCATCTTGCTTTTTGATTAAGTTCAAGACTTAGATAGATAAACCCTATACTTTGAATATCCCTCTAAGCTGAATGGTTATATTTTACCCATGTAAGTCATTACATGGCTAAAACTAAGCCAGATTATAAAAAAGGGGCAGGATGTGGGCAATCAAGTTTATGCTAAACATTTGCTTGAATAGCTCTGAATATCAGCACTAGCTGGATAAAGTTCTCCAGCTAAGATACTATTATTTGTCAAGGACCACCTTCCTCAATCTAAGGCCAAGAGGACTCTGTGAGCTTTAACATTCTTTATACTATTTTTGGGGTATTCTGATGCCTTACAGTTCTTGCTTTGGAAGAAAGATCTAAGGAAGGGAAGGGTCTGGGAGGGATGAGGAATTGTGGGGGTAAACACCGTCATATTTTGTAAAGTGCAGCATGTTCTGTTTAAATGTGGAAAAGTATTAAATAAAATTAATAAAAAATAAAATTTCTCCAGCTAACTTTGGATGGCAAAAAAGCAGTCCTAAAGTCAGCAGGAGAGCTTCTTGCCTACCACAAAAAAAAAATAAAAAAATCACAAGTGATTGTGCAGCTGCAGCCTTCCACACTTCCTTCCAATCCCATGAATAAATTATTCTCTATTGGGTAAGGATCCCCAATCCCTCCTGCTATTTTCTGATCCCCCAAAATAAAGTATTCTGTAGTGGGAAAGCTTCCCATATCCCTTGTGCTCCTTCTCAATAAATTCTTCTTTAGTGGATAAGTAGAACCAATCCCTCACAATTTCCCCAATAAATTCTTATGCATACGTTGAGCAGTCTAGATCCCTCCCCCCAATTTAAATGCTATTCTGAACCACCCTAAGCCACTCTCCAACCCTCAAAAGTATACAGCTAAGCCAGTAGCAGAAGAAGAGGTTTTCTTCAGCTCCCGCTGGTTTAACTTTTAAAGCTGGTACAGTAGAGAGCTGTGCCAGAATTTAATATGCATTTATTCACTTCACTGGCTTTCTGATGGGACCTTTTCTGAGCTGTTTATTAACTGTCAGTAAAAGCACCAAACAGAAAGCCAGTGAAGAAAATAAATTCATATTAAATGCCGGCACATCTCTCTGCATTACTGACATGTAATACTGAATCGAGAGGGAGAAAGACAGAACCTCTCCTCCCACTGGCTTAACTATATGATTTTTGGGGGATGGGAGGTGGAAGAGAAAGGTTCAGAATAGGAGTGTGTTTGACAAGAAGGATTGGGGCTACTTTCCCGCTAGAGAATAATTTATTTGTGGGATCAGGATCTGCTCACCAAATAAAGAAGAATTTATTTGGAGGATCGGGAGGGAGCAGGAGGAATCAGGGTTGTTTGGCTGATTCAATAAAAACCAATATTCATTAAGCCAGCTAAGGGCTAAGTTATCCAGATATCATTATTCGGGTAACTTTAGCAAGTATTTGCAGTGAGAGATTTGCCCCACTAAATGTTTGGCTAAAATTGTCTGGGTAATTTTACCCAAATAGCTTTACTGCTGGCTGACTTACTAAATGTTGATCTCATTGGTGTCCAAATCATCAAGAAGTGGAATATAACAAAACCATCAAGACAGAGATTGCCGTCCATCACAACAGCATAACTGTGTATAAGCTCCCATGGCATTGAGTGTGGTCCACTGCAAACAGCACAAAGGTGTCTAAACCAGAAAGATGTGAAAGGCATGAATTGCAAACAGAGAAAAGTGTCTAAACCACCAAGGCATAGATTATGCCATAAAAAATCAGTACAAAAGTTTTTAAGTTCCAAGATGTGAAGTGAAGAACACTGCAAATTGCATAAAGGTGTCTGAATCACCAAGGCATGAAGTGTTATGAATTGCATACTTAGTAACTTAATATTGATGCCGAAAAAAGACCAAATGAATCATTGAATATGCCCATCATGTTTTATATGGTAGTAACTGCTGCTTGGTGCAGATTTCCCCCATGTTTCTGTTAAGGATAATAATTCCCACTCCTTGCGGGGCATTCCAGATATCCACCACCTTCTCCATGAAGAAATATTTCCTGATGTTGGTTTTGAGTTTTGCCCCCCTGGAATTCTATTTTGTGACCCCAAGTTCAATGGTTTCCTTTCCAACAGAGAAGGTTAGAAGTTTGTGCATTAGTAAAACCTTTCTGGTATCTAAAGGTCTGTATCCTATCTCCCCTGCACCTTATCTCTTCCAGAATATACATTTAGATCCTTCAGCCTTTCCTCACAAGTCTTCCATTACAAACCCAACATCATTTTTGTCACCCTTCTCTGGGCTAGATGGACCCTTGGTCGGACTCAGAATGGCAATTTCTTATGTTCTTATGTTCTTATCCTGTCTCTATCCTTTTTGAAATACAGTCTCTAGAACTGAACATAAAACTCTAGGTGAAGCCTCACCAAGGACCTGTACATGGGAATTGTCACCTCCTTTTTCATACTGATTACTCCTCTCTCTATGCAGTCCAACATTCTTCTGGCTTTAGCTATCACCTTGTCACATTGCTTTACTGCCTTCAGATCTCCAGACCCTATTACCATAAGGTCCCTGTATGTGATAAGGAGTGAAAGACATTGCATACAGCTCTTTTGGATTACTGTATACCAGAGGCATGATGTTGGACTTCTTAGTATTGAATCCCAGCTGCTAAATCTTTGAGTATTCTTCAAGCTTTCTTAAATCACTTTTCACTGATTCTACTCCAACAGATATGCCCACACTATTGCAGATCTTAGCGTCATCCACAAATATATGAACTTTACCTTCTATCCATATTAAAATGTTGCTCACAAAGACATTGAACCAATTCTTGTGGCAGTCCACTTAACACTGTTCTCACTTCAGAGTAGGTTCCATTAACTATTACATGATGTCTCCTATCAGTCAACTAGTTTGTATTTCACTGCACCACCTTGGCACCCATTCCAAAGCTTCTCATTTTATTCATAAGCCTCCTTTGCTGGACCATATCAAAAGCTACGCTGAAATTCAAGGAAATCACATTGAGCTCTCTTCCTTGTTCCAATTCTCTAGTCACCCATTCAAAAAAATCAATCATATTTGTTTGAGAGGACCTTCCCCTGGTGAATCCATGTTGCCATGGGTCTAGTGACCTACCATATTGTAGATTGTTACGGTAGTGGACCCTTGAGCTGGAGCAAATGGTGATGACCACCGAGGAATTGCTCCCAATGGAACTCATCTCTGGGAGGTGGTACTGGTGAGGACAACCTGACAGGACCTTCACCTGTACAAGCCCTCGTACCCTTCAGGTTGGGCACTTGGGTGTCAGGGCTGGCAGGACTTAGGCGCTGGCACCTCTGAGAAGCAGGTGAAGTAGAAGACAAAGGCAGGGTCAGCAGTCCGGGTCTGGGCAGGCAGCGAAGAAGCGTAACGGAGTCACAGGCCAAGGGTCAGGATGGGCAGCAGACAATCAGGGGAAAGAAGACAAGCCGAGGTCAAACCAGGAGATCAAGCAAAGGACTGGATACAGGAACAAAGACATAAACCTGGAGCAAGGCAGGAACTTGGAGCAAGGCAGGAAGGATGTCCAAAGCAGCAACAGAGAAGACCTGTTGCGAAGGCAATTTTAGGAATCAGCTATGGGGTTAAAATACCCCTGCTTGCAGACATCATCTTCTGGGGCTGGGCTGGTTTTCCCACCGTGGCCCCTTTAAGAGGCGGGGGGGGGGGGGGGTCAGGAGGGGGGAGTTGTAGTTAATTAAATTTAAATGGTTGGGGTGGGGTTTTTTTTATTTTACAACTTTAATGGGAAATGAATACTGAATTCAACTAATGGACGGATTGGGTTTCTCCCCCATTGACTGAATGCAACGTATTTGGGTCCCGATGAATACAAATACCGAATCCAACGAATTCTTTCCATCTGCACATCCCTAAGGGAGACTGGTGCATCTTTGGGCTCATTTAGTCTGGAGAGTACATCTGCCTGTGTAGTTTCTGCTGCGGGACAGTAGCAGAGTACGAAGTCAAATCGATTGAAAAAAAGTGACCAACCTGCCTGGCACGTTGAGCCTTACTGATAAATTTAAGGTTTTTATGGTCAGTGTAAACTGTGACAGGGTGTTGTGCCCCCTCTAATCATTGTCTCCATTCCTCAAAAGCCATCCTGATGGCCAGCAGTTCCTTATCTCCGATTCCATAATTCCTCTTCGCGGGAGAGAACTTGTGGAAGAAGAAGGTGCAGGGGAGAAGAGTTACTTGATAGTGTTGGCTGAGTACCACCCCTACCATGAAGCCAGAGGTATCAACTTCCACAATGAATGGAAGAGTTAGATCGGGATGATGAAGACACAGCTCTTGCAGAAATGCCTTCTTTAATTCTTCGAAGGCATGGATAGCTTCAGCTGACCAATGCTTAGTATCAGCTCCTTTCTTAGTTAGTGCTGTTAACGGTGCTACAATACGTGAATAATGGGGAATGAAATTCCTGTAGATATTGGCAAAGCCAAGAAACCGTTTCAATGAATGAAGTCCCATAGGTTGCGGCCACTCCCAAATGCTGTTTAACTTGACTGGGTCCATTCGGAAGCCGGTGGTAGATATGATGAATCCCAAAAAGGGCAAGACTCCTGTTCAGAGAGACATTTCTCTAATTTTGCAAATAGGTGGTGTTCTCTTAGATGCTAGAGAACCCGATGAACATCAGTGCGATGTGTATTCAGGTCTTTGGAATAGATTAAGATGTTATCAAGGTAGACAATTACACCTTTATGAAACATGTCCCGGAATATCTCATTCATTAGATTTTGGAACACCGTGGGTGCATTGCATAGTCCAAATGGCATTACAAGATATTCGTAATGGCCATCACGCATATTAAATGTGGTTTTACACTCGTCTCCAGGTTTTTTTTAGACCAGATTGTAAGCCCTGCAAAGGTCCAAC
The DNA here is from genome assembly GCF_901001135.1 of Rhinatrema bivittatum. NCBI lineage: Eukaryota > Metazoa > Chordata > Amphibia > Gymnophiona > Rhinatrematidae > Rhinatrema > Rhinatrema bivittatum. The sequence continues at coordinate 72,060,475 of NC_042623.1, forward strand.
TTAGAGAACACCTTGATTCCACGGAGGCGATCCAACAGTTCAGGAATCAGAGGATAACGATCCCTTCCAGTGATCACGTTGAGCCCTCTGTAGTCGATACAGGGTCTTAGAGAACCGTCCTTCTTAGCTACAAAGAAGAACCCAGCACCGGCTGGGGAAGAAGATGGGCGGATGAACCCTCTGTCGAGGTTCTCTTTTATATACTTAGACATTGCTTGTGTTTCTGGTAGGGAAAGCAGATACACGCATCCATGGGGCGGAACTGTGCCAGGTAGCAGATCAATGGTGCAGTCGAAGGATCAATGCTCAGGAAGGATCTCCGCCTCCTCCTTGGAGAACACGTCGGCGTATTTGCTATACTGAAGAGGGAACTGAAGGTTAGTGCTAGCGAGCAACAAGTGTGTTTGAGGTCTTTGTTGAAGACAGGTAGAAAAGCAGTCAGTACCCCAGGCCGTAAACTATAGGGCCTTCCAATCAATGGTGGGTGAGTGTTTTTGTAGCCAAGGAAGACCTAGGACCACGGGATGAATGGATTTCTCGAGGATAAAGAAGGACACTTTTTCCTTGTGGAGAACTCTGGTTTGAAGTATCACTGGAGCAGCGCAGAGAGTAACCCATCCCAGGAGTGGGTCTCCTTGGATGGACGAGATCAATAACAGTGATGTATGAGACATCACGGGTAGTTGTAGTTGATGAACTAGTTAGGATAGGATGAAGTTCCCCCCCGGAACCAGAGTTGACAAGAGCTAATATTGTAAAGAATCCTCTGGAGAATTGCAGTGTAACAGGAACCATGCATTGGGGAGTGGGATTGATGCAGCCTAGGGTCAGCTCCCCTGTGACACCTAGACCCGAGAGCTTCCCAGCCATTCAGGACATTGAGCCAACAGATGTCCCTTGCCACCGCAGTAGAGACACAATCCAAGCTTCCTTCAGCGCTGTTTCTCTTCAGCTGTCAGGTGGCTGCGCCCCAGCTGCATAGGCTCCTCCCTGAATTCTAGCAAAGCCCCAGAAGAAGTTGCAGTGACAACTGGGCAGGAGAAGGAAGGAGCCAGGGGAACCGTGCAACAGACTGGCTTTAACTCCTTAGCGCGCTGCTGTAATCGCCGATCAATTCAGCCTGCCAGTTCAACGAGCATCTCAAGATCATCTGGAAGCTCCTGAGCAGCTAACTCATCCTTAATGTGGGGGGACAACCCTTCAAGGAAACACCATGTAGGCTGTCCTCACGCCATCCCAGTTCAGATGCCAAAGTGCGGAATTCTACTGAGAAGTCGACCAGCGTGCATGAACCTTGGCGGAGGATAAGCAGTTCAGAGGTGGCTGTAGACTGGCGACCTGGCTAATCAAATATCTGGCAGAATGTCCAGACAAACCGAGGCAGGTCTCCCAGAATGGAATCTCTGCTCTCCCAAAGTGGAGATGCCCAGGCCAGGGCTTTACCATCCAGTAAGGAGAGGATGAAGGACATCTTAACTTGGTCTGTCGGAAACTGCTGATCCTGCAGAGGGAACCGGCAGAGAGTTCAGGAATCCTCGGCACTGTTTGAGAAGACCTTCCCCTGGTGAATCCATGTTGCCATGGGTCCAGCGACCTACCATATTGTAGATTGTTATGGTAGTGGACCCTTGAGCTGGAGCAAGGGGTGATGACCACCGAGGGATTGCTCCCAATGGAACTCATCTCCGGGAGGTGGTACTGGTGAGGACAACCCGACAGGACCTTCACTTGTACCAGCCCTCGTACCCCACAGGTTGGGCCCTTGGGTGCCGGGGCCAGCAGGACTTAGGCTCTTGCACCTCTGAGAAGCAGGTGAAGTAGAGGAGGAAGGCAGGGTCAGCAGTCAGGGTCTGGGCAGGCAGCGAAGAAGCAGAACGGAGTCACAGGTCAAGGGTCAGGATTGGCAGCAGACAATCAGGGACGAGAAGACAAGCCGAGGTCAAACCAGGAGATCAAGCCGAGGCCTGGATACAGGAATGAAGGCAGGAACTTGGAGCAAGGCAGGAATTTGGAGCAAGGCAGGGACGTCCAAAGCAGCAACAGAGAAGACCTGCTGCGAAGGCAATTTCAGAAATCAGCTGTGGGGTTAAAATACCCCTGTTTGCAGACATCATCTTCTGGGGCTGGGCTGGTTTTCCTGCCGCAGGGCCCCCCACGTGCGCGTGTCAAGTGAGGCCCCGTCGCTGGCTGGGAGGAAGACGCTGAAGGAGCTGTGCGGCCGACCGTTCACGCCTGCCGTGGAGAGGGGGCCACCGTGCTGGGCGGTTAGAGGAGGTAGGGGGGACTGGCTGGGGGCTGCCGCGGCCAGGCGCTGCAACATAGATAGTTCACTATTCTTTCCTTCAGCAGAGTCTCCATTAATTTCTCACCACCGAAGTGAGGCTAACTGGCTTGTAGTTTTCAGTCTCCTCTCTGTTTCCATGCTTGTGACTTAGGACTACATCCGTTCTTCTCCCATTTCCAAGGATCTATTAAACAGGTATTTCAGTGGCCCCACCAGCACATCTCTAAGCTCCTTTAATATCCTGGGATGTTTTATTTTTATTTTTAATTTTACAGACCGCTTTTCCATAAGTGTTCATAACAGTTTACATTATTACATACATAATTAAAAACAAACATTACAAGAACGTAAAATGTGATACAGCATGCATTCAATTCTGCAAGTGCTACATCCGACTCCATGGCCTTGTTCACATTCAGTCTTCCTAGCTCTTCCCATGCATTCTTTTCTGTAAAAGGAGTTGCATCTACCCTACTCTCATCTATGCTCTTGTCAACCAGCAACTGTCTTTCACCAAGATCTTCTTTAATTAACACCAAATCAAAGTATTTGTTTAATATTTCTGCAATTTCTTCATTTTTCTCTATACATTGCTCCTTGTCACCTTTCAATTTCACTATACCATTTCGGACCTTCCTTCTTTCTATTATATCTGAAAAATTGTTGTCACCTTGCTTTACCTCTTTGGCAATCCTTTCTTCTACTTGACCTTTTGCTTTCCTGATTTCTTTATTCCAACTCTCTCAATTTCACCTGGCATTCTTACCTGTGTTACCCTTTTTGGGAGCCTTTATACTTCTTGAACTCTGTTCTTTTTGCCTTTACTTTTTTAGCCACCTCCTTTGAAAACCAGATCAATTTCTTTTTCTTTTTACTTGTGTTTACTTTTCTAACTTATAGATTCATAACCTTTGTAAGAGTTAGTTTTCACTGTTGTACCATCTCACTCAATTTCTCCTAGTCTTCTAGTTCTTCCTCCTGATACATCCCCATTTTGACAAAGTCTGTATTTTTGAAATTCATAACTTGGGTCTTCATGTGACTTCACTGTATCCTCAGAGGGATAGCCATATTAGTCTGATGTAGCAAAAAATGATAGGAGTTGAGTGGCATCTTATAGAATACCCAATTTATTGAAGCATGAGGTTTCAAAGACAGTGTCCACTACATCAGGAATAGATTCCCATGGTCCTTGGGCTCCAGACCCAGGCATCACTCACTGCCAGGTGCAGTAACTGTGCAAAGCAATGGATACCTTGAAAACTTCCATTTTCTATTGCCTATGCCATATTTGCACTGCATAACAGTCTGTTACAAAGAAATTTGCTTGAATATTACTACCTCTCCAGTCTGGCTGCCAACCCTCCAGCATCTTTCTTATGGTTGATAGAATATTTCTCAAAGTATGGAAGCTATCCATCAATTGAGAGTTCAACAAAGTCTACCTAAACTCTGCTGTTCCATCCCTGCTAGAACTGATGCTTTCCCCTGCCTCAGCCAGGTCCCATGAAGGAGAGGTAACAAAGTGTAGCATTCATGGTGGTCCATATAATGCTGGCAAAATGCATGCTACTCCCCTCTGTCATAGTCAGTTGGGCCTGCATATCACTGTGGCATTGGTTGTACAGGGTGTAGTTGGCCTTCCTACAAAATGTAGTTCGGGATGAAACTTAGCAATGTGTGGCTAACACATGAAGCAGATGCTTAAAGCCTATATTTTCCATTACCTGCTGGGGCAAATCATTCAATCACTTCCCCAATGCTCCTTGATATTGCTTTGGCATTGCCCGACTCTTGCCCTGGGACAGTGCTATGGAACACCATCCTATTTCCTCTATGGTGACTTGCATTGCAGACACATGATAGGGGGTTGCTGCCTTCCATGACTTCTGCAAGGAGCCATGGGATCAACTTGGAGAAAAGTCTTCCTTTTTTCAAGCCCTTTCCTCTAGCTTTTACTTTGACTAGTACAAGAGGCTTTGATCACTTATCTACATCCTTGGTTGAAGATGCTGGTACTGGAGGGTTGAGAATAGACCCTGTATAAAAATGCCAGGAGCATCACTCACACTTTCTACCTGCATTTCTTGCTTTTGCTGTGGATTGCTCTTATCACTGTCAGTATCTTCATCTATCCATTACCGAACTGGAGGCTAAGATGCTACTGACTAATCCTCCCAAATTCTCATCATTTAGTAGTTCTTTAAGTTCTGAGTTGTTGAAAATACTGAATCCATTGCCTCAGAAGCAGCAACTAATGTAGAAGAGCAATCAGCTGTTTTGAATGTTGCCCCCAGTTCATGCCCCTGTCCTGTTACAGGCTGTTTTGGATAGCTCCCATACCTTTTTTGTCTTATGCACTTTTCCCTTTGCTCCAAAATAAGCAGAAAGAGGTGTCACCGCGCGCATGTTATAAAATATGATTCCCACATGTTGTGGAGGTGGACCCTTAGCCTGAGGTGGAGTTGATGCTTCCTGTACAGAAGCCCCCATGGGTCCCCACCATCGAGAGATGGAGCAGAACGGAAAGCAGAGGCCAACTGGAGCTTTGCCAGTACCAGCACTCTTTACCTGCAGGTTGAGCCCTTGGGTACTGGGGCTGGCTAGTCTTAGGCAGGCCTTCACATGGTTGATCCCATGGAGGGTTCTTGAAGCAGGGAGCCAGAAAGCAGTGGATACACAGGGTCCAATGGGGCTGGGTTCAAGATAGGGCCAGCATCCAGAAGCCCGGACAGGCTGAAGCAGGCTAGGAGTCAGGAACACATTAAGTCCAGGCTTGTAAATAAGCAAAAGCCTAAGAAAGGCCAAGTCCAAGTAGTCAGCTGGAGGCAAAGTCAGATAAAAGCTGGAGTCAGGGCAGGTGGCTGGAGACAGTCAGGTACAAGCTGAAGTCAGGGCAGGCGGCTGGAGACAAGGTCAGGACCAAGCAAGAGTCAAAGCCAGATAATCCGTCCAAAGCATGGTCTGGAACAAGCAAGGGTCAAAACCAGAGAATCCATCCAAAGCATGGTCAGGAACAAGCGAGGGTCAAAACCAGAGAATCCATCCAAAGCATGATCAGGAACAAGCGAGGGTCAAGCCAAGGAACCGTAAAAGAATAATCAGGAAACAGGAAGCTGGAAACTGAAGCACAAGGACTGGAACAGAAATGCAGGACTGAAACTAGGGCAGGTACAGGAACACGAACACGAACACAAAAAAGCAGCAACTAAGCACACTACTGGAAGCATGGAGACTTGTTGCCAAAGCAAAGACTGGATAGCGGAGCCTGCCTTAAGTAAGGTCTGGAGACGACATCATCTTGGGCCGTGGGAAGGTTTCCGCCGTGGCCCCTTTAAAGTTGGGGAAGGAGGCAGGCAGACTGAAACTACGTGGTGGCGGCGTCTCCCCTCGATGCACGTGGGGAGACCTGACTGGGACCGGAGGAGGCCGTGGAGATACTAGAGGAACCTGGGAGCATAGTAGGAGCGCGGGCGCACCTGCGAATGCCTACCGCTGCCAAAGAGGAAGGGCCAGGTCTGGAACCCAGGCGTCGGGGGTGAGTAGAGCCAGACGCGGGTCTGCTGTAGCCGGGATACCCAACACCACATGCACATATGTGGCTGATTTTAATATCAGTGAGGAAATATATGGGCGGGTGTCATTTCACGCATGCAATGGGGGGGGGGGAATTTTAAAAAAAATATATGTGGCGATGCGAGTAGGTCTTTCCCAGTTCCCTCCCAGTCCACTCCAATTAAGGAGCGGACTAGAAATGAACTTTACTATTCCACTAACTACCCTTCCTACCTTTTCCCTTCTCCTCCCTGACCCCCTAACTCTTACCTGGCCAAAAAGTTTTGGTTTATAACTTACTGCTCCTTCCAAGCAGAAGTAACTTCCATGTGCTGGCCAACCACCCCATTACTCCCTGCCCAGTCCTTGCCCCCTGGCCCACCCCTTTTGGATGGTCTGGCCCTTCTGCATGTACCAGGAGATATGCGTGTGGCCGGGCCATTTCCAAAATGCGCTCGACGTGCGCACGGCCCGGCCATGCCCGTATCTCTCGAATTTTGCGTGTGCGGCTTTTTGAAAATTCAGCCAAAAATGTACTTTGACAAATTGTATTATCTGTTTTTATTTTTGTCTGTCAGCTTTGTATTAAATATTATGAATGTTTTATGATAATAATCACCCTGAGCTGTACCAGAGAGTGGTATATACATTTAATAAAGATAAATATAAAGACTAGTGCCTTTTTTATTGCTGCTACTAGACTGGGCTGGATCTTCTTCTGCACCAATTTTTCTGCCCTTGTTAAAGCTGCCAAGCCTGCTCTTTCCTCCTCTCCATTTTCCTGACATGATGGAATTTGTTGACATGCACTGCCTACTGGGTATTTGAATATTACAAATTACATTATTTATTGATACTATAACTATACCCCCACTCACAGTACCACTCACTCTGTGGAGAACTATCTGTCTCACACATCCACCCACACACCCACACACACACACACACACACACACAGCCACATATACAGTGTATGTGTTCTGTGCATTGCTGACAGACTCCATACAGAAAGAAAATTGTTATACACTAAGCAGAACCAAAAGAGACTGGCAGCCTGGTGAGACTCTTCTTCTCTTCATTCTGTTAGTTTGTGCTATGCTCACTTCACTATCCAGAAACATAAATGAAATCACTAACATTGCTACATTATCCACTCTGTCTCCTATTCTGACCCTCCCCCAGTGCCACTGCCTCTTGTCTTCCTGGCACAGTGAGTTTGACCACTACAGCACAGAGATCAGAAGCAGCCCTTTACCATGTTTCTCTTCCAACAGGTAGAAAGGAAATACAGATTGCTTCTTGTACATGCTCAGACTTTACATTGTCTTTTCAACTGTCTAATCTGCGATTTAAACATGCAGAGACCTGCACACATAAATACTTTACCTTTATGCTGGAATGTGGCAGATCTCATATAGTAATCAAAGTGTCTATAATCAGCGTGGGTTGGGTTGGGTTGGGTTGAACAACATTCTATATAATATGTTTGTTGTTCCAGATTATGGACCTGATATACTAAAGAATCTTCTCCATTGTATATTTATGGGAAAAATGCTTAGTATATCTGGTCCTATATTTTAAATCACTAGCACCAGAAATTCTGAGATGAAAAGATTAAAGAATCACATCACTCAGAAGTATCTTCTATTACTTGGATTAGTTTTGATTTATAACTGTTCTTAAATTTATAGCTCATAGATACTATAGAACATATGTGGTTATAACAGACCTCTGGAATAGATATTTCTTTTTCTACCAATAAATGTATATTATTTTGTCAAGCAACTGGGTCTAAAATATTTAGTGGATATTGACAAATAAGCCATTTTTCCATGATGCTTCTTTATAATTAATTTTTACATTCCATTCCCCATAGTCTTTTAAATCTGCAGATGATTTGTCAGAACAAACTTCCCTAAATGGTGTTGCCCTAAGATAGATCCTGATTTGATTGCAATTCAGGTAAAGCTTTTTCATGAAACACAAGGGACACTTCTTAGAAAAAAAATATAGAATTGAAAATAAGAAATGAAAAATTAGAATTGAAAGCCCTGCTTTCTTGAACTTGATGGAAATTTAACTCTGATGTTAGTTTATGGATACGCATGATGCCTTCATGCCCTGAAGTGAAACAGTACTTGGGATTCTTGTTTGCTAAATTGGTCAAAATCCTTCATTACCCATTGGGCTTTCTTTCTGTATTATCTGAAGATTGGGTATTACCTGCAGTATTGACATGCCTTATTCATCTTTTCATCACCACAGCTCTGTTTGTACAGTGCCTGCTAAACATTAGAGATTTGACATATCTTTTTGTTGAAGAACAGGATTCCTTTTATCTTGACTAAAATATAGTTTGAAGAAATACCATTGTCAAGCTCAGAAATTTAAGTCTTTGAAAATGTTTGAGAGGGTTCAGCAACTAGTTTCAGTGTCTTTCTGGGAAAAATACTTCTTTATACTTTGTTAAAATTTAAAAAGAAAATATAAACTTGTATATAGCATGACCCAGTGCAAAATGAAATGTGTGAAGCTGTTAAAAAGTGATACAATAATGCAAACTATTTTAAGTTCTGTGTTGCATCAAAATTAATTCCTTGTTAATGGTAACCAATAAATATTTAAATCTTGTATATTCTTGTATTATTTTACTATTCCTGTTTATTTTTTGCAACTGATTTACTGGGCCATATTTGAACTGCATTAACAATGAGTTAAGGCTGAAAGGGGTCATATTCTGGCTTGCCTTTGTTGACTCTTAATGTTTCAAAGTTAATTGCATTAATATTAGAACTTTCACATGGGTGCTGATTATGCATTGATTCATAAATAGAAAAACTAGTGCCAATGCTTAACCACTCCATGAAATTTTAAATCATTTCTCTTAGAAATAGAAACAGAGAAAAATAACAGCAGAAAAAGACCATATGGCCTATCTAGTCTTCCCATCCATCCAACTAGTTAAGCTTTGCAATTCCCATCACTCTCTCAGAGATCTCCTGTGTTTATCCTATGCTTTCTTGCATTCAAATACTGTTTATCTTCTGACCACCTTCACTGGAAGGCCGTTTCATTTATGCACCACCTTCACTGTAAAGAAATATTTCCTATTCCCCCTGAGAATACCCCTTCACCCTCATTTTATTTTCCCTTGTTCTAGTTTCTCCTTTCAGTTCAAAGAGGCTTGACCCAGTTCATCTTTGCTCTAGAGTATTCATGTTTAGATCTTTGACTATCCCCATATACTTCAAAATGAAGACCACTGAACATTTTAGTAGCCACTCTCTGGACTGACTCCAACCACCCAGGAAAGAGATCTAGGCATCATAGTGCAGAATACATTGACATTGTCAGCTCAGTGTGCTGCAGCAGTCAAAAAAGCAAACAGAATTTTAGGAATTATTAGGAAGGGAATGGTGAATAAAACAGAAAATAGATTATTTTTGATAATCCTAAAGTATGCATACCAGACCAAATCACTTCCCAACTCTATACCCAGGAATTCCTCTTCTTACAGGGGGTAAAGTTAGTTTCATGTAGGTATTATGAGGTTGATATTCAGCTGCAGGCAATCCAGATAAATTAGAGGGGATATTCAGTGGTGCAGCTGTGTCACTGAATATACCCAAATAATTCAAAGTTAGATCTGTTCTGTGGCATGATCAGACTTATCCAAATAAGTTTCTAGGGTAATGTTGAATATCAGCATTATTCAGCTAAGTTTTTCCAAAAAGTCATCCTTACCCTGGAATGCTGCTGACATACCTGGTTAAGTATAAGGATAAGCTAGGGGAGTTATCACAGTGGGATTTTCAAATCCCATGGTTAGTCCAGCTAAGTCATGTAGTTAGCCAGACAAACCATTTGAATATAGACTTCTATATGCATAAATTTACCTGAGGTGATTAAAGAACTTGACAAGTTGACAGTGAAGTCTCTCAACAAGGAGTACTCTTTAAAAGTCAAACTACAAAAAAGGAGAGCTATTAGAAGTTTAAGGCTGTGAAAGTAAAGACCCTTCCAGCTGTTTAAACATGATGGTGGCATGATGCTCCCTCAATCCTCCTCCTCTTCTAACCTATTGGGTTGGAGGTTGAGAAAGGGCTGATGGTGGGGGGAAGGGAAAAAGTTCAGCCAGTAAAGGGGCAGAAATTTGCCCACCTCCATTGTTTCCTTACTCTCTGGCACCCCCTTCTTGCCCCTCTTTATGCCTCTCTGTCCTCGAGAGATTATTTTTTCAAACTGGCTCAATGCAAGTCCTGGTTAGTTGCTCCCGCAGGGGCAGGTGATAATGGGAACAGTCAGCTCTAGGTTTAAAATGGCACAGTCAAGCACTTCACTCAGTTTTTTTAGCAGCATCTAAACCAACAGTGCCTTATCATTATAGTCTTGATGAGACAAGGCAAGGTGGGATCAGCGGTGGTGGGTGGCCAGCATGCACAGTGGTCAAGTCAGCAGCTTTGGCTTCACATGTTTAGGTGAACAGTTGTACCAGAGTTGAGGGGGATCCTCCATCACCTAACAAGAACAGGAGTTATTGTAACACCCTTTGTAACGGCCAGAGAAAGTGGGAGTAGTGATCAAGACAAGGAGACTCTGGGCCTGACTGAGAATGGAGCATGCTCTGCCCAGGTACAAAAGGATGCTGGAGGCCTCCTAGGCCTTTGCGCAGGCTGAGAGTTTGAGTCCAGAATGGATGAAGGTGGGCCCAGGGCAAATGTCTTCCAACTTGGTGCAGGGTGTAACCCTGGCATGGTGGAGAGGGGCCAAGATGTGAGGACCCACAATAGCATTCAGCCTGTGAGAAACTCACTTCAAAAGCGGCAAGGGGAAAGGAAAGGGAACTAATTGGGGAGAGGTCCAGGGTGGTGCAAAAAGGATCTCCCTTGCAGAAACCCTCTCTTCTAGTAAACCTATTGGAATCTAAAGATGTCCAGTGGAGATGCAGTCTTCCTCTGGAAGCACACCACAAAGCTGAGGAGAGTGATGTAATGTGGCGTCTATGCTTGTTTGATGGACTGCCAGCAGTGCACCCATGGACATCTATGTTGGTGAATGGGACGCTGCTGGGTATTGGTTAGGAGGTCCATCAGTGGATGGGCATAGAGGCCTGGGCATTTCCAGAATTGGGTGAGAGATGTCCACGGCATGGAGAGGTGGCCAGATATAGTGCTCTGGAGCATGAAGCAGTATGGGTGGAGAGCCAATTTGGAGGGACCGTGGGGGAGCAGACATATCAGCTGATTGAGAAGATAGTGAGATGGGCTAATAGGGAACCTGCGATGCTTCGGCAAAGCGTACAGCTGTAACCAGGTATGCATGAACAGATCACTGGATAAAGGAGGTCAAGATGGCTCCAGCCCTCAATCAATGCAGACAGTAAGTTAAGGGTCCAGGGAGCAGATTAAGAGGGACAGGGCAAAAGGGTAAAAAAGAGTAATTCTGCATCTTCTTCATCTTCCAGCTCTAGCTTGGCTTCTTCTGATTCCTCAGGTGGAGCAAGGTCTATGAGGAGTAATGTGGGTCCACAGCAGGACATGGGTCACACAGCCTTAGTAGCCCTGTCTGAATTGTGGGAAGGAGTGCCCAGGGATTAAGGAAGAAGATTAAGAGAAAGCCCTGCCTTACATAGTTATCTTTTACCTGTTAGAGGGAGGAGCAGAAAGGGAAGAAGATGAAGGAGAAGGAGAAGGAACAAAATAAAGTCCCTAGAAACATATTGAACTGGATAAATTTCATGCTGGGTGAATTATGTTCTGTGTGGTATGCCTCATTTAAATCTGTGGTAGAGGTGCATTGTTGGCAAAGGTTGACACTGACTCTCTTTTCACCTCTTACTTATTCACCCAGACGATTTCCCTTTGCTGGGTTTCACTTTTGATGGCCATTACTATCTCATTTGATGCCTTCTCTTTATGAAATGTTCAGCATCTTCATGCATCAGGTTCCTGTGTAGTTGGAGGGTCAGTGTAGCATAGTACATTAGTTAGATGAGTTTCTGTTTGTGGGTCCTGCTTAAGCAAGTGTGTGTGCAGATTTGGTGAGAGGTTTTTTTGGGGGGTTTTTTTGCAGGAAAAGCAATTTGGCATTCTTATTTCCTGAGAAAAAAATTTAGCTCCCTGAGTCTAGGCTTGCTTTATTAGGGATAGGGATAGATAATGCACAGATGCTCCCTGAGTCTAGGCTTGCTTTATTAGGGATAGGGATAGATAATGCACAGATGCTTGGTCAGGTTAGTTGAGGTATCTAAGAAACTAGCCTTGAAGGAGATGCAGTCACCAATTGGGTCCATAAACTTTGCCTGTCAAATCATACTCATGGGGAGAGATTTATTAGGACACTTTTGGCTGCTACAGTGGAAGGGCATTTTGGTCATCATTTCATTAGGATATCTAGATTAGGGAGGAGCTTTGAATCTGGGACACCTTCCTGCAGTCCTTTAATGGTGTTTTGGTCATGAAAGAGGCACAGGTTTCTAGCAGGGAATTGGAGCTATTCTCAGATACTGCAGGGTCTGTAGGTTTCAGAGTTTATTGGAGGAGAGTATGATGCTCGGGTTTCAAAGTGGAATAATGAAGAACATTACCTTTCTAGAGTTATTCACTTTGATGTTGGCCATGTGATTGGAGGTGAAGGATTGAGGGACCTCAAAGTGGTGTTTTGGTGCAATAACCAGGGTATTATTGAGGTTGCTAATAGGTAATCTCCCAAATGTGAACATGTGTCTGCTATGCTGAGAATTTAGTGTACTTGAAGTGGGACATCATGACTAAGGCAAAGCATGTCCCTGGGGTCAAGAACTCAGTTGTGGAAGCTCTTTCTTGTTCAAAGTGGGAACTGTTCATGCATTTACCACTGAGAGCAGAGGAGCACAGAGCATTTGTACCAGACTACCCTTGACATTTCATAAATGCGAGTCTGGGGAAATGATTTGTAATTCTCTAGTGCCCGTGACACAGTCTGCTTATGAGAAGGGCATGGGTGCTATTCAGGTGTTTAGAGCCAAATGGGGTGGAAGGATGTGCCTGCTGTGGGGGGGGGGGGGGGGCAATTATGCAATACATTTGATAGGCTAAGATAGTAACTTCTAAACAGGTGAGTGAGTGCACGTGTGCGTGTGTTCATCAGCCTGTATCTAGGTACGCAGCCATTTTATAATATATGCACATTTATGCGCGCATTTATAAAATAGCCTGAACATAAGCACAGTTCGTGGGGGGGATTTTAAAAGAAATGTGCACCTCCATTACCAGTTTTACCAGTTACATAACAACATAAGAAATTGCCATACTGGTTCAGACCAAGGGTCCATCAAGTCTGGCATCCTGTTTCCAACAGTGGACAATCCAGGCTACAAGTACCTGGCAAGTATCCAGCCTAAGTAGATTCCATGTTACTGTGATGCCAGTAATAGCAGTTGCTATTTCCTAAGTCAACTTGATTAATAGCAGATAATGGACTTCTCCTCCAAGAACATATCCAAACCTTTTTTAAACCCAGCTACACTAACTGCACTAACCACATCCCCTGTCAACAAATTCCAGAGTTTAATTGTGCATTGAGTTAAAAAGAATTTTCTCCGATTAGTTTTAAATATGCTACTTGCTAACTTCATGGAGTGCCCCTTAGTCCTTCTCTTATCCGAAAGAGTAAATAACCAATTTATATCTACTCGTTCAAGACCTCTCATGATCTTAAAGACCTCTATCATATCCCCCCTCAGCTGTCTCTTGTCCAAGCTGAACAGCCCTAATGTCTTTAGCCTTTCCTCATAGGGGAGTGTTCCATCCCCTTTATCATTTTGGTCACCCTTCTCTGTACCTTCTCCAGTGCAACTATATCTTTTTTGAGATGTAATGACCAGAATTGCACACAATATTCAAGGTGCAGTCTCACCATGGTGAGACCGCATTATGGTGAGACCGCACCAAGGTGCGGTCTCACCATAATGCCTCCATATCACCATGGAGTGATATGGAGGCATTATGACATCCTCTGTTTCATTTGCCATTCCCTTCCTAATAATTCCTAACTTTGTGTTTGCTTTCATGACTGCTGCAGCATACTGACCCAACAATTTCAATGTATTCTGCACTATGATGCCTAGATCTCTTTCTTGGTTGGTAACTCCTAATGTGGAGCCTAACATTGTGTAACCATAGCAAGGATTATTCCCTGTATGCATCACCTTGCCCTTG